>NC_051853.1:12517368-12822545 GCF_905115235.1 Hermetia illucens | reverse complement strand
TTCGCCGGTTTCGAGGCATTTGATAAAACAAATGCCTCGTCTAGATATAATCTCGAGGATTTTAAATCCTCATCCCGTTGTTTCGGTCGGCCTTTTGGTCGTTTACCATCGGTTTCGACGTGCAGACCAACCTTGGTACGTGAATTCTCGTTATCGCGAATTACGAGACCGTACCATCGAAGACGCTTCTCTCGCGGTTTTGCTACGATCGGTGCAACTCCATATAGATCACGAATATCCTAATTTCGAATGTGATCAAATCGTGTAACGCCACTAATCCAACGCAACATCTTCGTCTCCATTAGCGCAAGACGCCGTTCATTGTCTTTCATAGTCGGCCAACACTCAGAACCGTAGAGAGCGACATTGGGTAGATTTTGGATTTGAGACGCTCGTCGATACGTTGATCACAAAGAACACCAGTTGTGGAACGCCACTTCATCCAGGTTGCATTAATGCGTGAAACAATTTCATAACGCAGTTCTCCATTGTCTGATAGCGTCGACCTGATGTATTTAAATTGCTCAGTTCTGGGCAGATCACTGTCGCTAACAGTGATTGTGCTTATTTCATGGAGATCGGTCAACAAAAATTCAGTTTTGCAGATCGGTTTTCGGCCTCACAATACTTTGAATGCTTAAGCCAGTGAAGGGGTAGCGAATATATCCAATGCGCTTATTTTATTTTTTCTGGAGAGATGGAATTTCAGTTGCTTTACACGTATGCAACTCTGAAGGGTGAGTACGCGGTGGGGCTGTTCGGGGACATTGAAAGGGCGTTTGATTGTCCGCCATTCCCAAAATCTTTGTGATGTCGCTAGAGCACATGGTGTTGATTATACTTTAATTAAGTGGACCTATGCTATGCCAACGAAGAGATTGCTGTGTACGCAAGTGGGTGCCGATCGCTTTCTAATAATAGAAGCAACCGATAGCAGTGTGCTATTGCCACTTCTGTGGAGTATGTTGATGGACCCATTACTATGCGAACTGCAAAATTTGACAATACACGCTCATACAGAGCATTGGAAAAGTTACTGGCACAAGTGAATCTATTTTTTAAAATCTCATCTGATTCTCAAGGCCTCTCAAGTTACCCTGAAACGGAGCCCGAGTTTACTTCTTCAATAAAAACGGGAAGTGGCCTTTCATCGTCAGCGGCATAACAACCCGTATCCGGTCTAGGCCTGCCTTAGTAAGGATGTCCCCGACATCCGGGTTTTGTGCGGGGCTTTTCCTTTGGGACAATATGCAACGGCTTTTCAAGCTAAAGTATATGCGATTCTAAGGGCGGCAAACTGGGTGATTGACGAACAGTTACAGGACAGGCGCATCGCAATCTACAGTGATAGCCACGCTTCATTGAGGGCGTTGAGTAGTCCTTAGATCACCTCGAAAATCGTTCAAGAATGCAGAAACCATTTGAACTCTATCTCTAGATTCAAATCGATTGAACTTCTCTAGATACCTTGTCACTGTGGTACGGAGGGCAATCAAATATGCTTTAGTGAAAGAGGGTTCAATCTCCTCCATGCCACGACCGGAACCAGCAATTGGAGTATCAGTAGCATTGCCATTGCCTTCAAAAGCTGGGTACATGCTTCCAACAGTGACAGGTGGCAGACGCTAAATGCTACTGGACACACCAAACTTTTCCTGTCAGAACCAAACATGTATACTGCAAAGTTTATCCTGTCGGAAAGCTGGAGGATAAGAGAATAGGAATTATTCAAGATGATACGAGTCCCTCCTGTAATGAAGAAGCAGAAGTCGCAGGGTATTTTCTATGTGAATGTTTCGCTTATAGACTAATCAGACACGGAATCTTTGGTGCCGATCTTCTCCAAATGCAACGGGTTGCATCAGATCCCCTAACAAATATCCTGCGATACATTAACGAATCCGCTATAGCTTCTCCCCCATGACAAACACAAACAGCTTTACACGTCGTAGGAATTCGAAGAGCTGAGCATCGATCAAATCAATAACTCGACATGGGTTCCTTGCAGAACTATAGAACGACATGTGGCTCGTGATGGCCTTTGGGGGTGGCTCGGATTTGATACTTGTCTAATCCAATGTCCATCCAGATATTGCGGCCAAACATGCCTACCATTCGCAACAGACTTGTAAGGTGGTCGTCAGTACCAGCATACAACTTGATATCATTTAAGCGCATCAAGTCTGTCAGCTCGCACTTAGCAGGTAGACAATACTTCATTGCAAAATCATGCCCTCTAGCACCATTCAGTAGCCATGAGATGGGGTTCAGTACCATGCAAAACCAAAGGAAGCTCAACGAATCCGCTCCATATAATGATAGGCTCTAAGGTGTTGGTACCCTCTGACAAATGCATAAGCTGATATGCCACTCTTCCATAACAGTCGCCAAAAACTTGATTAGTTTGGGATCAATGCAATACAGGCTTAGGACATTGGTTATCTTTGGCATCTAGTGGCTTGTCCTACAACTACCGAGTCGATAATAAGTTTCTCTTTGCAACCCCTTAAACCGACTCGCAGCCCTTCTGCTCAACAAACAGGATACTGTTGGTCTGGACGTGCGCATCGACCCTTCCACTAATAATGAACATTATGAATCATTAGAAGGTTGGTAAGCAATTAATCGGTTTTTTGTCCGCGGGTCCTTTTTGTGCAGGAAGGTGGAAATTCCTCAATGCGACCATTGACCTGATTTATCCTATTATATTTGCCAACCGACTGTGTATACTAACAAAGTTTTGCACCAGACAGTACCGATCCATAACAGGACCCCTCCAGTTCTTCGAGCTGTTTACGGCCCATCGAACCTTCTGTTCGGTAACATCAGCAAAATTCATGCGAGGCGTAGTGGAATGCGGGTCGTTTCGAAGATGATTCATTCCACATGCTGGGTCCTAATCTTTAGCTTCCGTTACCGAAGTGTACTGGCTGGACATGATGGAGCATTCCCAAGATCCATATTCATCTTATTTGCCTCCGGTAGTTTGTAGATATTTAGACTTTCTAGGATGTCCAACGACCGTATTTCTTTTACCGTGTCTTCAGTGCAACGTGTGCATGTATCCCCTATATGTTCTCTGATCCTGGTGACCACCAGTTTTTAAGTTTGTCCAATGTAGACCTGGTCGCATTATGAACAATCGATTTTGTAGATACCACGCCTCTCTTTTTTTTCAGGCAGCCTTTTTGGGAATCCAGTTTTTGTCTTAGCTCGGCATCGGCATCGGCACCAGGTATGATTTCTCCATTAATTAATTAATTAATTTTTAATTTTTAATGTTATGTATTGCCCGTGAGTAGATGCAGGAGAATCTTTTTCTATATTTCTATCCTCTGAATTTTCTTGTTGGTGTACGCTTAAGTGCGGTAATTTCTTGCTCTGCAATTGCCTCTCCTTCCGTCTCATTAGATACTTCACTGTCTTTTAAATTGGAACTCTTCTCTTGGCGATGCTAAGGATGTATTCTCTCTTCCTCCTTGAAGTGTTCCTCACTTAACGGGTCATGTTCAATCAATGGATCATGGAGTTGAAGGATTCTTTCGAAATCGAGTGCTCTGGTATTGCCAAAAGGGTCTTAAACTGGTTTATTCCTAGCAGGTTCACTTAGTATGATTTCGACAATTATTGTTCCTCCGCTTTGAGTTTCATGACTATAAGTCCCTTACCAATGGCACAAAAGCCAGAGAGCAGTGTTTCTGGTCCTTACTTCACTACCTCAGCTGCTGATTCGACACCTTCCATTCCAATATAGATATACAAACTCCACTTGTTTTTTGTATGGACCAAGTTTATCAAGGTACTTTCACATGAGCTTGGAATTCATCTGTTTTGATTAGCTTGAAACGCAATGCTCTCCTTCTTCTAATCTCTTTAAGCATTAAGCTAGACCGGTTATGTTTCCTGAGTTATTCAAAGTGTACATGTCCGACAGAAGCTGGTGCTGTTAGCAAACCTCCAGGTGAGCCAACCTTCTATAGACTCATATGTCTTCTAGACACTATGGGGAAAATGTTGCATCAAGTAATCAATAATAGATAATTTCGGGTTGTTGAGAGTGAACCGGGACCCATACTGTCGATCTGGAAGGCCTCGATCAGACAGTATGGGTTTCGTAAGGCCAGATCAACTATTGATGCCATCGAGTTGGTTACTGATATCAACGAAGATACCATTTATGAAAAGAGTGGAACCAGCAAATATTGCGTTGTTGAAACCCTGTGAAAAATGCATTCAATTCGGCCAATTGGAGTCATATACAGAAATTGGAATAGCACCTATGATGGGCCTCAGCCAGAGAGTTGGGACGATGCAATTGGAATTTGGACATAGTAGCCCATATTCGCCGCTGGACTTTTCCCAGATCAGTGTTCGTCCACGGCAATATTCCGAATGCATAAGCCAGTGAAGCGATAGCGAATACATTGCGCTCATTTTATTCTTCACCGAGAGATGCGATATCAACACCAGCCTCACACTTCGCAGGAATTGGGACTGCAGACCATTTTCCAGATCACCAACTCGAACATGGGTTTCTTGCAGAATTTCTAGGTGTTTGTAGAAGTCTGTATAGGTCATAGCTTCTATGTGCAGTTCATGCAGGGAACTCAATTAATCCCTCTGGAAGACGCCTCTCCGTATATGGATAGGCTCCGTGGTATTAACACCCTCAGGTGGACACACTGATAAGGTGGTGTGCCACCCTTTCATGACTGACACCAAAAACTTTATTAGTTTCGGATCAATGAGCTCGATTAGCCAGTTATGTCGTACGCTTTCAAAAGCCTTGGCATAATCGATATAGCCACAAAAAGAGATTTCTTTGGCCTTTAGTTGCCTGTCTTACAACTGCATAGGAAAGAATGTTTCTGCTTTAGTGTGTCCAGAACTACGGGTGTCTTACTGGGGTTGGCATAGTTCCGGTAAACCTCTGCACTGTATTCTTCACCCGTCTGCTGGCATTGCCAATGCTAATTTGAATCACCCTAGCAATGTCTTGCCTTAGTGAGTTCCGGCGACTTTCCAGACAAATTTTCCATGGTGGATCTCTTCGGTCA
The DNA here is from genome assembly GCF_905115235.1 of Hermetia illucens. Lineage (NCBI taxonomy): Eukaryota > Metazoa > Arthropoda > Insecta > Diptera > Stratiomyidae > Hermetia > Hermetia illucens. The sequence continues at coordinate 12,817,488 of NC_051853.1, read as the reverse complement.
CTCAAACTAATAACGCGAAACCGGATCTTCCGACAATGCAATCTGACAGCCGCAACTGCACCACAATGCACAAAAATAAGTGATTGTAGTTACAGCTGCGATGTTTAAGCATGCAATCTCATCATTGATTTGAGATAGTATTCCCGGAGTTGCTGGAGATGCATAGAGTCTGGGAATACCTGGCTTATGCAAAGGATCCATTTTTTAAAATTCTATACACGCTTTTTGGAATTCGTCCCGAAGCCCGGCGGAACCCTCTACAGGACGGTGGAGAAGAATGGTTCGGCAAACACTGAAACTCTTGCCTGCAGTTCGGCGTGGTGTTGTTGATTCCGCCGCCTCTGCCCCATCGACTCTTGGTCACTAGTTTCTGCGATGACCTTAAGTTGAACATACTGTCTGATGGTGGCCGGGATTCAGTTGTAAAGCAGAACTAGTCTCGCTGGATAGTCACATGCACGAATTGCGGGAAACGCTCGCCGAATCTCTGGTGCAAGAAGGGGCGGTAAGATGTTATACCCGCCCCCGGCGTTATTTTGTAGTAGGAGCGGATGATGAAGAGGTTCTTTTCTCCGGTCCGTTTCATCTGCTGAAGTGGTAATCACAGATTGTAACGAAACGTCAAATCGGATTTGGTTTTGCATTTTGTACCTAACTGCCAGATGTAGTGGTAGTTTCCTCAGTGAGTAATCTGCAAGACTACAAATTTCCTGCATTTTCCTCACCTACCCCTCAAGACGCTGCGGTGGGGTACAACCATTCATGCTGAAACTATCTATCCCTCCTTCTTTTAGAACCGGGCTTGGGACCGGCTACAGCGGAGATTCTTTTATTTCCTCACTTTTTTTATTTTGTTTCAATTCACTTTTTTCACTCTGAATTTACACCGTTTTTATCATTTATGAATAACACATGGAAATGAATTTCAACTAATTTCCTTTTAAGGAGGCCCTCAATCCTTTTCAAATCAAGCAAGAGACATCCTCAAATATAATACCCTGAGAATGTCAAGGTTGGGTGGGAACCTCAAAGGTCGCGTCTCACTATACGTCTGAGGCAGGAGAGACATTGATCGAGGGTGTGATCCGTCATGACTCCTCTTTTTCGATCGCGCCACTCGGGTCCGGAGTTTTACGGTTCCACATGCGCGGTCAAGCCATCAGTTTTTTTATTAGACTTTCCAATTCCAGGTTTAGCTCGCGTGTTGTTCATTTCAATAGGTGCACGCCAATTCCAAATCTGGTGTTTGTGTTTTTTTAGGATCCGGTGTGGGCCCACGTACCGAAAAAGACACGTGAGTTTTATGTAATGACTCATGAGAGATCGAAGTGCTCAAAGGAAACCCACACATTTCCAAGCCTGGCCAGTACAGAGGCGTGCAAGGACGTGTCTATGGAGAACTTCGATGGAGCTCCAAGATTTGTGGGCGGACCTTCAAGGTCAATTTCGCCATCTTTTTATGTTTTTGGAATAGTTCTCCCCTCTTGGTCATCTGCAGCCACTAAGGATGGTCTTTTGACCATCGACAACCAATTTTGTCATTACAACACACGAAGAGGTGAAAAATCCACGGGCAGTACGACTTTGGCTAAAAGAATGAACAATGTTAGAGGCCTGCGACATACTTGCACTGCATGTTCTATCTAATGCACATAAGGTGAGTCCAATCTACAGAAGCACAGCCCTTAGGCCCTGTTTCTAATAGAAACAAAATTCAAAGTTTGTAATGATACTATTATAGTTGAAGTTATCACAACAAGAGCTTTGTTTGTGTCAAGTTGTTTTTTTTGTTGCAGAAAAAAACCTCCGCTAAATGAATTCTTCTAATGTCCACTTCCATCTCCAGAATCTTTCTTCGTCACTAAACTGACACTTGCCCTGTATTAAAAATTTTTCCTTCTAGAATTGACTAGGTTTGTCGGAAATCAAGAATCAGCGGTAACTTCTCTCAAACAACTGTTCGATCATCTGAATATTTCGATATATCTCTCCCGGCAAAGTCAGGCTAAATGCATTTAATTGTGCGTTGGCATGGGAATGTACATAGCATTCCAATCCTAAAATACATTATGTATGGGTGAAGGTCGATGATTACCTTGTCTGAAACATATAAAAACAATAATATAAAATTAATAATATAATTAAAGGAGTCGGAAATCAGACCATAGGATTATGGGAAAGCGTTAAGAAAGAATCAAATTATTTTGAACTCGGCGGGAAAGAGAAGAGTGGGGTGTATCTTAGACGGCAGAATACCTTTGAAGCAATTAACAGTATCTGGCCTTTAGACTATATAATCCTTACCGCATCATCATTGTTGTTCCTAAATTGACGTGAAATCTATTCCTAACATTTGAGCCTACAGAATTAAAAATCGTTTTCCAAATCAATAAATACATTTTTATTAAATACTTTTCATCATTTTGTCTTTATTTACAGCTATTCGTACTTTTATATTCACTTATTTGGTTTTACATTATTAATTTCCTTTATTGATAATTTCCAACGCTACACATTATGGATTTGCATCTCTCTCTGCAAATACTTTTCGCTTTATTGCCGCACTATGTGCTGACATTTTTCCTTTTTTTGCGTTACTCAATAGATCATGTAATATTAATATTTTGATACGTATATAAATCTATAGCCAATGAGTTTGCCTCTCTTAGTATTTATGCTATTTTTATGTGTATAGGTCAATAGTCTTTTTCAGTTTTAAGATTAGTCCAAGCAGATCTGGTGAGTTTTCTGCTTGATTTTACGCTTTGTATCTTTTATACAAGAGTTGTGGGTTTGCGAATCGAAGCCTAGACTTATTGTTCGGCAACTTCAATTCCATTGCAATTAATTTTCGCAAATCGATTTGATTATAGCAATTTTCACAGACATTAAATTACACTCACGCAACCGAGCCACGGGAATTACTACTCATTTTATGATTTTAGATTTTAGATTTCATATTTCATAGTTTGCTTTATATTATGATGAACTGCACTATCTTGGAACGTGGGCCAATGATTAGTTTTTTTTATTATCTAGTTACTTTGGCACTTTTTATTATCATTTTGCTATTCTTATCCAGATAAACTAGTCGTGGAAATGATTACGGACTAGCAAACTCAACATCGTACAGAACCGAATCTTTTGTAATTAGCAATCAAAAGAAGTTAGTTTCGTAGTTGGGGTCTTGCTGGTAACTAGTGGGTTATTAGGTTCTCTGGGAACTTTGAACAAAATATATAGAAACTATTCAACATCATCGATATGTACATGCTGGAGTTTGCAAATATTTACAATAATTACTCAGCGAATCAATACTTTTTGAGGTTTATCTGTAAAACCATTTTTAAACATTTAACTATCCAATATCGTTTTATAATTTGTATATTACATGCCACACCTTAAAGCGTCTTAACAATTTCAATAGTTCTTTTGGAAAAACAATAAAAACCATAAATTAATCACTTTTAATTCCGGAATAATTCTCCTAAAAAGAATTTATGCTCTTAAACTTAAAAGACGTCGTACAATACTGATCACATGGAATACCTATCTCAATTAAGTTCCCTTTCTTGAAGCTATAATATCAGCAAATTTACAATTTTTAAATATACATACAAGATAGAAAATGTACTGAAGGTGAGTTGAGCACTTCTTGAGCTACTATGCAAATCTGATTCACCACGTTGTAGGCCCTTGTATAAGCGTCCATTTTTGTTCAGAAATCCTTCTTCCAGAAGATTTTCGTTCGATGTCAGATCATTTTCCTGTGAAAGAATGAAAAGCAAGAAGTTAGTATCTTTTATAGAAAAAGCGTACTTGCTCTACAGCACATTTCGTGCTTCACTGGTGGATGATTTTCCCAAAGTTACGGCTTATCTTGCCCCTTATACCAATGTCAAATTTTGTACTTTAAGGATGCAGTTAAGGGGGGTTTTCGGATAAATTTACAAAATACGATAATATACCGTTATTAACTTTATCTGAGCAGATATTGGAAAGAGATGTATTTTGCGGCCTTCCAAATTTTTGGGTTTCATAAGTTCTGAAAACGAAACCTCTTTCACTTTTTGGGGCTCACATTTTAAGCCCTCATACCCCTAGGTTTCACCCAGTTTCAAAAAAAGGACCAGTTTCGAAAAGTACTAATTGAGGCCGTGCATTTAAAACCCCACATGGCTATATTCTGTAAAAAAAAATAAATGTGCACCTCCCTTTTGCATGTATGCGCCCCCCTTAAACTCAATAGAAAATGGCGCCACTTGCTACATGATAGATTCAGTCATTTCAGAGTAAGTTGGGTATGACCGACAGACATTGAATCCATTTCAATAAGGTTTTGTTCCACACAAAATCCGGAAGGAAAGTGAACAGATATCATCAGCGTTGAAGAAGTGTTTGAGGAAAGACTTCATGATCCGCATCACATTCACCATCACTCGTAGCGATCATCAGAGCCTTCAATCCTTTCCGTTAAGGGGCTGAAGCTTCCTAGAAAGCTAGACCAAGTCGCAGAGATACCAGTTTGGGGATAGGTTTTTCCCAATCAAAAATAAAATTCCGTTTTTATTTTTTGACTTTACTTTACTTCCACGGCCATTCAATGCGGTGATGAGGCGAATTCGCGGTGGCGTTCAGGTTCGCGCCTTTGATGTGCCGCCACATCCCTCCGCTTACAACCGAAACCGTGGGGGTTCAACGAACCAAACCGTTCGCGTGATCCCATAAATGGGGGTCACAGGGCGAATATGAAGCTTCGCGGGCGCTCTTTCGAAGCGGCGGCCGACTGTCGAAGCCTTCAGCCTCGACAAGGACACCCACTTGAGTCCGCCTCGGACGTTGAGTTTGAACGAGTGTTCGCCTCGTTCCGGAACTTTAAAGGGGTCCTAGTATGGTGATTGCAGCGATTTCCGAGGAGCGTCCACCCTGATGAGGATCTGGTCACACGTCTTGAGACCCCTGGGGGTATTGACCTCCAACGTCGCGTGTCTGGACAGGAAAGTCGGCCGAATCTTCAAAATCGCGTCTCTAAGCAGACGCAGCATTCCCGAGTCGTTTAACTCTGCTCCGATACCCAGCACAGGGTCGGCGGGAGGAGATATTCTCTCCGTACACCATCTCTGCAGGGTTGGCCGCGAACTTCATTGGTTGGACTGTACGAAGGCCGAGGAGGGCGAAAAGCAAGGACCGCGGCCATAACGGATCATCGCGAGCCATTAAGACGGTGTCAACGTTCCAGCATACCATTGGACTATGGATGGTATGCAGTAGTCCTATGCTGTCAGAAGCCCTGAAGCTTTCCTAACTCTGTGAAAAGAGCAGATTCGAATTGCATTCCCTGGTCCGTGATGATAACTACTGGAATACCAAAGCGCGGAATCCACTCTCGACAGAGGGTCTCAGCATATGATTGTGCCGTAATGTCAGACAGAGGTATTGCTTCAGGCCACCGCGCAAACCTATCGGTGATTGTGAAGCAATACTTGAATCTGTGCGAGCCTCGCAAAAGGCCGATTATGTCGAGATGGATGGAGTGAAGTCGCTTGATTGACCTAGGGAATACACCTACTTCCTTTCGAAGTGCTTGTTGACTTTGCACTTCTGACTCGCGATGCATTGTTTGGCCCACGAGTTTACGGTCTTGTTCATGGACAGCTTGAAATATTTATCAGCTACTAATCGGTTTATCGTCCTGATGCCTGGGTGTGCAAATTCGTGAATCGTGTGGAATACTTCCCTGCGAAAATCGGCTGGAATGGATGGCCTAGCCATTTATCTGAGGGCTCGCAGAGTAAATAAGAGTTTGAGCTGAATAGGAAACTCCTTGAATTTGTATTTGAAGTTTACCTTCTGGTTCAGAAGCTCTGCGTCGTCTTTTTGTGCTTCGGCAATTGTCATATAATCGACCGCGGCGGGGACTGCGACCCTCGAGATTCCGGACAAAGTATCTGCAACAACTTCGTATTTTCCAGACCGTGTTGGTGAACTGCCTGTCCTCAAGGGAGAAACGGAGGTATTTTATTGTAATTTAGGGCGAGGTACGCGGTGAGTAGCTCACGGTCGTAGGCGCTGTAGTTGCGTTTAACCCAGTTGAGCTGTTTTGAAAAGAAGCTCAACGGTTGCCAGATCTGATTCATCCGTTAGCAAAGAGCGGCGGTGCATCTGGCTGAGGAAATGCCAGCAGTGTTGCATCAACAGGCTGTTGTTTGACCAACTCAAACGCATTGACCGCCTCAGCAGACCACACAACCTCGCGAGAGTCTTTAGTTTTTGGCCCAGACAAGTACGCGTTCAGGATCACTTGGTGATGAGCGGCCTTGGACAAGAAATGACAATAGAAGTTTAACACGCCCGCAGAGTCGTTCGCAGAGCCTTTACCGTGGTTGGTAGGAGAAAGCTCTTTATCGTCTCAACCTTGTCTGCATCAGGTTGGATACCGTCAGGGGTTATCAACTGGTCGAGAAATTTTATCTGATTCTGGAGAAATCTGCATTTCTCAACGTTTTGGATAAGTCCGACCTCAATGAGTCGTTGAGAAATGCGTTGGAGATATTCTAAATGCTCAGGTTGTAAAGAGGAAGCAACCAAACATCATCCACGTAGACGAAACAAAAGCTTAAGTTTGGTAAGATAGAATGGTTGAATCTCTGGAAAGTGTCCGCAGCGAAAATCATACTAGTGAACTCGGAATGTCTTCGAGAGCGACGGGGATTTGAGGGTATGCCTTGGCTGGATCCAAGGTCTTGAAAAACACGGCAGTTCGTAAGCGATTGCGCAAAATCATGGATGAGTGAAATGGAATATCGGTCTGGAAGTGTCTGAGCATTCAGATTCCTATAATCTCCACATGGCTTGCATTCGCCGTTTGGCTTAGGGACCAAATGAATTGGTGAGGACTAACAGCTCTTGGATGGTCTGGAGATACTCTGTTTCATCAAGCCTCCAAACACTTTCTTCGCAAGCTTCTGGAATAAAAGTGGACGCACTTATGAGAAGATTGGAGCGCCAGTAGTGTTAATGTGGTGCTGCACATCATGCTTAACCGGGAGAAACTACTTTCTGTAGTAACGTTGCGATACTTTTCGAGGAGTGCGGGAAGGCGTTGGGCGGCAACATCCGGAAACCAGTCGATTTTTTCTCGCGCGACATATTTTCAAAGAGGCAGGGGAGAGCGGAGAAAAAAAAAGAGAACAGAAAAGCGAAGGGACGACACACCGGAGCGGAGAGCGGCTGTGGCCAAACTGAATTGTCGACCGAACAATTTCCGCAGCCACGTGGAAGCAGCGATCGTAGCGGAATTTGAAAAATGTGAAAATAAATGTATCAAAATAATAATCCAAAAAATAGGAATAATAAAAATGGTCCAAAAAGAAAATAACTAAATGAAACTAATAAAAAAATATGTGGAAATTAAATTGATTAAATCATAGGAAACTAAATGAATAGTATTAAAAGAAAATAAAGGAAATGAAATAAAAGTAATGAATGAAGTTGCCTGTTTCGTCTTGGCATAAACTGCATCAAGTGGTCCTTGGCGATTACGATCTATAAATCTACAATTGATTCTCGAAGTTAGAACGAGCAGAGTGGCTGACTCAGCGCGTTCTATTCGAATTACCTTTGTCCGCTGGAGGTTGCGCTAATTTAGGGTGTTTTCAACCGGTTCGCTGATAAAGACATGAACAATTGCTCCTGGACTGCTTTTCCGTTGCACTTTATTAGCGTATTTTTGGCGAGACTTCGCGTAAATCACGAATATGAGGTCGACAGGCGTCATTACGTTACAAACGCGTGCACAAATCGTTTCACGGGGGTCTTCTTCTGCCGGGGTCACAATTTTTTGAGGATAGGTTTTTCCCAATGAAAAATGACTCGCACAGCGTCGAGCGTCACTCGAGAGTTCTTCTTGTCATCTTGACATCTACGCAATCTATCTATCACAAACTGCCGTGTTATTTTGACCTTGGACTTAGTCAAGGCAAACCATCAGATCCCTGTAGCTCCCGAAAACGTTCTGGAAAGGACAATATTCACGCCTTTCGGACTCTTCGAGTTACCTAGGATGACTTTTGGGCTATGCAATGTGATGCAAACCTGTCCAAAATTCATCCCCTCTGTTCTGCGACACCACAGCTTTTGTTTCGTTTATTTGAATGATGTTGTGGTCACGTCTACCTATGAGTCCGAGCATTTGGAACACCTGGAGTGCATTTTTCAACGTCTCCTTGAAGCTGATATAGTACTCAACCTTGAAAAGTGCAAATTTATGCAATCGCAGGTGAGATTTCTCAGCCACCTTATATCCCCTGAAAGCGGACCGAGTCAAGGTTCAAACGATTTCGACCTTCCCGCTTCCAAAAACTGACCTCAGAAGGTTCTTGTCTGGGCCGAAGACCGCCTGAAGTATGGTAACCAGAGTCCGTCCAGGTTTTTGAGACCACCAAACAACAGCTAGTGGATGCTACACTTCTGGCATTCCCTCAGCATGATGCACTCCAAGCCCTGCCTCAGGCTTTCCCGTAGATGCTGCTCTTCACCAAAAAGTGAATCAAATCTGGCAAACGTTGAGCTTCTTCTCCAAAAAGCTGAATCCCGCTCAACAGGACTCTAGCAATTATGGTCGTGAGTTACTCGCCGCGTACCTCGCAATTAAATACTTCCGATATTCCCTGGAAGGCCGGGCGTTCACATTATTCACAGACCATAAGCCACACACTTTTGCTTTAAAACAAGAGCCAGACAAAGCGTCCACTCGCCAACTTCGGCACTTGAGCTTTATCAGCCAGTTCACTTCCGACATTCAAAACGTGTTTGGAAAAGATAACGTGGTTGCTGGCGCTTTGTCACGTGTTGCAGAGGTCAAAATCCCCGCCATCGTCGATTTTATGGAAATCACCGAGGTGCAAAAGGACGACGCAGTTCTTCAGCCTGAGGACCAACTTCAAATACACATTAAGGCAGTTTGCTATCTTCGGCTCAACGTTCAGTATATACTGAAATACCTCAGACAAGGGACCAAGGTGATATATTCCGGCCGATTTTCGAAAGGAAGTATTTCACGCCGTTCACGATCTGGCGCACCTAAGCATTCGGACAACGAGTCGGTTAGTCACCACAAAGTACTTCTGCCATCGCATGCCGGAAGTGCAGAACTACAAAGCATGTGAGGAAAAACGTAGCAGTGTTCCCTCGGTCCACCAAGCATTTCCACACAATCCATCTCGAAATCATTGGTCCTTCCAAGATTTCAGATATTGTCTAACAATCACCGATTGGTTCACGCGGTGGTCTGAGGGAATACCTCTGAAAGACATTCCTTCACAATCTAGTGCAAAAGCTCTATGTCGAGAATGCATTCCACGCTTTAGTGTGCCGGCAATTATAATCACCGACCAGGAAATGCAATTTGAATCTTCCCATTTCTCAGACAACGTCAACGGACAACCGTGTACAACCCGCAATCCAATGGGATGCTCGAAAGGTGGCACAGAACGCTGAAGACGACTCTTCTTAGTCGCAGGTCCTGCCACCCATTCTTCTTGTCCTCTGAACAGCCAATCGAGAAGAATGTGCTTCAAGAACCTGAGACTCCTCAGCGACTCTGTTCTCGACATTAGGTCGGGACTCAACGCTACCGGCTTGCTGCGTCTACTCAAGGAGCGCAATATCAAAGCTGAAGCCGCCACCACCCGGCAACCAACCGTGACTGACGTGCTCACGGTTCTCGAATCCTGTATCCATATCCTGATTAGGACGTACGCTCCCCGGTAGCCGGTATAGCCACCTTATGAGGGCCCCTTCGAAGTTTTCGACAGAAGCCAACATCATTATAGCCTCAACATCGGGGGCATCGTCAAACGCCATGAGAGAATTCGGTATCCCAACGAAATTTATAACACTGACTAGGTTGACCCTGACCAATGTGTGAGGTCAGATAATCACTCTCAAGACCATTCGATATCAACATGGACAAAAACCAGAAGAACCTGGCCTTGGAAAAAATGATCCGTGATGTTGATGTAAATGCGAGGGATACGAGCCTCTTTAAGTCCACCCAACTACTGGCCTATGCTGACGATATCGATATCATTGGAAGAATGACCTGAGACGTACAAACTGTTTTCATCAAAATCAAGCGGGCGGCACGAGATCTTGGGCTGGACATCAATGAAGGCAAGACAAAATATGTGATGGCAATGTTAGCACCCAAAACCAAAGAACGAACAACATCGAATCGCACTGGTGAAACGGGAAAAAAATAGATACAACTCAAGACCGTTGATAATTTCTCCTATCTAAGGTCAAAAATCACAACCGATAACAGCTACGACGACGAAATCGGTTATTGGCAGCCAAGAGAGCCTATTTAGGGATAGATAGCCAACGTAACGATGAAATCTGTGAGCAATACCACGACCATCTGGTTATGGATAAAATCCGGCTCAACAGGTTGTGGTGGGTGGGTCACCTATTTTGAATGGATGAGGACGACCCAGCCCAGAAAGTCTATAAGGGCAATATCTATAATAGAAAAAGAAGACAAGGCAGAACCGCCTGAGATGGAGCGGTGGCGTCCTGCGCCAAACAGCTTTTAAGGATATCGAATTGGTAGATCCCGGCGCAAAATCGGAGTGTCTGGAGTCCCTTACTAGGGCAGGCTTAGACTGGGCCCCGGATAATGAAAAAATGCCGAAAGGGGAGATCTGTACATAGCTGGAAGCAGTGTTGGAAACGCTCAGGAAAGGATCGGAACAGGTTGGCTAAGCAGTGGTGAGGTTAAATGAAAGTGGGGTGGGGGGCTAATTATCATCTTACCCTCTCACGGGGTATGACGAATATGGCCAGTATCATACATAGGTTTTAGAAACTGCGATTGAGCTGCAGGTCTGGAACAAGTATATCCAAGATTTATGGACAAGAGGATAAACTCTAGGTGAAGCACTGACACCGAAAAAAACTTCTGCGGAGAATATTGCCTTGTCCAGGCCAGTGTCCTTCGAAAACTTCTACCTCCTTAAGAAAAAAAGAGAAAAAGACAAAAGGATAGGAAGACAGACCATGGACGGAGTTTAATAAGGTTTATCCCAGAAGGGATCACGAGGCCAGTAAAACTTGACGCACGAACGCAAGGAGGCTGATCGATAAGGTAACTGTATCCAACAAAGTGTGCAACTCTACTCATCAAACCGAACCATTGGAGCACAGATGAGTACGAATATAACAACGCCAAGGACCAATAACGGTGGTGGCAGACAATGCCGCCCTGCGAAGCAAAAGAAAAAGTAGCATAACCTGACTCTGGTGTTCTTAAAAAAATATAAAAGGTCATCAATCATGCAAGGATCCCTCCTCAACAGGATTTGTTGAAGGCTAAACAATTTTTTATACCCTCTACCGAACCCTGGCATACTCCTTATACCAGAAGGTTATGTGTTCATTAGTTCCCCTAACTTTACAAATGGTACATTTCTCCGAAATTATGTTTCCAAACCTCTCAAGACAAACTTTATTTTATGTTGGATTGGTTTGAAGACGATTCAGTAAGTTTTCCCCGGAAGTTGTAAGTATACGCGTAGCCTCCGGTTTAATTATAGGTACAGTCGGATGAATGTTGGCGAAAAAATGTCTTTCACCCGCGACGTTTCCAAAAAGTCCTCCTCCCACTCCTTTTATGAGTATTCCTGAAAGGCCTTCAGGATATTAGCAGTTGAGGGCATGAGCAATTTCGTGTAATACGAACGCAAACACTTACAGGCTTCTATATGGACAATTTCATTTAATGGGTCCCCCGCATGAGCCAAGCACCAGAGAATTTTCAGTGGTTTAAAACAGGGGTCAGAAGCCAGGTCATGTATTTGGCTCACTACGTAATGTGATCGCAAAGTTTGATTGAGTAGTTTACAAGACTGGAGAGAGTCTGTAATGATAGCAACCTTCTCTTCACTCATCCAGAGAGCCGCCTTGATGGCCTGAAGGACATGAAAGTCCTGGGGGTTTAACGTGAGTACGTGCCATGTGGGCATGATCCCACGGTCCTCTTCGGACACGGATTGATTTTGGGATCATAATCAGAGCCCCGCTATGACTGGCACAGCGGTACTGGTTTATACTGAGTGCAAGCTCAGCATTCATACCAGTGGATGCCGCAACTAACGGGTACGGCACTCGAGTTGTACAGCGCAACTCCACGCTTTAACTCCCAGGAACTCTGCCCGCGATGCAGGCATAACCACACCCACCATGAAACTCCCACTAGGGGTCAACCGCAAATAATCGGGCCAAGGACACATCCCCCAGGGATTCTCCTGGAGCATTTGCTCTCAGGGGGCCATCCCGATTCCTATGGTACCAGATAACCTCCGGTGAGGTTTCGCGGCAAGAGCCACTTCAGAGGAGTCCATTGCAGACTCGGGTCTGATCGCCCTACTCGAGTACATGGGGACGGCACTCCCTAACGGGTTAACTGGAATCAGTCTGAAGCGGAGAACAGCAATGAAAGCTTTCAGCAGTTAACTACCTCTCTGCGTACAATACAACATAAAGGACATCACAAGACAACACTAACACCAAACACGCAAGAGTGGTGACTATCCACCGCGGCCACTACGTCCATTCGCCCATCATACTGCAGGCAAAGCAGCGTCGAGGAGCTCCCTCCTTCATCGGAAGGCAGCACGCGCGAACTCATTAGCACATTTCAGTGTCTCACTGCCTGCAAGGCTCTGGCTAACATCGTAGATACGGTTCACTGCGTGAACGCTCATGTCGTCTAGATTGCGAATGTCATGGTACGCTGGACAGACACAGAGGACATGTAACCAGCTCTCTGAGTCTGCCCCACATAGAGCACAGCCCTGACTGGATGCAAGGTTGCGCTTGGAGAAAGCCCATCTCAACTTCCTCTGGCAGACACGTTTCTAACGTACTCATATGTGACCCGACCTTTCCCACATTCATCCCATCTAAGCTGCCACTTAGATGTTACACTCTCATTTGACACCCTTTTGATCGCAAGCGGTCCTAACTCCTCCACCTGTTCCACACTAATTAAGTCCGTTTTGCAGCAAAGGTACGCCCCTCCTGATCCTGTTGGCCGTGGCACGCCGGACTACCTCCAGATCAACAGGAGGAACACCCAACAAGACCTGCATGGAGTTTGTCGAGACCGTGCGACACACAGGAAGACGCGCTAAAACGCTAAAAGACACGCCCATATGTACAACAAGCAAGGAAGAGTCCCACATAAATGGATCTAGCAGCTCTCTTGCTTAGACCCCATTCACACCTCATAACACGTTTCAACATATACACCAATTTAATCAAGCGTGACTTGAGCTCGCGCAGGTGAGGACCCAAGGACATACGTTCCGCGATCATTACTCCCAAGTATGTCACTTTCTTCCGCTATTTCAATGGAACTCCATTAAGTTTTACACACGGCGTACGACGTAGGTAGCCTTTCAGCATCATCACAACGGTTTTTTCCGTTGAGACTGCGACCCCGACTTTTAAAGACCACGAGTTAACCATGCGCATGTACTCAGTATCCCGTTGTTCGACCTCAAGCCGAGTGTTCCTCACAACAAGAATGAGGAGATCATCCGCGTTGGCAACACATTCAGCAACGGTTGAAAGCTTACCCAACAGTTCGTCCATCATCAGATACCACATAAATGGACCCGCGATAGATCCCTGTGGGCAGCCGCGCTCCACGTTCACCCATACTCGCTCACTGATACCTTGGACGAATGCTTTTCTACCATGGAAGTAGTTCTTCCACAGAGCTAATTCCTGGCAGTCACACTCATAAAGCTTTAATAACACAGACGACCAACTTAGGTAATCAAATGCGCCTTTGAAATCTACAAAGATTCCAAAGACGTACTTGCTAGGACAACCAACAACAAAGTTCTTCACATGCATTAAGTCGTCGTCGGTGGACCTACCAGCACGGAAGCCATACTGTCTGTCGGCCTGAAGGACAGTAAAAATTTCAGCCGCCAAAACCGAACTGACATTCAAGGAACAGCTTGACATCTGAGTACCGTCCGGTCGAACCACCAAACAGGCCGAACCATCGTGCCGACATCAAGACCAGAAAGCCTCTAGATTTAAGGCCATCGGCCAACCTGCTATAAGTAGCTGCCATGTGGGCCCTGCCACAGGTTCCTTCAAAATCATAAGACGAGTTGACCTGAACCTTATTTGAAATCACGGGAACTTCATTGAGAACTATAGTGTCAAACAGGTTCCGGGAAGACCAATTACCGAATTAATTTTCGGAACTTTCATGATTAAATAGGAAAATATTAAGATAACACCGTATCGGATTGTAAAAAGAAAACCTGGTAAATGTCCTTAAATAATTTATGCATTATAAATTGCCGTGGAAATGGTGAATCAAGCTATAATTGGAGTCCTTCACTATTCTAGATGAGAAGATTTAAATTCAAATCAATTTGGAACTCTCACCTCTTCGCTCTCCTCGTCATCGTCCCGCGGTTGGTTCTTTTTCCCCGGTAATTCCATCTCTGTAAGAAGTAGCAAAACAAAGAAAGTTTATTACCAAAGTAACAGCATAATTGCAATAATTTATTCAAGAAGAATTACTAGACTAATTAGTACTGTGAATTCGACAAGTGTATTTGAAATGTTAAGTGGAAAGAAACACAGATTGAAAACAGAGAAAACCATCCCCAACCTACCGTAAAGTCGTATCGTTCCCTCGGTGTCGCCTATACTGTTCTTCGATATACACTTGTATCCTCCAAAGTCAGACTTCTGCAAACGTCTTATTTGAAGGACCATTTCCACAGCATACATTGAATTTTCCTTTTCGCTGATGATATACCGCTCGCCGGCAATAATCATTTCACCTAGGATTCACAGAAAACATTAAAAACAGGACTGAAGGCATTAATACGGTCGCAAGGTAATTAGGTCACATTTTCCGAGAACAAGTGGAAGCTTCTTAAAAACTGTACACATCTCAGCTATGCAGACCCGTCTGCTAACTAGGACAGCACAACATGACGTTCTCAGATCACAAGAAAGTTTTTTCATCTAGTTTTTGGTGCAAGGACTTACCATTCTCCCGTTGCCAATAATTTATTGCCTTTGGCGAAGCTTCCACATTGCAAATTAAGGTGACATCTGTGCTAACGGGCGCGCCCACCAGTTGGTTGGGAACTTGGACCAGGGGGTGAACTGCGTTGATGAATATAAAAGAGAATAAAATTGCCATTAAAAAGGACACTACACATAGGCATTTGTTTCGGAAGAGTGCATTAGAAATGGATCGGTCAGGGGGTAGTTTTTACAGCTGGAGCTGCTAATTGTGATGTGTTTTTGATTGAAATTGAATTGCTTCCAGAATGGGATATCTTGTCAAGTTTTTTCGCGGGTTTCATATAGATATTGCCGATTGTTGATGGTAAATATATCAGGCAATATTAGGGTCAAAGGACTCATCCTGTCCTCCCACTTCCAAGCCCTTTCTCAATCGCGTATTCTCAGATAACCACTTCCAAATTGCATTAACTTAACTTTAACCAAAGGCAGGGATAAACATCCCCCTCTTCACTAAAAAGGCTCAGGTAATCTAATAGACTTTCGTCCCGATTTACCATAAGCTTCAAATTCATCCCCATAGAAAAAACACCGACAGCAGATCCTAAACTGTCTCTCAAAAAAGATTGAAACTTCAAGAACAAATTATCATCATCCTTAAATTTTTTTGGGACATTTTTGGTAGCGAAAACAGACGATTCGTATGATAAACAAAAGGAAGCAAACCCCTGGGAAAATATCTATCATCAATAAGGAGGATTTTCAATTCCAGGAATTGTACTGCTTTCAGGATAATTCATTTTTTGATGAACGAATGTAAAAGATACGTGGATCCGTCTGAAATCAGCTATTTTGAGAATGACAATGTGGGTTTACACATTTTTTCGAAATCCGTGGAAATATCAATGTCAACTGTTCTCAAAATATTTAAATCGGGGGAGTGTGTTGCTTTTGAGAGTCTACACTTGGGGAAAAGAAACCCTAATTTCCACACTTCTATTTTTAGCACGAAAATGACGAAAGTGAAAACATTAGGGTTTGTTTTTTATCTCACTCCAATTTAACATCCCCCTCCCATACACGCCTTTTTATAGGATTTTCAGGATTTATAACAAGGAGACCTTAAATCCTGCAAACTTGAATCGCTAAATATGGATAGTGCTCGTGCCTCCCTTAACACATGAAAATATTTCTGATATTTTCGTGAAGGATAGAACACTATCTGTTTGGCAAGGCGACACAACGGGCCCAAGTCCGGTTGTGAAAGGAGGAGGGATGGATAGCTTTAGTCTGAATGGCTGTACGCCACCGCAGCGTCTCAGGGAGTAGGTGAGGAAAGTGCAGGAACTTTGCAGTCTTGCAGATTACTCATTGAGGAAGCTATCCTCACACCTGGCAGTTAGGTATAAAATGCAAATCCATCTATGAGAAGAAAAGGAAATTTCAGGTCTGGCGGCGGGAGTCGTCTGACTTGGTAACTGGGTCGGGCTCCCGTAATGGACAGCACGGCGTCGCAACCGCTAGTCGAGGGGCGGTTCGACGTCTAGGCGCCACGACGACCAGGAGCATTGCTCCGCCTGGCAGCGAATTAAGTGGCCTGAAGAAATGAACTTCTTGGTCATCCGCTCCTACCACGAAATAACGGCGGAGGCGGGTACAACATCTTACCGCCCCTTGTTGCATCAGAGATTCGTCGACCATTTCTCGAAATTCGCGCGTCACTGTGCAGCGAGTCGCAGACCAGTACCGCTTTATAACTGGCACCGACACAATCCCGGGCATCATCAGAGAGCATATTCGACTTGAGGTCACCGCGGAAACTGGTGACCGAGAGTCAATGGGGGCAGAGGCTACGGCATCAACAACACTACGCCGCACTGCAGGCACCAGTTTCAATAATCGCCGAAGCACTCTCCTCCACCATCCAGCTGAGATTTCCGCTGAGGTTCGGGACGAATTCCAAAGAGCGTGTATAAAATTCTCGGAAATGGATTCTTTGCATAGACCAGGTATTCCCAGGCTCTATGCATCTCCAGCAACTCCGAGAATTCTATCTCAAGTCAATGATGAGATTGCATCTCGGTTGTGTGCTGATATGTCGTTCCTGCAACTACAATCACTTGTGTATTGTGGTGCAGTTACTGCTGTCAGATTGCATGGTCAGAAGATTCGATAGTTCTAGGACAAGCAACTAGATGCCAAAGAAACCTCTTTAGTTGCTATATCGATTGCTTTCGATAGGGTACCGCATACCTACCTAATCGATGTCCTACATCTGTATCGCATTTATCCGAAACTAATAAAGATTTTGGCGACAGTTATGGAAGGGTGGCATATCACCTTATCAGTGCTTACATCTGAGGGTACTAATACCTCAGAGTCCATCCGTACACGGAGGTGCATTTTCCAGGGTGATTCGTTGTGTCCCCTTTGGTTTTGTATGGCACTGAACCCCCTTTCATGGCTACTGAATGATGCTAGAGGGCAGGGTTTTGCAATCAAGTATGACCTACGTGCTAAGTGCGAACTGACACAGTTTGCTGCGAATAGTAGACAAGACAAGACAAGACAAGTGTCGAATCCAAGCCATCCGCAAAGGTCATCATGAGCCGCATGCCGGACATAGCAGTGGTGACCTCCACATCGAAGCTATGACCAAGCAGACTTCTTCAAGTACCTAGGAATTCTGCAAAGAACCCATGCTCGAGTTGATGATCTGAAGGATGCTCTACTGTCCGAATTCCTTCGAGAGTAAAGCTAGTGTTGAAATCGCATGACACGGGGAAGAATAACATAAGCGCATTGAATGTATTTGCTATCCCTTCACTTGCTTATGCATTCGGAATATGGCTTTGGACGAAGACCGATCTGGAAAACGTCCAGCCGCGGATATGGACAACCATGTTTGAATTCCGAATGCATCATCCAAACTCTGCCGTAGAGCGGATGAACCTGCCCCGTGACATCGGAGGTAGGGGCGTGGTCGAAGTGGCTGGACAACATCATCGCCAAATCGATTCGCTACGCGTTTATTTTTCCAGCAAAGAGCAGGCGAGCCCCTTGCATGCGGTTGTCTGCAGACTGTGGATTGACTCCACTTAACTTGAAGGATCGATCTTTCAATCCTCTGAGTGGAGTGAAGTCGGACCAATAGCGCATCGATGAATGGAAGTCGAAGGCAATGCACGGTAAACACATGAATTGTCGATTTGTATTTGTCGAAAAGATGGCTGTGGGCTGGACAGCTCTTTGCTGAGACGGAGGGATTCATGTGTGCCATTCAGGACGACATGGTCGACACCCGAGCTTATAAAAAGCTCATCATGAAAGAACGGGTGGAGAACGACCAGTGCAGAATGTGTGGTTCGGCCTTAGAGACGTTGGACCATCTCATTTCTGGCTGTACTGTTATGGCACCGGTGCAATACATCACCAGGCATAATGCTGTATGTAAGGTTATCCATCAAAACCTTGCATATAAGCATGGGCTGATCACGGGAACATGTCCGGTTTACCGATATGAGCCGCAAGCAGTACTTGATAGTTCTGCTTACAGCATGTATTGGGACCGATAAGTTCTGACTGATCGCCATACTCCACATAACTAGCCTGACGTACTGTTAGTTGACAAGACGGGTCGCTCCGCGTACATTATTGCTGTTGCTATCCCCCATAATAGCAACATTGAACGAAAATACGTGGAGAAGAAGGTGAACTGTGAGCCACTGGGTCGGGAAATCAAAGAAATTGGCGCCTCGAGCGGGTGGTTGTAGTTCCCATAATGTCGTCAGCTCCTAAATCCTTTACGGCATCTCTTGATGTCCTGGGACTTTTACACAGTCTGGTTCAAACCATGCAGAACTACACCATACATGCTCGATGTTACAGGAAGTTCTCGACGGATTCACCCATTGACCTACAAACGGCCACCGCCACCAGCGCGCTCCTTTAGTTTTTAAGTAGGTAGAATCGACCGAACCTAAATCTTTAGTACTTAGTGCTAGTACTAGGTAAAATCCGGCATCTGCCGAGATTATGATAACTCGGAAAATAATCGTGGGCACAACAGTCCATATTTGATCAAGGCATTAACACTGGAGGAGGCAATGTGGTCAGCATTGCGCTCATCCGAGATTATTACCCTGATGTGACTCAGGTACTCATTCACAGCTGAGTCGACTAGTATCCGACGTCAAATCACGGTACCGATCAGACCGCCACCCATGAGATTTGAACCGCGACCTTCCGTACGACAGCCTAGTGCTCTAACCAATCAGCTATCCGGACACCGGCCCATTAGGAAAGAAAAAGATAGCCGGGCAGAATAGTCAAACTACCTGGAACGCACCCTTGTCAGGGCTTGGCATTCATGCCAGAGGATACGAAGTATATCTAACACCTCTGATACAATTAAAGGGTACGCCTCCCAAGTTAGATAATCAAATTCCACAATTGAGGCCACAATCTGTCCGCGATATGGGCACAACTATAATCACATGAAACTACGACATTGGGGCTACAAATAACCAGGTATAGAGCACCTCCCCCAGGAATTCTCCTGAAGCGTATGCATTCAGAGCACCATTCCGTTTCCCACCAGATGCACTAATTATGCCTGAACAATCCTCAGTTAACGTGGGTGGGATTAGGCTGGTATGTTAGTTTGAATTGTTCAACGTTTGCTTTCAAAGAGCCATCCCGGTTCTCATAATACCAGATAACCTCCAGTGAAGCTTCATGGCAAGGGTCAATTCAGGTGAGTTCTTTGCAGACTCGCGTCTGATTCTGCAGTACGTGAGAGGGGCGGTCGACATCACCTCCATCATGAATACATATACATAAACATCAAAAGTTCAGCTCTCTAAACACTGCTTTATGCAGATGATGTTTGACTAGGTGTCTCAAAAAAAAAACTGGTCTCGAGGAACTCGTCCAAATTTGGAATGATTGCTCCGTGGAGCATCGCATGCCACTGAGTTTGAAGAAAATGGAGTTTCTGATGACTGATTATAATGAAGTCAGTTCAATCATTATCATTGTCAGTGACCTGTGCGGAACTGAGCAATTTCACCACTTCGGATTGGTATAACTTGACGAACCCCAAGTAGACCACTTGACCTCGTTATGATATGAGGCCAAAGATTAACATCACCAGAACACACTGTGCTTTAAAGGCCATCTACGCTCAGGCCGCCTCTCAGTTACGTCTGAACAGTTCCCAGTTAATCGGCGGCCGGAACGAAGGTGGGATCGGGCTGGCCTGCCAGTTTAGACTGTTCAGACTGTAGTGGATCGATTGAGAAACGATTCGGTCAGCCGGAGAAGAGAAAAAAGCAATCCGGCACACGTGCGTTAATATGCCTAGCTAACTCAAATGTGCATTTTAACGCCGTTCCTGGCCGGAGATGAACTGATGATGTCGTCCAGCTTGTCGGTACGTATATGATGCTTTCGGTCCAACAGGCGGCTGGATGGACTTTGAAGTGTCGACGAGCGGGATGAAAAAGACCTCGCTAAATACCAAGCGATTGTTGAGGAATACAACTGCAAATGCCTGGCAGACGAGCAGAAGGTGAAGTTCACCGCTCTCAAACGTAATCGATCGCAAGAGAAGGTCGAACAAGATCACAGATGGAGCAGAGTGGGCAAGAGCTCGGGTGCTAAACAACATCCTGAGAAAAGTGGGTAGCAACAGCCAGCCGATGAGCCACGAACTGAGAAACCCTTCAGCGACGTGGCTAGGAGCCACTTACGTGCGACGCTAGCGAATGGCAATTCCGCTAGCGGCAAACTAGCACCGGAGGTGTGGACCAGTGTTAAGGTCAGGCTGTCGGAGATGGTCATTGAGTATCTCCTGGACACCAAAGGCATGGGATCCATCGTCTGTATTCATTCCTCTCAGGCGGTCCGTGGGTTACACGTTATAGCTTGCGAGGAACAATTCTCCAGGGAATATCGTTCGTGCGTCGCTAAGATCAGCGACGCCTGGGAGGAGTGAAGCTCAAAGTCATCCCCTACGGAGACCGGTCACTCACACGGTCACAGATAAGGACAAGCTCGTCCAATTCCTGTGCCTTCAAAACCCCAAGATTCCCATGGACGACAGGGTTGGTATCAAGAGGGAGTAATCCCAGACAAACAGCCAAACTTTTCCGCTACGTATAAACAGAGAGTGCCTGGAGGCACTGGAACAGATCGACTATAAAGTGCGGCTCGGAGCCAGGAACGCAAAGGTGAAAGTGTTCCCCTCTTTAAAACCGGACGACTATTTGGATCCAATCAACGCCGCCAAAGAGCTATTGGAGGAGATGAGGATCGACGGTCCGACGGGGACCGACGAACCCCCCACGCAAGCAGATCATGCTGAGGGTAACGCAGATAAATCTGCAACACTCAAAGTTCGTCTCTTTCTAGAGGAAGATATTGACATCGCCCTAATCCAGGAGCCTTGGGTTGGAGACGACCGAATCATCAAAGAATTCTGATACAAATATTTTAATTTATTTCACAGGAGACGCTGATCAGGACAGACCTGGAGCATGTGTCCTCGCAAGGAAGAGTCCGCACGCTTTTATGTGTCCGGATCTCAGTTCCAGCGACCCAGTCGTGGTCAAACTGGAGCAGGCGGGGGCAGAGAATGTGTATATCTCCTCGGCTTACACGGCTCACGACCGATCACCTCCGCAAGAAAAACTGCAACATTTGACGACTACCATAGCAAAGGCCAACCTGTTGACAGGCTGCGAGGTCAATGGATGGCATACGCTGTGGGGCAGCTCGGAAATCAACGAGAGTGGTGAGTCATTCTTTGATTTTATTTTAGTACAAACCTATCGGTGTGAAACAGGATCAGTACATCAACCCTTCCATTTCGCCAGCTCGGTGAACTGTGACGATTGAGAGGAGGTCCTTGATATCACCCTAGTAACCGACAATGGGATTCTTAGGGTGGCGAACTGGAGAGGGTCTGGCCAGAGATTCTTCTCAAATTGCAGTTGGATACTTTTCAGTCTAGAGGTCTCCAAACCTTTCAGAGACCCCAAGAGGATCAACTGGAGAAAGTTTGGTCAAGCAATTAAGAACAAACTCTCCGATGAGCAATTTGGTAAGATTGACACGATAGACGAACTGGAGTCAAAATTCGGGGCTCTGGAAAAGGCATTCGATACCGCCTTTAAAGTCTCGTGCCCCGCTAAATACAATAAGAAGACACTGAAATCGTGGTGGGATAACGATCTCTCCAGCCTCAGGAAGCTAACCAGGGCAGTCTTCAACATCTGCTACAGGCATAAATATTGGCAGCCATACAAGGACTGCCTGAAGAAGTGCAAGTCGGTCATTAAGACTGCGAAGAGGCGATCTTGGTTGGATTATTGACAGATCATCAAAAGTATCAGAAAATCCGCGAAGCTCAGTATGAATCTGTCGAAAGAACATAGGAGCCCACTCTTTCTTAGAAGGTCGGAAGGCTCCTGGATGGAATTTTCTGGTGAAACCTTGAAGCTGCTGATTCGCACTTTGCTGCTAGCGAGGAGGACTGTGAGTCAGAGCCTTGCTCGCAGGGTCTGCGGCCACCTCAGCCATGCGAGACTATCAAATCGGTAATTACCGAGGATAAGATTGGCTGGGCTATAAACAGCTTTTGTGCATATAAATCGCTGGGCGAAGGACTTTCGACCAATCAGCCTCACGTCTCTCGTGTTGAACACCCTAGAGCGCGTCCTGAACAGCCGCTTAAGGGCAATTGTGGAAGTCTCAGGATGCCTACCTCAATGGAAACAGAAACTGCTTACCACGAGGTAATTGCCCTGGTTGAGCGGTTACTGTAGTACAAGCAGTATACCCTAGCTGATATTAAAGGGCGACACAGGGAACGTGGGGAACACTGTTACTAGGAAGCTTGAAACCTTCGCTAACATGGCTTCACCATGGTACACTGCTCCGACCCAGTTTCGTCTACAGTACTGGTAGACGTCTTTTATAAAAGGAGGATATGACGTGTTGCTTAAAAAGAGGACATGACACTGGAAGAAAGGGTTATGCCATGCAATAGAACCCACAACTCCAGGGTAACCGATGTGTGAAGGCTTTTCAGGAAGACTTGAAGGGACTTGATACTAACTTTGATATACCTATGGCGATGACATGTAGATGCAGTTCTCGTACCACGACGCGTTTTGGAGATAAAGGCAACCATAAATGACGAAGGTGTAAAAGGGATGCCACAAAAAAGAAAAAGGAAATTATTTATTTCCTGTGCTGCCCAGACCTACTTTAGAATGAATGATAAAAGTCACAGTGGATATTTCCAAGCCTTAGATCAAGATTCAAGGATTCGAAATATAAGCTTTCACATAAACACATAAACTCAGGGACTATAGGGTACTATTCGGAATCTAACGAAAAGATTAAAGTTGTCCACTTGACAAAACCGGATGACGGCTTCGAGCTAGTCAATATCGCCAACTAGTTCGTGCAGTAAATGGAGATTGACGGTCTGACCGACGACGATCCTCTTGCGCAAGCAGACGTCTCAGCTTGGTAGTTTTCCTCTAGAAGGAAGACGTCAAAACCGCAATTAACACAAGATCGGCTGAAGAAAATTTGGTTAAATTATTACGACCAAATTTGGCAAGTCAAATGAAGGGGCTCTGTAGAAGGAATTCGATACAACAAAGAGACATTGCGACTGGAGTGGGATCAACACTGGTCCAACAACAGTTGCTACATGCATAAATTCTGGCGGCCACAAATGGACTCTCAGAGAGGCATATGTAGACCATAAGGACTACCAGGAAGCGGCTCTGCTGGTTTACTTTCACAACCTTGAAATCACCAACGATGCTGAGAGACCCAGTACGATTCTGGCCAATGGAAAATGAGACCCAATCTTCGGAGAGACCTGGTCAGAACCACGCTGCGCTCGCCCCTATCCAAATTTCAGCACGTTTACTAAGAAGCAACATACCTTAGCTGCTTTTTCGGATATTGAAGGAGCATTCAACAAAGAATGGGTATGAAAGTCAAACAGGATCGTTGGATCGAAAGAGTTGGTGGTGATGTATGCTGGAAGGCCTTGGGCCTTGAGAAGGAAGACCTCGATGTGATGATATGGAGACTGCTTAATGTAAGCCTCTGATTCAGGAAACTTCCTGCAAAGCATTGATAAAGCGTTCGAATTGCATGTCGGACGAGAGATTGGCCAAGGTATCATGTCAATAAAACACAAATCCTGGGAATGAATTCTCTTTGCCGGCATAAGCGATTCACATCTACTTTTCGAACCTAATTATAATGGAGGCCGAAATTGCAAGTTGTCTTTCTCCTTTTTGAAGTGTTTGGGTGCTTACCCCATAAAGAAAGGTCTGTGGCCTAAAAAAGCGGTCCGGCCAACATTAAGGGGAAGCAGTCTCAAGACTCTTCAGTCCCCAGTATGACTGCTACCATGCACTTATTGCTGCAAGTGATACGCCCACATAGATCTGCCTATATATGTTGAGTTCCAATTGAATGAATGAAGGAGGATAGTGAAGAGTCTATTATTCTGTGTGCTCATACCGAAATCAATGATTACCCCTATCCCCATTTTGCAGAATGAATTATAGAAAATAACCTTTTCACTCTGCTATTGAGCTTTGGTGTATGTTTGGGGTAGGGTACCCCCAGTGATAGACAAGACAACATATCAAATCTTGCTTTTCAATTTTTACAAATATAGAAAGGGCAAATCAAGATTGAGGACCATTTTAAATTTTAACTTGAATTTTATCAATCAAATGGGCGAAATCAAAAATAGCATTGAAATCTGCACATCACCAAACTTTGTCCGAGCTACAAGTGAAAAGCATTAACAGTTGGCCATCAAACAACAGAACGTTCCCAGACTCACTACAAGCTGGAGTCGTTATTTCCGACGTGCAACGACCCCACCATTATTCAACGGAGTCGCCACTCAATTTAGTCGACCGGATATTAAATTTTTGCTTCCAATAATGCCCTTCGACTAGGCAACTCGTCCTTGTCGAATGATGATGTCCTCGCAGGTAAAGTTTCGTTTTCCAGACGCACGCCTGCTTCCCTTCCTGTCGCCGGCTCACTGCGGAAGGAAGCTTCTAACCATCACACATTCAGAAGTGACAAAGGATGGGGATCCTTTTTTGAAAAAAAAAGAAGAATAACAGAAACAGTCGCTGAGATGGTATTACCTCACTGAAACTAGCCTGGTATAAATAGACGGGGGAGGATTCCAATTTATATATTTCACTACATGTTTGATACTTACAATGAACCTGTAGCTTCATTCTCTTGCTGACTGACGGTGGCACGCCGTTCGAGGCTATACATAAATAGGCGCCCATTTCCGATCGCGTGACTTTTGAAAGCCACAACATTTCACCATCAACGGAAGACGCTTCCATGTGCAATGAAAATAAAGGAAGAAAATGTTAAAGATGAAAATCGAATGAAAATATAGTGAAATGGCTTCGTTATTTTATTATTATTGGAAATTATAGAACGCTTAAGTGAAAAATAGTATTATAATTAGGTCCTTTCTTAGCACAGCTGTGGGTGAGAATCCATTGGGTGTTAGTCAATCTCCAATTCATTAATTGTTCCTGGGGTGGTTTCGTGACACAGTCAATGAAGTTGGCAAATTTGCTTAAATATGTATAGAATATCAATTACATTATATAGTAAGGGCTGGGAACAATATTGTTTCGGCACCGTGTTCCTATCTTTCGGGATCATTTAACTTTCGAGGATTAGCGCAGTGAATCATTCCCGTCCCTCTCTCAGCTGCTGAGGAATTACCTAAACCTCATCGTTGGTTTCCAGTTTTCTCTTTGATTATGGCCTCGGAAGTACACGAGATGATTACATTCTTAAATTTTGTGTCCTTAATAAAATGGGTTTACCCTTTGTCTGTATATCACATGTACTATCTCCAAAAACCAGCGGTATCCATTCACACAAATTTCGGCGGACATAGGGAAACCTTCGTTTTGAGAATGATGGGGTCCGAAGTCCTAAGTCCTCCTAACCTCCCTCTATCAGGGAGCCGAACAAGTTTCAGTTTAAAAGGGGGCTCCTTCTGAATAGGAGGCAACTATTTTGCTCCGAAAATGGTCGTGACAAATACCACATGAACGGCCTTAATTCATCTCTTGCGAAACATTTTTCATATTAACAATGGGTTGCAAAATAGGAAGCAAACGATCAACAAGTTCAAAATCACAGTAAGAAAGGGCTCATTCCTAAAAACTACTCAAACTCGGTTGGATAGATTCTGAGAACGAGACCTGTTACATTGGTTGGGGCACACCTTTTGAGCTCTTATTCCCTTATGTTTCATCCAGTATCAAAAATATCATCAGTTTTGAAGAGTACTAATTGAGTCCTTTCATTTGACACCCCATACGATGATATTCTGTGAAAAAAAATGTCACATGTATTGAGAGCCTCTCATCCCCGCCCCTTTGAATTCAATACAAAATGATGCCATCCATCACCAAATTTTGTGAGAATTGCTTCAGGCGTTTCTGAGTAAAGCGCGTGTGACAGACAGACAGATATGTAAACACTGGTGTAAAGCTTCCAACACCAAAGAAAAGTCAAAGAATCAGTAACGGAGGGAGTGCAACGTTTGGACCCCAAATCGGCTTCACAAATGAGATCCCACAAATTGGAAGCAAATGTTTGGACAACTGCGAAGCCAAGGAAACAGGCAATAAATGAAGGAAGCCCCGTCCGGGAGCAATTATTATCTAAAGCAGCGGTGACCTCTCTTACGCTGAGATTCTGCGGCAGGTCAAGGAAGATCCACGCTAAGCCGGCTGGTGGGCAATGTCACACAGATCAGAATAACGCAGAAGAGAGAACTGCTCCTGGAGTTCTGGAAGACGCAGGACGAAAGAACGCTCAACTAACAGGATTTTGTTGCTAGATATTCAGATGAGGAGGTTATGGTGGGGCAATCAATCACGAGGTAACTGCGGAGTGCAGGGACTTTGACGAGGTCACGACAAAAGAGGACATATACAGAGAACTTGCGCGGCGATTTGCCGAGGCAATACAGAACAAACGACAATGGACGTGGTGATTATAAGCGAACCATACAGAGGAAAAGATAACGCGGTATGAGCCACCGACAAAAGTGGAAAGCGCGCAATTTGGACGACAGAGCGATACCCATTTTAGAATAACCGCAACGCCTGGTAATAGTCTCGTAAGAGCTAAAATTAACAATATAAGGCTACATGACATTGAGGTGAAGCGAGAAACATAGGTAAAATATTTGGGAATTACTCTGGAAGACGCATGTCGTAAATACTTGTCGGAAAGCCGCAAGGACTGTGATGACTTGAAGGGTAAAAAAAAGTTGGGTTGCATTCCGAAGATACTATTATACTTTGGGTATACATTGCAATAGTAAGACCAATTATCACCGGCGGTAATCTTGGCAGACAGAACTGAACTCAAAACGAAAGCCAGGGAGTTACACAAACTCCAAAGATTGGCTTTGTTGTGTATAAGTGGCGCATTGAGGACATGCCCAACAGCAACTCTGGATGTCCTTCCGGGATTAACCCATCTCCATCTCCACATACAGAAACTGGCAACAAGGGAAATCTTCAAGATGGCCGGGAGTATCAGTAGGGCTGGGAGCTGCCTAAATCGTAGGAAGATTGACATTCTTTCTAGGCGGTGCCCCAAATTATTGACACCAAGGGATAACATGACAACGAATTTTTACTTCGACAAGAAGTTTAAAACATTTTGGAGTAACATGGCAAACTGGGAGAGCGTGGCTCTGACATACGGCTTAAACCAGCAATTGATTACTTGGTACACTGACAGATCCATAGCAGAGGGAACGGGTGCCGGGGTCATTGGTCAAAAAAAAATGTACTTGGAGCCAATGGCTAAGCACACTAGCATTTTCCAGGCGGAAATATGAGCCATAGACAGTGCCTACTTTAATCTTCAAAGGAACTACAAGGGGCAAAACATTGCTATTCTGATTAACCACCAAGCAGCGATCAAGGCACTTTGGTCCAACCAGGTGAACTCTAAACTGGTATGGGAACGCCTTGAGAGACTGAATGGGCTCAGTTCGCTCAATAAGGTCTGGATACTCTGGGCTCCTGACCAATTTGGGTTGGAAGGCAATGAGGCAGCCGACGAACTGGTCAAGTAGGAGCAGAGACGCCGTCAAACGCCAGAACCCTTCTGTGAAATCGGAAACAGGTTCATGGCTATGATATTAAAAAAATGAAGAAGAAGGGTTATGGGAACTATCCTGGGCAAGTTTACCAGGAATGGAGCCGTCCAGGGTGCTTACTGGGGGATACGAGCTCAAGGACACAAAGGATTGCTTCAACTTCACCGAAAAGAACCTTCGAATAATAGTGGGAATTCCCAATGATCACTGCCGGCCAAAGTATCACCTAGGAAACTAGAGATATCTAGTTCAAGTTCTGTATGAAAGCAACAGGATAACTCTCGAGACCATTCACCATCAACAAGGATCTAAGACAAGGGAATGCCCTATCAAGCGTCCTCTTCAACCAGGCCCTGGAGAAAGTGATTCGCGGTGCAGACGTAGATGCGAGAGGCATTATTCTCTTCAAGTCCACCCAACTATTGGCCGATGCTGACCATATCGACATCATGGGGAGAACTACCCGAGACTTTCAAACTGCCTTCAACCAGATCGAGCAGACGGCAATCGGGGCGAGATTTGAGGCTGCACATCAATGAAGGTAAGACGAAAATATGGTGACAACGTCTGCACCAAAAACCAATCAATCAACAACATCAAACCGCACTGGTCAAAAGGCAAGAATAAAGATAGCAGACTACAACTTTGAGACCGTTGACAATTTCTCCTATCCAGGGTCGAAAATCGCAACCGATAACAGCTACGAGACAATAATCTTACCAGTCCTCATGTATTCCTCAAAGACTTGATTTCTTAGCAAAAAAAAATGCTAACTCTTGGCCGCGTTCGAGAGAAGAATCCTCCGAAGAATTTTTGGCCTCCTACATGAGCTTGGCGATTCCGTAGCCTACATAACGACGAAATCTATGAACGATACTATGACTTCCGGCTCAATAAGTTGACAGCTTTTAGGGATATCGAATTGGTAGACCTCGGCTCAAAACCGGGATGTCTGGAGTTCCTTGTTAAGGGAGGTTAGACCGGATAGCGGTTGTTGCGTCGTAGATGTTGATGATTAGTTTCTGTAGAATGCTCCTCCTGCGTACATCCCCTTTTCACACTATCGAAAGTTTTCTCGAAATCGATGAAGAGCACGTGCAGCGAAGATCTAAATGCCGGGCGCTGTTCCAAAATGATCAGTGGGGTGCAGATGGAAAAGGTCTCAGATTCTCAAGATTTTCGTACAAGTAGAGGCAGCAGATCTGCAGCAATTGCAGATACAGCGATAAATAACTTTGCGGGGAGACTGCCAAACACAGCGGCTTAACTCCGTTTGAGTGCTTTGATGTTCTAAATGACTTATTTTCTGCTTGAAGGAACGGTTCTTAAAAGAAGAAACCTTTTCTACATCTTTAGTTGTTCATCATAGTAGATAAACAGTCGACCGTTGACGTGCTTCACAGGACCATCAAGAAATTTGCGACCATATGCAAGGTTTTTCGTGATGCGGTAGATAGTTCTGAAATTGCGATTTGCGGCATCTTCCGCGTTTCTGACCAGCACAATGGGATATTCTCTCTGCCCACGGTGTACACTATGCTGAATTTCTCGGGAATTTGGTCGGTATCGGAGTTCGAGCGCGTCACGCTTACCATTACTCGCAGCGGCCAGTAGAGCCTTAAACCGGCGACCTTTGCAGCATGCGAGACAAGAGTATTTGTGATGGCGGCCCAATGCTCATCGATATTTTCAGCCGCGTGACTTAGGTTCGTTCGATTAGCAAGATAGCTCTCCTATTGCCGAGCAACAGCTGGGTCATGCAAGCGGTCGATGTTGAACTTAGGGGTCGAAGCTCCACGACCCTGCGAGAAGTGGCGGACCCATCACGTAAGCGACCATCAGATGGTGATCCCTTTCAAGGCCGATGTGAGCGCTTATCTTCTTACGTACATCTAGAAAACAACTCCTGATTGCTCGGACAGCGTCGCTCAATTGAAACCCAACTGACCTTATGGCAGGCTCTGTACTCGAACAATGTGGCAATTGAGAGGCGGTGGAAATTGCAGAAATCCATGATCCTCCCACCATTACCGTTAAGGTTTCGAAGACCGCGCTTTCCCATCACATGTTCGAGGAAGGTGTTCTCAGATCCCACCTTGGCATTCAGATCACCCATTGCGACTACAATGTCACCTATAGGAAGCTGCCCCTGAACCACGTGTGCTCGTAGAAAGCATCATTCTCCACAACATTGGAAGTCTCCGTTGGTGCGCAGCATTGTACAATTGTGATGCTCCTTAACCTGGACCGAAATGCGGCAGTTAGAAGTCTGTCAGAAATCGGCTCGGAGGCCACCACTGATTCAATGAACCATCTTATCTCTATTATCACATGGCACCATTCATTACTTTTGAACCATAGAGGGCGATATGGCGAATTTCGAAACATTCACTGATACGTCAATCGCAAAGTACAATGATTGCAGGGCGCGATTTTATCCAAATTGCGCCGATATCTGAAGCAATTTTATAGTGCAGTTCAACGTTAGTTAAGGGCACCATTTTGAGACAGTTAAATCACTCAATTCTGGGGAAGTTGCTTTCATTGAAACTTATCGTGTCGGGATTATTGGTATCGATCTGCTTTCTTCAGAATTAGTGATAGACCGTGTAGTGTACCGTGCCTTCCCCATATTGCACATTATTGGGTGCAGGCAGGTGATTGATCGTAGCTGAAGGGAATGCTCTGCCGCATATTTCAACACAACAGTGTACCTCGCTGTTGACGCTGAACCTGGCTTGGACTTTCAAGTTCAAGCTCATTGATCTGAAACGAAAATTAGCGGGACCAAGACCAGCTGATCGATTGAAAGCGGAAAAGCTGGACTGGAGTTGACGGTGTGTCTTGAAGTGAATCAGACGTTGACGCGAATTTTTATACAATATCGGGCAGTCCCTGCAATCGCAATCAGATTCCTCACAAATCAGAACTTTAGTGTACGACCTACGATTTTAGTATGCTGCTGTTTTTCCGTGTCGTGTGATGCTGGGGGGAAAATCTGTTGAGCACACTTCTTTCTTGTGAGGAAATCCAGACTGTGTGGGAGTTTCAGACCTGTGAGAAGCTAGAGTGCACACGAATAAGTGGATGCAATGGGCAATAAGTAACATCCTCCAATATAATCGCCTAAAGATGTCAACGCAGGGCGAGAACCTCTTGTTTCATTTCAAGGTTTAGGTCGCATCTTGTTTATTTCCATAGGTGCATGAGAATCCCCGTGTCGGAGTTTATTTTTTCAGAATCCGGATATTTTAGGATATTTCAACACTTGGATATTTATTCTTTTTTTATCGCTTTGCCATTTCTATGGTTTGTTATTTCTGCCGAGACTCCTGGAGTTGATTTGAACACTTTCTCATAAATTGTTGCCTACTTTTTTTAACCACTTCTCCAGTTAATTTCTTGCCTAATTTTTTTCTTAGTCAACAAATCTCTGTCGCTCTTAGGCGCATCGAGCTCAATGGCTTTTGACGTGTGTTCAGGGTTAAATCAGATCTCCGTCTTTTGCCCCAAAATCTGAAAATACAGCTCTCTCAATACCAATATCAAGTTGAGGCTACCCTGCGCTAATCTTCTCTTTGTGCTGCCACATGGACCCACACATGTAGAGAGGCTGTCATTGTCACTCGGGAACTTCAAGTCTTTTCCTATTCATGTCTGCGTTTTGGCATTGGGATAGATGCCTACAGACGTGTTAGCTAGAGGGCAAAAGTGGCAGTAGATAGATCATACTAACCTATGCGGTAGAAGAATTAATTAGAATATTTTTGGTTGACCAACGGGTGGCAACGCTCTCAAAAAGACCGTTGATAATTTATCTTATCTAGGGTCGAAAATTACAACCGATAACAGTTACGATGATGAAATGCACGCATGGTTGTTGACAGCCAGCAGAGCCTATTTCGGCATACAAAAACTGTTCTGCTCGAAACGTCTCATCATAGGGTCAAAGCGAAGACGTTATTTCAGTAGGCTCGCGGGAATCCCCCTGTTTGTTTATTTTTCAGAATCCTTTTGCGGACACATGCATCGGGAAGGACATGTGAATTTTTGGTCAATTATACGTGAGGGATCTAAATGTTCGAAAGACCTCCCCCCACATTTCCGAACCTGGTTAGCATAGGGGCATCCAACCCCGTCTCGATGGAGCACTTCGGTGGTGCTTCAATATTTTTGGGCGGACCTTCTTGCTCAATTTTGTCATCTTTTTAGGTTTTTTTGGATAGCTCTCCCCTCTCCATCGTCTTCTGACCAACGCCAACGGCACTTTGTCACCGCAATGGGGTTGCACCTA
Organism: Hermetia illucens; assembly: GCF_905115235.1. Lineage (NCBI taxonomy): Eukaryota > Metazoa > Arthropoda > Insecta > Diptera > Stratiomyidae > Hermetia > Hermetia illucens. The sequence continues at coordinate 12,784,903 of NC_051853.1, read as the reverse complement.
TCGTGGGAAAGTTACAAGGGAGGACATGCAGTTCACGTTGACGAAAACTCACTTGTCAATATGGGTCTGAACATCGAAGTCAATGGGAAATACCAAAAGTGTGGTTGAAACAACTATGGCTTGACAGGCTAGATTTGAAAGCTCCACGACTTCCTCCAGATAAGACCTCTGGCCGAGCAAAATGTGCAACCAGTTAAGACGAACCCACCCCACTAATAAAGGGGCCAACGGCTGAAAGGGAAGAAGAAACAATGTACAGGAATTTGAATTTGAATACAATGGCTTTTCTACTCGCTTTTCCTAACATATTTGACTCCTTAGAGACATGTTTATAGTCTCCTCCGTCACAAACTTTTTCGTACTTTTTGCATAAGCCACTTTCCCTGTTAATTTTTTGACAATCAGTATTTTTTTATGCTAGAAAGTTTTAGCTAATTCAATTCCATCCTTCAACACTGCGTCCAATGTGCATGAGCAAACCCGCAACTCTTAACACAAAGGATGAGCAATTTGCCGAGCCATCGTGTCCAACCAGCTCATCGGTTTGTTAACAGCGAAGTGGATTTCTGCGGACCCATATGGACTCATAATAAGATATGAGGAAAACGCCCACAGAAGTCCTACACCGGTGTCTTTTGTTGCTTCTCAACAAAAGCCCCTCACTGAAGCACTCAAGAGGTTCATGGGAGTCACTGCATTCACATATGCTCCGAAAATGCAACAAAATTTCGTTGGTGCCAAGTTCCAGCTTGACGCAATCCGTAACATGATGGAGGCAGATCTTTCCCGGGAGCAGATCATCTCCACCTGCAGTGCCAGCAACATAAACTTTCATTTTATTCTGCCTCGCTCACCACACTTTGGTGGCTTGTGGGAGGCGGCAGTGAAGGCAGCCAAGCACCGGTTCCGTCACACCTTGGCTTCAGCTTCATTCACGTGCGAGGAATTGGAGACCATATTTATAGAAATAGAGGCAATTCTGAACTCGCGTCCGATAACTCCGATGCCTGCTGATCCAAATGATTTGACGGCACTAACGTCAGGGAATTTCTTGACCAGAGAGTCCCTCACAGCCACCATTGAGCTCCATGTAACACAGCACAATAGTACGCTCACAACTCGCTCACAACCTAACTAAAATCGGATTCCTGGCGACGGCGGTCGATGGAATATCTTAACCAGCTCCAACACAGATACAAATGGCAGAATCAAGGTCAGAACGTTGCTCCTGGGAAAATGGTCATCATCAAGGATGACAATCGCCCGCTTTGAAATGACCGCTGGGAGAAATCGTCAGTATCATCAAAGCTGGCTCCATTTCCAGTAGATGACGCTTCAAATGAATCCAACAACCAACAACTGGATGCATCACCACATACTCCAACAGCCTCCATATCGGATATTAGGTCGGCAGACTTTCCGCCCAGATTGATTGATTGGATCAGCAATAGTTGTATATTTCCGGCATTTGGGCATGCCACACCCATCAAGGTCAGCCCATTTGATCTACTTCAAGGACCTGGGTCCAGCCAACCTTATCTCCGGCCAATGGATCCTAGTCGCTTATTATGACAGGCAACCATTCTGGAAGGAATCCGAAGCTCTAAAAAGCTGGAACCGCTTCCTAGCAACGACCCGCCATGCACTCATCCGGCGAGTTCTTCTAACTCGTTCTTTTCTGTGAGGCAGTCAGGATCTCGGATCTCCAGGGAACATGTGGCTTCCAGGCTGGATACCAAAGCTTTTTCTCCTAGAAGCCCATTGACAGCTTCACAGAACGTAACTTTATTTATTTTCTTCGGACCTAGTTCGACTAGGACCCCGCCACCCTTCGTTTTACGAATGGAAGACACTTCTGCTCCGTTATCTTTGGGTTTGATCTTGTAACGGATTTCACTGAGAACTTCCGCAAAAGTCTTGCCTTCCGTCGACTTACTAAGCAGAGCTGGCGGTCTAGTCCTCCTTCGTGTCACCAACTTTTCTTTTGGTGCTCCGTCCTTCGTGTCCGCCTTAACTTTAGGCAGAGGTTTTTCTGATGGCGCACGTGTTGTTCTCTCTTGTTCCTCTTCGTCTTCTTCGTTTGAACACTGGAGAGTACCTGAGTGAAGTCTCCTTCAGATGTTCCTTCCTCTTTTGGTTTTTTCCCCAGTTCGCTCTGCCAGGGGCTGTCTGCGATCCATTTGGCACTCGTGGTGTTCTCGACGGAAGGTGCGGTTGTTTCTGCTTCCTGCAAATTTTCTCTTACTCTCCATGTCCGTTTATAATATGTAATCCTGCTCAGGATCTCCTCCAGTTCCATTAGCCTGTTTTTCACCCCTTTGCTGACGTTTTTCTGGAGGAATGTCGCATATTGCATGCGCTTTACAACTGCCGTACATTTCTTAATAAGCCTTTCCTTTTCAGCTTGCGCCAGAGTAGTGGACAGCCCTCCCACTCGGCTTATTTTCGAAACCATTTGGTTAGTTTCGGCAGTTTCCACTGTGCCTCTTTTCAGAGTGATAGCATTGTGTAGTATGGTCTGAGTTCCTGTCTCCGTTGGAGGTACCGCATTACTTTGCGAGTCCTCTCAATCTGCGCGTCCCGATGTCTCGTCGGGTATTTCAGCCCTTGTTGCGTCCTTCGCTGACTGCTGGGGTGAGCGGCTCATTTTCGTGCTGCGATTAAACGCAGCCAGCTCACTCTTCACTTCCACTATCTCCTCGTCTGATTTGTTTTTGTTCGCCATATAAATTGTTTACCAGCGCATCGTGTACAAGGGAGCTGGCCTAATAGTCAGGAACGGGTATACCCTGGGGACAAAGCCCCTACCCCAGTTCCCTCAGGCCTAACCTACGATTAACTGATCTCGGAACTCACGGACGGATCAGTGTTCGCTCGGGGCAACCCGGTAATACCGGTTCAATGCACACTACTTGACCAGGATCCCGAAGGGGCTGGCTCCTGATACACACCGCAACTACCAGCATGGCAGAGCTAGGCTCATATCACCCCATCGACGTCGAGAAGGAGTTGTGTATCATTAGCAGTTCGTTCTTCACCGAGGAAACTTTGTCGAGGCTACTACCTAGGACGCAGGTATTATGCCAAGTACGGGGTCAGAACTACTTGCCCGGACACCTCGGGGACGCCACTCCCCGTATCGTAAGCGACCCATGAAGGATCGTTGACGATCTCTGAGGAAAAGAACCATACTAGATGTCTTAGTGGACACCCATCACGGCAAAATCAATCCACTCCTAATAACACCAGAGCAGTTAAGGGAGGAAGGAACTAATATCTGAAAAGTATAAAATGAATAATCATATCCTTCGGAAAAAATTTACCTTTACTCTTTGTCCCGTGACTGCGTGCAATAATATCTCGTCCATCCTCCCTCCTCCAGGTGATCTTTGGCTTGGGGAACCCCCGCGCCTTGCACATCAGTTTGGCCGATCCTCCCTCAGGCACCATCATATCTCCGGACGTGTCCTCATTAATGATGTCGGGAGGAATTACCACTTCCAAATACGCCGTCTTGCGAGGGTGAAAAATCGTTCCCGGCAAGCAATAACGGAATGAGAAGTTAATTAGTTCGCTTCATATTTTAACTCCTTTCACAACATCCATTCATTAGCGCCATAAGTCAAAATGAAAATGAAATTTTCGCAATTAGTGATGGTTTCATGCTACAAACAAAAGGCCAACAAAGGCAAATAAAGCAAAACACCCCAAACACAAGCCATACAAAATGCAGACAGAGAAATTAGCGAATTATTGCAGGATAATTACTTGCATTTTCATTGGGTCCGTGTTGACCTGGCACATATACTGGCCACTGTCCTCCATTTTAACGTTCCGAATAACCAGCGTCCACGTATTATAGTCGTTATGGGTGACAGATAATCGATCATTGTTCGTTATTACGTGCTCATGAATTGCCAGAATTGCCTTGGCGTCTGCCTTGATCCATGCCACCTACGCCCCCAAAACACCATCCACAGGATCCAGACGAAAGACAAAAACATTTTGGTGCAAGGCCAGATACGTCATAAACGGATAATTGATGCGGGGACGAGGGTAGGCCGTATTGTCATGTAGCGAATTCCCGAATCGCCGCAGAAAGGACATTTATCGGCGATTCCGTACACCAAGTCGTCCATTTTCCGATGTTTGAAGCCCAAAAGATTGTTTAGGTTAGTCAAGCCGGCCGGCCCCCACGGATCCGTTTTTCGTTTTTCAGCCCGCAATGATGCCATGTGGGGGGTGGCAAGTGAAAAACGTCCAACAACAGCCGGTGGTCACGTTGAAAGTTTTGTCATCAGATCATCATTAGGGACGACGCCGCAATCGCATTGAGCCAGCATCGAAAGGATATCATGGCAGGATGCCGTCGATTTGATAATATTTTCCGCATTTTTCAGGCGATTATCGGAAATGTTGTTTTCAAGCGGCGACAATAGTTTTGTTTTTGAAATGAAATTGGATGTTTCGGGAAGCCATGTAGGATTTTTTTTTGTCAATAGTAGATAGTGGGGTGGGGGTGGGGGAAAGAAAACACAGAATTGGTTTAGTCAGATTCAAGTTTGAAGCTGGTGGAATTGATTGCATTTAGATGGATTCGATTTTATTCGGTTTTTAGGTGCTCTCTGAAAAATTGGTGCTCTGAATGCATGCAGGGTGCAAGTATAGTTTCGGTTTATTACTTCTGTTGCAATTAAATTAAGAGAAATCATAATCAGTGCAACAACGTCAGCTAAATTCAATTATTTGTGCAAAAGTGCGTGATTTTCAATAACTGGTGCAAACAGTGATGTGCTCTTAAAAGTAGTCATGGTGCGAATCGTTATTGTAAATTAGTAGATTTCCTGCTTCAATTATATGCCATGAATGCACAATAGATTTAATCCAAACGTAATTGCAATTTTCATTAAGTATTTATATGGAAACAGTTAATTGATCTAAATTTTCAGTTCTACAGAGGTGTACTTACCTATCAGTTGCAATGGTTGTAGTCTAGTCGTCGATTGGAGGACGAAAATTGTGGCAAAATTAAGCTTACTCCTTTTCCAGTTTTGAGCCTTAATTGTTTCTATCTTATGCTACGATTTGAGCCATTGACAATGGTTCAAATCGTAGCATAAGATAGAAACAATTAACAATGGCTATATCTGTCTGAGTAAAGCTTTTTAATAATAGATTATGCTGTTGGCTTGCGTAATATACATAGTAAAGCCGTAAGGTCTGTCAATCGATACGTATAGCGAGAAATGTTAGGCAGCCGAAACTGGTAACACTGCGCACGGAGAGTACCTAACCATACCCGACTTCCGTCAGGCTTTCAGGTTCCGAAGGTCAGTAGCGCATGAACGACAACACGATGAAGTTCGCTAACTACGAAAAAAAAACACGGTTATTGCGTTGCACCAATGCGGGAATACGCCGATAAAGATTCATAGTTTGTTAAAAAAAACTGCCGGTAAACGAACGATTCGTTTTTAGGACATTAGCTCTGATACCGCGAAGAAGCTGATGTGGTCAACAGGCCGCAGGAAAGGCGCCCGCGCTCCGTACGTCACCCGAATGTCGTGCATGCCATGCGTGAGAGTGTTCGTCACAAACCTCTCCACAAGTACAAACGAATGTCGGCGGAAATGGGCGTTTCAACTCGAATTATGAGTTGTATTTTAGGAGAAAATCTCGGTCTCGCTGCACACCGGCGGTGCGATGCCATATATTATGCCACAACTGAAGTAAATACACGGACTCAGTGAGCTGCTCTTCTGCAACAATTTCCCGGTAAAAAATATCGTAAAGTTCTATTTCCTGGTCAAAGGGTAGTACAGATCCGAGGCGAAACGTGGATTGGTACCCACGATGGAGCATAAAACCTGGAAAATGTCTGCTGAACCAACACCAACAGCTCTACTACCATACCCTATCTCCACCTCCACGTGATGGCTGCTGGGAGCTCTTTCTTAACGAAAAGTTGTAGACAGAAAAGGATGAAGGCGAGTCCCCCGCGTCTAAAAACGGGACAAATTGTACCAACTGGTCAGCAGGGCTGACAATCCTATACGGAAAACAACTTGTTACGAAGCCACAACAGGAACCTCGGACTGGACGAATTACAACACGACGAACCCGGCAACGACAACGGAATAACGATTTGCGCATTTTCTCATGAAACGTGCGCTCCCTGTACAGAGATGGAACTACCAAGCATCTAGCCGATGCCCTGTGCCAATATAGGGCTGAAGTAACAGCGTCACATGAGATGCGTTGGACAGGGACCGGTTTCTTGGAGAAGACCACCACACCATATATTATCGCTCGGAGTAGGTTTCTTAGTCAGCCAAAAAATGAAACCTGCTGTTATCGGCTTTGAAAATATAAGCGAACAGCTATACACTCTGCGCTTGCGAGGCAAATTTAGAGGTAATAGATCGAACCCTTCAAGCCTGTCCCAGATATGATATCAAAATCATACTTGAGGATTTTAACAACCAAGTAGGGAAGGAGCCCGTATTCAAATTGTCCACGCGTTGATCGAACACCGCCACCTCTCAGCCTTGATGAATGTCAGAACATATAGGGGGGCCAATATAGACTCGGATCACTATCTCGTTGGCATGGTGCTCCGAGCTCGAATAACAATACCACCTAGAATCCCCTCTGACAATCAGGTGAGAGTGAACACTGAAGCCATCCACAACACAACCCTCCGCGACACTTATAAGAGGGAAATGGATGCAGCAATAACCGCAGTCAACAGAGGACCTGGAGATGAAGAATCAACAAATGATCTTCACAATCACCTGAAGAACATTATCATGGATACGGCCACAAACATACTTGGCCCCAGCCGCAAAAGGAGTTGGAACGGCTGGTTTCACGATGAATGTAAGCTAGGTACGGAATGGAAGAATGCTGCATACCGAGTAATGGTCATTTTCAAAAAACGCGGGCACGCGCAGAGACTTATCACGAACTCCAGCGAGCGGAAAAGCAACTTCACAGACGGAAAAAGGAAGCCTGGAAAATCAAGAAGTTTGTCAACTAGAAAAGTCCAGGGAGCAACCACACCATGCGCGAAAGTTTTACCAACAAGTCAGCAGGATGGAACCTTATACATCTCGATGCTCATCCTGCCGGGACAAAGAGGGAAATCTGATTTCCGACAGAATGGGCATATTGGAGCGATGTGTTCAGTACTTTGATGAGCTACTGAACAACCAGAACATCGGCGAATTTGATGTCCCGCCAACCAATGCCTGACGATTGAAAACGAAGCATCATCTGTCTCATACATAAAAAGCGAAATATCACATAGTGCAGCAATTATAAACATATCACGTTGCTGAGTACCATCTATAAGATATTCTCTGCTATCTTGCTAGGCCGGATAGCCCCATACGCCCAGAACATCATTGGCCCATACCAATGAGGATTCACTCCTGGCAAATCAGCAACAGATCAGATTTTCTCTCTGCGGCACGCAATGGAAAAACTGTTGGAATATGGGCAACAGTTGCACCATCTATTCATCGACTTTAAAGCCGCCTATGATAGCATAGCCAGGGTAAAACTGTACACGGCCATGAGAGAATTCGGTATTCCGACGAAATTGGTTAGACTGACTAGGCTGACCCTCACCAATGTGCGAGTCCAGATAGGATCACCCTCAAGACCATTCGACATCAACAACGGTCTACGACAAGGGGATGCGCTATCATGCGTCCTCTTTAACCTGGCCCTCGAGAAAGTGATCCGTGATGCTGATGTAAATGCAAGGGGTATGATCCTCTTTAAGCCCACCGAACTACTGAACTGTGCTGACAATGTCGACATCATGTAAAGATCAACCCGAGGTATTTTTTAACAAGAAAACTCTTTGCCGCGTTCGAGAGAAGAATCCTCCGAAGAATTTTTGGCCCCCTATATGAGGATGGACGATTTCGTAACCTACATAACGTTGGAATCTATGAGCGATACCATGACCGCTAGGCTGTGGATAAAATCCGACCCAATAGGTTACGGTGGGCGGGTTACTGCCATGAAAATTTCACTTAATAGTGGGGATAAGGAGTTACTCACGTAATCCGTGTGGATGTGGATGATCCAGCCCGAAAAGTCTTTAAGGGCAATATCTATGCTAGAAAAAGAAGACGAGGCAGACCCTGCCTAAGATGGAGCGATGGCGTAGGTCAGGACGCCAGGCAGCTTTTAGGGATATCGAATTGGTGGACCTCGGCGCAAAACCGGGATGTCTGGAGTTCCTTATTGAGGTAGGCCTAGACCGGATACCGGTTGTTTGTTGATAATGATGATTTGACGAGAAAATCTCAGTCTCGCTGCATACGGCGGTGCTTTAGCCATGTGTTAATGCAAAAACTGAAGTAGATACGCGGACGCAATGTGCTGTTCTTCTGCAACAATTTCCCGGTAAAAAATATCGGAAAGTTCTATTTTCTGATGAAAAAATGATTACCATCGAGGAAAAATTCAACCGACAAAATAATCGAATATTAGCTCACAATTGTTATGGAGCCAAAGAAAATGCTCCGCGAGTCCAACTTCGTCACCATCCGACTTCTGTCATGCTATGGTGGGGCGTCTCATATCCCGGAGTAACTGATATTTATTATTATTTAGGATAAGTGAGGGATCCTAAGTCCACAACCACTTGCTGTTGGACCGGGCCAAATGGAGAGCAACTTACTCTCACGTCTTTTTGGTCCACGGATCCCTCGTTTGGGGCGTGGCACCCAAGCATTCAAAAAGACGTGAGAGTAAGTTGCTCTCCATTCGGTCCGGTCCAACAGCAAGTGGTTGTGGACTTAGGATCCCTCACGTATCCTAAACAATAATTTAGCTTTAGCCTAGCTTAAGCTCAAACTATTGGCGGTTTCAATTGGATATAATTCGCATCCTTGGCGTGTTTTTCCAAATAGATAAAGGAGCGTTTTCCATCTGATGCCACTCACGGTCACGCTGCTCCCAGGGCAGAGGTAGAGCAACGTCTGACGAGTTGCCTCTGCCCTGGACGAAACCGTTTGTCATATATTTTTTGATATTTATTTCTGCTAGGTCTGCGTCAAAACCAATGCGAGCGTGTATGAAAAGATGTTAGAGGATGTAGTCGAGCCATTGAGGAATCTCCATTCACTGATAAGCCGTGGTGCTTCCAGCAGGACTCGGCCCCCGCTCACAAAGCCAAGATAATTCAGCAGCGGCGCATGTTCCTGACTTCATAACTGCCAATGAATAGGCCTGAGGCAGCCCAGATTTGAATCGTCTGGACTACAGCCTTTGGGCTAAATTAGAGGAGACTGCCTGCGATCGAACTTGCACCAATTTTGAGAGTTTGAAGGCCAGCATCACCCATGCAGCTCGAGAAATGCCGCTTCATACTGCGCCTGAAGCGGTCGATGCATGCAATAAAGATTTGTTTGACTAGCGGAACTAATAGCTATACTATGTTCATATATGACCTGTCGAAAAAATCCTCAACTAACTTGCTTGATTGAAATCTTAAAAAAATCTAGGGTTCTCTTCCATCTCCAATAAAAGAGGAATGGTAAGGTGGTGAAAGCGGTCTCTGTTTGATGCGCCTCCTACAGAAAATCGAGCGCCAATCAATCCGATTGGAATTAGAATAAAGTACTTCGTACTCAACATAGCTAATTGCTGAAAAGATTTATGGTGAAAGGTTGAGTTCGGCCTAATTTCGAATGCATCAAAATCGGGGTCGCCAGTGTAAAGGGAAGTACTTTAAAGCTCACTAATTCGCTCACTAGTCGCTATGATCATGAATTTTTCATGAAACTAAAGCTTGAAAATAATCGATAGATTGGCTAGGGATGAATATAGGAAGAATTACAATTTTAATTGTCAATTAGGATGACATGATGAATTTGCAGGAAATCGACGATAATTGTTGGGTTGATTGGGAACTAATTGAAGGAAGTCGCTGATTGAATACAGGTGGAAATTTATAGAAAATTAATGTCAATAGGTAGCTGAATAGAAGTTGGAGAATATGCGGAAGGTTGAAATCTAAATGATAAATAACTCGAACTTTCTTGTTTTCTAATAAAACGTAGATTGAAATCCATCGAAGAACCTTAAATATTTCGATTGCGACATAGTATAGTTTCCAACCAAAATCTTTACCAAAATTGCCAAGAAGAATATTTCCTCCTTCTGGCAGTAGAGCGTGCTATTTCTGCTCGGCGGTCAAAAGAAAACATTGACCTTGAATTTGAACTAACCGGTTCCTAAATTTCGAAAGGCAGGCCTAACGGTTGATCTGATTGAGGTGAATGGAAATGAATTTGGCACGAAATTAGCGGGATCGAGACCGGCTGATGGATTGACAGCGGTACAGCTGAATCGGGGAATTATTGATTTGTAGATTGGCACTTGATGCGGGAAGTTTGGTAGCGAAGCTGATTGTGACAAGGCTTGCGATAGAATGATACGAAAGCCAACATATAGTTTGGTTTTACCTGAGTAAACAGAAGGAAGAGAGGAAAAGTGCTATTTGAACATAAGAAAGAGCTCCCTTTCCACAAGACATGCGGAAGGTGACGATCGACAACTGGCACCCGGACAGGATGCCGGTTGTCGCAGGAAAGCTGTAATAACTGTAATAATGATTTTTCTTGCTTTTGAATGTCCCCTTTTGTAAAACAGTAGAGATGGTAAAGTGAAATTCACCTTTGTAGTTCTCAAGGAGGAGGATCTGAATTCAGGCATGTTTGTTTTTTTTTTAAATTCTCCTTTCGTTTATTATTTTATTACCTAATATTATTCCAAATCAGCGAACTTTTTATTTATTGTTTTATGTATTAATTGTAGCCATTCTTATAATTTACTATGGTATTTTATCATTTTATATTTTCACGATTCTTTTTATATTTCAACGATTCTGTTTATTTTTTTTTTTTTCCTTGACGAATATACTCTGTAATGAACTATCACTAGACACTCCTGATTTGAGGATTTCCTTTAACCGTACTCCTCCCTAGCCACAATACTCATTAATATTCAAGAGACATCCTCCAAAATCATGGCCTAAGGATGTCAGGAAAGGGTGGGAACCTCAGAGCTCGAATCTCAGAAAAGATTTGAGGCAGGGGAATCATCACCTTTTCGGTAGCGGCACTCGGATCCGAAATTGTATGGCTCCACAGGCGCGGTCGAGCCGTCTTTTTTTTATTTTAGTTCCAGATTTAGCTCGCGTTTTGTTTATTTCGATAGACGGACGCAAATCCCCAATCCCCATGATTGAGTATTTTCCTGGATCCGATACCAACCCACACATTGGAAAGGACCCGTGAATTCTTGTGAAAATGACACATAAGCGATCGAAGCTTGCAAGCACGTGTCAATGGAGGACCTCAATAGAGCTTCAAATATAGGTTTCAATAATAGGTTTTTTGGGATACCTCCCTCTTCTTGGTCGTCTCCGACCACTTAGAATGGTCTTTTCACCATCCCAATCTCAATTATTCATTACAATAGCAAGTCAGTCAGTCAACTTCTGATCTTATAGAATAGATAGATCTCTTATAGATCTTATAGAATCTTATAGAATTGCGGCAACCGAAAATTTACTACGGAGGGTGTGTTCAACACCTTACCGCTCCTTGTTGCACCAAAGATTCGTCGAGCGTTTCCTGCAAATCGCGTACGTGACTATGCAGCGAGCCGCAGATCAGTATTGCTTGCTTTCTTTCGGCGGGACTCACTAAGGCAGGACAATAGCTGAAATAATAGAATATCCAAAGTCCACTGTCTATTACGTCATAAATTTTTTTTTTAAGAAAATGGGTCCCTTTATCGCGAAGCAGGTAGTGGCCGACTTGCGAAAATCCTTGCCGTACATCCTTGGCGTGAATTTACATATAAGGGCAAATTTCGATGACAACCTCAACTTCGGCTAAGGTATCAATGCCAAATAGCAAATAATGGGAGTAACTGAAGCTATCAGGTTCAATATTAAAACCCCGTTGTTGTTGTTGATTTTTGTTTGTCCTCTTGAACTCGGCAAGCTAACAGACCAAAATGAGACCTGATACCACCCACGAACTGGTAGGACCAGACCTCAGGGTCTTACAAGCTTCAACAGCCAGTTCGTTGGCGTGAGCCGAACCTCATAGAATTTTCAGCGACTTAAAAACGGGTTCAAAAGCAAGGGCGTATATTTTGCTCACTAGGTGATGCGATAGTACAGTTTTTTTTCAGAAATTTACATGTATGGAGAGAGTCTGTAATGATAGCAACTTCTTCCGCACCCATTCTGAAGGATACATTGACGACATAAAGAAAGGCAACAAGTTCAGCAACCAAGACTGTACACACTTTCAAAGAAAAACGTGAGCCATCCGTCCCCTCAAGATCAACTATAGCGCAAGCAGACCCATCCATCATGAAAGTAGCTTCCGAAGCAAGGACGTGAAAACCCTTGATTTAAAGCCCTCCATAGCCCTTCCACACGTAGCCGCCACATGGGCTCTGCCGGCGCCACCTAAGTCATACGACAGGATAACCTGAAGCTTGTTAGAGATTGTGAGGACAACGTTGGGAATTACAGTATCGAACAAGCTTTGGAAAGACTTATAGATCCAGGACAGCCCATTGTTAGCATCTAGGTTTTGCACCACCAATTGACTGGTTTTAGGATTCCTTTCGTTTAATTTAACAACTTCCTTGGCTGCCAAAAGAGGTCTTCTGAAACTGAGCGGCCAAAGCAAAAACCTGGAGTAAGGACGTTGTTTTGGTTAACCCGAAACGTCGTCTCAAGATACAAGTAGATATTGAGTTGAGTTTATTTTCAAAGTACTTTGGAGTTCATAGTGGAAGTGGCGGCATATTCTATCCTGGGCCTTACCAAACATCTATAGAGATTAATAGCCTTTTTGGGAGGGAGACCCCAGAAAAACTGGTTGAAAAATTACTCAGCCCAGCCTGAGGATTTCAGGAATAATAGAGTTCATGTGGTCCCTCACAGAGCACGTCCTTGTTGTCTGCCTACCCAAAAAGATGATGGATTTAACATGATGAGAGTATGGTCATACATTTTAATGAGCAGGGGTATTACCTTACTTCTTTTGAAAGAGATAGTTCGGATTTGGTAAGATTAATCAGTAGGTCCAATCTGTGGGATTCAGCGATGAACGCATTCACCTGCATTTGCAAACATTTGGAGATCGAAATCCAATCATATTCAGTGGCTAATATGAGAAAGTCGTACGCATATTAGAAGATTTCAATACCATCAGAGCATTTATTGTGAAGAGATGCATTGGACAGTTTTGTCCTAGCTGAAGATGTCGGTTGGACATTATCTTTGACACCTATAAAATAATTTCAGCAGGAAAAAGGAGATTTGACATTATGTCACTCAGGGTCGCCAGATAAACTTGCTCATAGACGTTCTTCATATCTAGCGCCATAGTCTGCTTTTAGCGACCGAAATGTGCCATGAGACATCGTTCATACAGGCGGATGCGGATTTTCCTGCAGAATAAGCATAACAGTTTGCAGGTAGAACTTTGTATTCATCAATGAATTTGTTGATACTAAACCTGACCATCGAATTAAGCAGTTTGGCAAATACATTAATGAGAGCAATTGGGCAGTAACTAGTCAAAACTTCAGAGTCCTTAAGTGTTTTGGGGATGGGCACCACCCTAACAATAGACCAATTCTCGGGCGAACTTAACTTGCACCAAATGAGGTTTAGACCCTGCAGCAAAACAGAGAAAGTTTCTGGGGCCAACCAGCGTATACACTTGTAAGTAATATTGTCAGACCCAGGGGCGGAGACACGCTTGTTCATTAGAGAAGAAGAAGTACGTCTTACTTCGACGTATTTTCTCGTTCAATTCTTATGGGTCGCTCTTGATACTGTTTACATCTTCGTCACACCACTCATTGATGGTTTTTCTGCAACAGTCTTGATTCCGTCTTTTATCGAAACCTACTTCACATCATCCTAGTGTCAGTTTAATGTGGGCAGGATTTGTTCTTCAAGCGCTCCTACATGGCTTTTCTATATCGAGGCTGATAGCAGGGATGACCCTGCTATTTCCAAATAATTGTCGCCCCATGGCAGGAGCATACATCAAGGATTCCAGATGCAGTTCGTTTCCTGGAGAGGACGTAATCGATTAGGCTGAATCTTACCCTATCTGTTGAGGCCAATATCCTTTTCTGGATCTTGTAGGAGGAACAAGTTGATGCGACTACCATGTTCCTGCTGCAACTGAATTTTATGAGCCTGCTTTGGCTCCCATTAATTCTATCGTGTCAAATGTGGCTTCAGTAGATTCACAGTGGACCAGCGCTTTTCCAATCTCTACGGTCAAGTGGACGAGTACTATTTACAGGGCTTTTGGGGCAGTGAATTACGGCGACAACAGAATTTATTCTTCCCTGATTCGTCCTTGTCTACCATTAGAGGATACATGTTGAGTAGTCAAACGTCGAGGAATTTAGTTTCCACTCGAAAGGCACCAATTGTTTCGTTGTTTGTTTCGAAGCTTGGGGTGTTGTGGCCAAAATTTTGTAGATGACAAAACCTATGCCGCATTTGCGCTATTCAGACTATTTCTCGCTTTTGAAAATGAAGTTGAATACCTCACTTCCTAATAATTTCATTTTCTGGACCGTCAAGACAACCATCTTGTACTTTTCCACCTGCTCAGTGGGTGCTCCAACAGGGCTAGTTCTGAAAGGGGAGCATACGTTTCAGGTTGTAAACTTCTCGAGGCTCAAATGCAGGATTAAAGCATAGTGTGAAAGCAAAAGTTTAAAGTGGTTCCAATGCCATGCAAGATGGACAACGGAACAGGGTATTAGGAATAGTCTTATTGTTGAATAGGCTCACTGGTGTTATCACGTACGTATGTAGTTCTTAGATGTATCTCCGATAGGCAGTAGAAGTTTGCTTTCAGAGAATCCTTTAACCATTTGCCAGTGGTACCTTGGGCATGTAAAATCAGAGATGAATAGTTGGATGATTCAAAATTTAGCTCCATAGATTCATGACTGGTTTCATGACACCGAATGGACCCTACTCATTTATGTTAAAAAAGGTCCTCCCCGAATTATTTGAACGTCGTACATTTTGGAACGGGGATAGTTCCAGGAAATGATTTTTTAGCGGCTTTGACGTAAAGGACGCCCGGACTGGCAGAGCTCACTCATTTGGCTCGTGAAAACCCTTGCTTCTGCTAATGTTGACTTCCCATCTAACTATTAACTAGGTGTCGGATTTGTCCACAAATGGCTATGAAAACTCACAAGCCACGCAAGTTTTGATAGGGAACATGGAGCTTTTCCTGTGGAGAGCATTCTTCTCCTGGTCACAAAGCTTGTTACCAGTAATCATATACCAGTAGCTATAATTGCAGGTGCTCCGTCGATAGTTTCAATATGGTATTGTGATTGTGAGTGTTTTGCGGGACATTTAGCTGATTGTATGAAGAGACAGTCCCTTCTTGTTTTGCGTTTTCAAGGAGGCTTTAGTATCCTTTTTCTAAACGCCTTTACGAAAAAATCATTTTTTTAGGATAGCTAGAAAGTAGCTGCTCTAACCTTATTCCTTCAGGGTTTCCAGCGTTAAACGAAATCATGCGCATGCTCTTTTGGGGTATCATCGATTCGAGCTGACTGAGAGTTACTGGTAGTACCGTTTGTGTTTTCGCCTAACCTCCGTAATCATTAGAGAAGGGCTGAAGTTCAAGATATTCATGGTTTTTTCTTGACTTGTTTCCTTATAAAGAAAATCTCGATTTTCGGGTCTCAGCAAGACTTGGGTTGGTAATAATATTCATGGTAAAACTGGTTGAATCAGCAATTTCCTCTTTCATTATGTTAGTTAGAGTGGGAATATCTACTTGTGGCCTTATGTTTCTGATCTGAACCTCTAACCTATTAGAATCAGTTTTGAATTTAGGAGAAACATCAAGCAGGGGTGTGTCAGCAGATAGATAATTGAACACGGATTCTCTCTAGTTCCGGGGACAACCGGAGAATGTGAAATCATGGTTCTGTCGAACCTGGTTGTAAAACACCTCGGCATCATGATATGGTAAATACGGGAATGTGCTTCTTCGCGCAAATTTTGAAAACCAGAGGCAAGGCTACAGCTAGAGTGTTAGAACCAATAGTGAAGGTCTCTCATCCAGTAGATGTCATTTATAGATGAGTGCGGTTGGTCTCTCCTTCTCTACCGTTCCGCAGTATAGATAGTACCCTCAATAGGTAAATGTACCGCAAGTGTCTAGCATCGACAATCTTTTCCAGCTACATTTACTTATCCTGATACTCCAATTAGAAATTATCCCAATCGCTCTCCATGGTGCAGAGGGGAGTTCTATTTACCTTTGAAAAGGTCATGGGAATAAGAAACCTAAACCGGCAGCTCACACTATCAGCGCTTAGCAGCAATTATGGGAAAGGGGATAGAGTGGTAGGTAGATAGCTCATGTCATCACAGACGATTGACTATTACCTAACCCAGCTGCTCAGCAGATACAGGTATTTTCAGATATAACCACATATAACCAGCCATGAAAATTGCTTTAAAATCTTACTGGCGGGCAAAAGATTTGCATCTTATGACCTGAATATAATCAATTCAGTTATAAATGATTGGAATGATTAGAATCAAATCAAAGTAACAATCCCAGCGCACACAATGCTTGCTACATGGCCTTATCGACGAACTCGAAATGAAGTGCTTCAATACCCTTCAACTTTTTATTATTAAAGTGCGTTGAGATATAACCAGTGTTTTAGGGATTGGGTGGATTAATATATGGGAGCAAACCACATCCAGTAACCACTTCTGTCACGTTGCCCTCGTTTTTTGTACTTTGGTATTTAGGCCAAAAGAAGGAGCCCTTGGACCAAAAAAGTGGGAGAAAATTCCTCTACAACTGATCCATTGTGTTTGTGTTTTTTCTTCAAGGAAATAGCATTTTAAAAAAGCAAGTTCTAGATCTAAAAGACAGAGGAGCAGCATTTCAGCGGGTATGGTCGTTGGTTGAATAATTATGATGGAGCAATAACACTATCAGAAGCGTATTACCATCAGCTCTGGTAGTGGCAGCAAGTGCGTCCTATAGTTTATGGCCAAATTCGCCTTCGCTTCTCCATAGTATTGCACACATGTTGGTACTAAGGTAAATATTCCCAATCATATGCAACAATTCTCAGATAATTCCCCCAAGCGACCAAGATCAACTGAATTATCACTCTCCCAAGTAATTTAATTGATTCATCGGCTGCAACCACCCCCTTTGCTGTAATCCACATATGACAATTGATGTGAGAATAATAGGCAACAGTCGATAATTTGGCAAATATTGTTTCATTTAGTTTTTACCCAAAGCACGGATGCAAAGCAGGAATCAATCGACTGAATCCCCAATTCATCAACAGGACACGACGCTAGCCATACTTACAAATCAGAGTTGCGGTTCAGTATCAACAATGGTACGTGCCAACGGAAACCGCTTAAGTGGGATGCCATATACGTATTTATGTAAATTGTTCTCGTTATGGGGATCTCAGTAAGGGATGGGGGTAACAATGCAATTGTAGGTTCTGTAATTTTCACATAAACACTGGGGGATGATGATGGTTGTATACTCTATTTTGAAAACCTAATTTGTGTCTATGATTATTTTATTGTCAAGTGTTTTCCAGACGTCGGGGTCGAAAATATACTTTAATTAGTCCAGTCCATTTGTCAAGGTTTTGAGTTCGTAGAACGGTTGAAAGGGTTGATTGTATCTGATTCATAGGTAGCGTAGCTGAAGTGGCCCATGCATTACTTTATTGATAACGTTCGCAGGCTTTTAATCGCTATTTTTAATCCGTTAGCTCCATATATCGTGACTTAGTACCCATAAGCAGAGAGGTCGAGAGAGAGCTCAATGGTTGAAACTTACTGGTCATAACTACAAAAGGATATAAACGCGGGATTGAGACAACAGGCAAGAAAGCGCGTAGCGTGTTTCCTGATGAAAATGCATAAAATTGCTGGCCGAATTTCGGTTTGACTGATAATTCCACTCTCGTGGTTAGCAATAGTAAATCGCGCTCTTTATATTACAGATCACCGGCCCCTCCCCCTATTAGGCAGTATTCCAAAAAGTTAATGATTGTCCAGTTTGTTCAGAGTTTCCTAGCAAATATTTTACATTGGTACCCTGAAAATGCAACCTGCGTTGCGCTGAATTTTGTTAGGCAGTCAACGCAGCAATAGCCTTACTCGGGTAGGTTCAAAAAACCTCCCACGCATAAACCAAAGAAGTTGTCGGCGTCAAAAGACTGATTGGCGATGATCACTTTCTATGAAGGCCCTGTAAATGGCCTCGTTATTCACAAATGTTAGTGGATCACTCATCTCCCTCCCCACGTTGGCGATACGGCGGCTTTGGTAAGACTACGGGTGGTCGGTTGAGGTGATCTTTTCCTGCGGTTTCGCACTCCAACATACCTCTTTGCTACATGCACGAGACTGCAAGATGTACACGCAATATTTCTTCTGGAAAAAAGTGACTGGCAGTTTCTTCCAGGACAGAGGCAACTCATCCGCTGCTACCTCACCTCTGCCCTGGTAGCGTGACCGAAAATGGCGACAGATGCTCCATTTATATATCATCGCAAACTCTACATGAGTGCGAACAATATTGAAATGAAATCCGTCGTATGTTCAGACCAAAACTAGGCCAAAGTAATTTTCTTGTTGAGGATGCAGGGAGTACTGAGTCCGCATCCACTTGATGACGTACCGAACCACTTGGGAAGCAATGTATTTCCTCTCCTGTGCTCCACGGACCCCTCATTTTTGAGCTAAATAACCAAAAACTTCAAAAAAAGTGACTGAAGGTTTCGTCCAGGACAAAGGCAACTCATCGTTACCATCTGTGGCCGATTTTGGTTCACGCACCAGGGCAGAGGTGAGGCAGCGCCTGAGTTAACTTGCCTCTGCTTCGGACGAAGCCATCTGAGATTTTCTTGAATTTTTCTAGGTATTTCGTGGTGTCGAGCTAAAGGTGTTGGGAGCTAAGCGGCATTTTAGGTAACCGCGAACGATGGCGCGTGGGTGTGGTTAACGCGTTATACTATACCAAGGAGTGAAGGGCAACCACATATATGAAAGCCTATGGAACTCTTGACAGCTGTCTACTGTTTGGTAGATAGGCAGTTGAAAGGAGAGAAAGATTGGCTGAAGGATTTTTTTTGGTTTCCGCGGAGAAGTACTCACGCAAAGAATGGATAAAAGACAGAAATTACGATTAAGAAATGGAGAAAATTTTGACGTTGTTTGTTGGGTTAGTTGGCCACCGTAGTAGATATCCTTTCAAGTGAAAAGATGACGAGCGCGAACCAGAATCCTTTCAGGTGAACTGGCAAAATGCTAGGTCCGACATTTGGACCCACGACGACAGATTAAAAATCTAGTATTAATAGTGGCGAGAAGATATGATGGGCTAAGCTAACCCTAATGAATGTCCGTGGCCAGATAAAAGCAGCAGGATCACTCTCGAGACCATTCAATATCAACTGCGGTCCAAGACAAGGGGATGCCTTATCATGCGTCCTCGTTAACTTGACCTTGGAAAAGGTGATCCGTGATGCTGAGGTAAATGCGAGAGGCACCATCCTCTTTAAGTCCACCCAACTACTATCCTATTTCAGCTTACAAAAACAGTTAAAATGATTTCCTCTCCAAGTTCGACCAACCTAAAATTATTGCTTCAAGGTGCCAGTTTCTCCATTGGACTTGGTTACAGAAATGACGAGGTCCTCCCAGATCGGTTTTTTTTTCAGCTCAAGCATGAAATCTCTTATCTTGGGTCCTTTGGATCTTGCTAGTACGTGCTAAAGGCCTTAGGGGGGATCAGCTTTGGTCTTTTTGAGTATCTTCATATACGAAAGATTTTGTTTGCTGGAGACTACAATTGTCTTGGGCGAATTTGCACTTTTGGTTTCTTCTTCGCCTTTTTTCACAGCCTCGGTCCATCCGCCTTGTTCCGACTTGCGCTGTTTTCCCTCCTCTTAACTTTGTCTGTCTGTTTATTTGCGTTTTCCTTTCAGGTGACTGCCGCCTCCTTAGAAGTTCCCTCCCTTGGTCTCCCACTTTTTTATTTGTCTGCAAGTCAATGGCCATGCGAACTAATGTATGACATCCAATCTTGTTGGAAATGCCGCTGCTGGTTTCCGCTGTGATTGCTTAGCCTACTAACCACTAGGCCATCGAGCTCAGCATATCACCAATTAATTAAAGGAAGGAAAGGTTGCAGAAATAATTAGGGTCGATTGTTGAGTCAATTATAAAAGAAAGACCGAAGTGGAACTTTTTGGTTGTTTCATCACGATAGCGAGTGGAAGTTGCTCAATTCAGTGATGTGAGGGGGTGGAGACTTTATGGAGGGTGTAATAGAAGGTCACCTCTCCTCAAATCCGGTGAAAACTCGTGTCAGTCACAAAGGCTGAAAAAGTTATTGTCCTTCAAAGTGGAGTTTTTTATGCTCATGGTAAAGTTTAAATTTTTAATCGTATTCTTTTTTGGTGGGGAATGGAGAAAAAGAAGGAGCTTTTCCTTTCTAATCCAGCTCCCAACCAGGGTGGGGTTGAAAATTCAAACTTTACCACGAAAAGAAAAGCCTACTTGGGAGGAGCCATAGGTTTGTAATGGGGTGACTGCCACGAGTTTTCGTTGACATTGAGGAGGGGATTTTGCCTCTCGCCCCATAAACTCTTCACCCCTTTAGAGGATGGGGTTGACACTTCAACTTTACCCTTAATTGCACCCCGAGTTAACAGATATGATGTCGAAGTTAGTTATATGATTCAATCAATTTAGTAGAAGTAATCTGAATGTTTCGAACGTAAAATAAGTCGGGAAACCAAAAGCTGGAAGCTTCAAGTACGAAAGGTTTTGTGTATTTCTTATATGAAGACATTTGAGTATGCATTTGTCCCATTAATACGTAGCACATTGATAGTCTTGAAATTGCAACAAAACGACAACTTTGACTTATTATATAATAACTTTGTTAGTAACAGTGCGATCTACACCAAACTTGATAGGATCATGCTTTATATTATAACCACATGACCATATTTGGTGAAAAAAAAAATTTACATCCCCCTTTTGCATGTATGGCGACCTCCCCTTAAATTCGACGTAAAAAGATGTAGCTCATTGTATGCGTGAGCGTTCACAGTTTCCATCCTTTCTACCAAATTTGGTGTCAATCGCTTCAACAGTCTCCGGTAAAAATGCATGTGACTGACTGACAGACAGACCTGTAAGGAGTTGCCAGATCTCCCATCAGGTGCGATCCTAGGTGTCGGATAGGGGCATATCTATAGATGTGTAAATATGTGTTCATGCACTTTTCTTTTCTGACTGTACATGGCCTAGTGTTTGCTCATCTCTGATGCGTGGACCAAAGTGGCTATGGGAACGACACCCAGAAAATAAAACCAACATGGACGAATTTACAAGGAGTAAAGTTACGCTGCAGGGGCTCGAAACCCCAGTACCGGCGGCTTTTGGAAGTGAGCAAGCGGGCTCCCGGCCGTCGATATCCCTTGACCGCAGTGCCTTGCTGGTGGACAACTTCACCATCGTCGCATCTAATGTTACAAGTGTTTTAGAGTTGGGGAAACAACTAAGCACAACTCTGCCAAGAACACCAATTGCAAAGGCAGAGAAAAGGCTAAAAAGAGATAGATGGCCAAAAAAAGGCGATTTCGACACCCATCGTATCTGATCAAGAGGTATTTCACCAGCAGCAAATAGATCCATTCAGGAGAAGCTTTTTACGATCACCTCCAATAACAAAGCCGTAAAAGGAGGAATCTGGCTAAGTCTCACCGAGAACAGAGCCCCGACCCAGATGAACTGCATTTTATGCACCTTGGGACTAAAATAGTTGAGCTGTCCGAATTCATCAAGGACAAGCACAACGTGCACCAAACCATTAAGATCATGGTGAGAGCCATCAGAGTGCTTTACAATAGGTCGCAGAAGAAGAGAGAAAGCCTAAGGAAAAGCCGGACATCCCAACTACAAAAGTGTCACATATGACCCAAGTGACATCAAAGCATAAGGTCATCGACCTTCGATCAAGTTAGAGAGTGCGAGACAAAGAGGGGGAAGCTTTGGGGAATCAACAGGCACCAAAAAGGAAAAAAAGGGGTCTTCACCAGTCCAACAAACGGTCAGTTCAGCTCAGTTCAGAAGGACATAAAGTGTCCAAAGTAGAAATGCCGGCTAGCGAAGCGAAAATGAAGGAAATAGGAACTAAGGTTGTTGACCAACAAAAGGAATAAGAAACAGAAGGTACAAATTCGCCCGGAGGCAATTGTAGTATCCAGCATAGGACATCTAACGTATGCGGAGATATTGTAAAAGGTAAAATTTCGTAACCAAGTTATAAACTCACTTGGGGAGAATGTCGCGGCTCGTTCCCAAAAACATGAGATCTACATACAAACATCTCGATGAGGTAACATTCAAAGAAGAGATCTGCATGGCCTTGAAGCAACAATTCAACTTGAAGGAATTCAGCGAAGAATCTATCGTGAGCCTAAGAAAAGCTTATGGCGGTACTCAACCGGTCACAATACTAGTGCAAAAGGTGCAACAGAGACCCCCAATTGCATTTTGTGCGAAGGAAAGTAGGGACGGGATAACCGGCATATTGCTGGAAGTGGTAAATATCTGGAGCGCCGATATGGGCGTGCAGTCGTCAAGCCATATGATATAGGGTCAGGCGCCCCACCGAGTCTCACACTGGCTGAGTTTGAAGACCTGTTAGACGATCTTATTCGCGATGCAAGGGGACGAGGTCCAAAGATGATAGCCCGTGACTTTAATGCGTGGGCTATCAAGTGGGCCAGCAAAGACACTAACGCAAGGGGGCGGTACTTATTAGAAGCAATCGCAAGCACCTCCACGGATAAAGCCTTCCATGTTACACAAAGCATCTGTAAAGCATGTGACGCATTGATACCTCGGAGATGCTCACTCCCCACTAGAAGACCCAACTATTGGTTCACTGGTGAACTTGCCAGCCTTCGATCAATTTGCCACAGGACCAGACGAACAACTCAGAGGGCAATAGGTAAGATCGATCAAGGGCATAAGGAGCATGCCAATAGGGAAGCCTGCAAGAACCTTAAGGTCGCCATCCAGCGTAGTAAGAGGGAAGGAGCTCTGTTTGGAAGCGGACATAAATCCGTGGGGTAGCGTCTATAAAGTCGTGACAGGACGATTCAGAGGCCGATCATCTCCGCAGATCACGTGCCCTATGCTCTTGTTGAAAATCATCCAGGGATTATTTCCCCTGCAAGAGGGGGGTACTGACATCTTCAAGCGCCCCATGAATGTAACGCTGATTCCACCAGTCTCCAGGTACGAGCTGGTGGAGATCTTCAGTCGAACAGGCGACAGCAAAGCTCTGGGGCTGGACGGTTTACCAAATAAAGCCCTCAAATTCGCAGTCAATTGTAGACCGGATAATTTCGCGGAGCTTTCCGAAATGTGCATGTCCGAGGGTATCTTTCCTACACCATGGAAGCGGCAGAAGCTGGTGCTGCTGCCGAAGGCTGGCAAACCTCCAGGGGAACCGTCCTCCTATAGACCCATATGTCTTCTAGAGATTATGGGGAAAATGTTGGGGCTGGTTATTTATAATAGATCACTCCCAGTAGGCGAGGGGCAACGCGGTCTTTCAGATAGGCAGTATGGGTTCCGTAAAGCCAGATCAACCAGTGTTGCCATCAAAATGGTTACTGGCTTGGCCGAAAATGCAATTCACGGAAGGGGTTATACCAGCAAATATTGTTTGGTGGTGACCCTGGATGTGAGAAATGCATTCAACTCGGTCAATTGGAACCTGATACGAAAGTCTCTTTTGTTTTACCCAAAACCTTAGAAAACTCATCCAATTCGGAGGTCATGGTTGTCTCATCTCCAGAATTCATCATGTGTTGTACATTTTCCGCTACCACCTACTTTACTTTAGATGAACAGGACTATCGCTATATGCAATATTAATTCTATGTATATACTTAACCACCAATAAACACAAATAAGCAGGATATCCTGAGAGCCAACTCCAATATGAGGAGCAGCGAACGGTCAGTACTTCTCCTAACATTTCTCTAGGTAAACCCACTCTGAACTGATTTAGGTGAATATCCTGGGCGTAGCATTAATGGACAGCGACCGTAAATTATTTCAAACGGACATTGCACTGTAGTGCGGCAGTCATTCAGCGTGCATTCGATAATTTTGGGGAATGTACGGCACCGCACCACACAAAAACAGGAAAACGGAAATGGACAACGTGCCCAGAGGAAGTCGGACAAGCTGAAAGGGATGCGGGAGGAGCAACACTAAAGCGGTCACTATAACCACTCGGAGCATGCATGGCGACAGGAACATGTTCCCGTCGGATGATGAGGATCCAGCTTCGAAATTTAAATTCCTTGAATGATACAGATAAATGGAGTTCGTGTCGTACCGGACAAGGACATGGAAAGGGACGAACTCATACATTTCGGGAACAATTTATTCGAAAACGTTTGAAAACAGCGCGAATTGTAATCGAGGGCGATACATCAGCATTGGCTGACTTCCCGGTATTCGGTGGGAGCAATGATGCAGGCGACAATGCCAACGGACTATCAAGTAAATTAGAAACTGCTCGCTTTGCCTCCCCTTTGCAGTCTCATCCCCATCCCTGCATTTTTAACGAGAGTTGAGTGCCATATGTTGACAAAAGTGGGAATAATTGACTTTTCGCATAATGGATAATTGCGATAAAAATTTAATCATGAGAGAAATGCATTTTGTGCATCTGCGAGTATAATATCGTCATTTCTGTAAGTACTTTCCCAGCTAACTTTCATCTAAATCCAGAATCAAAGTAAGGAAATTGAAGTACCCTTAAAGCAGTTTATAACCACCTTCTGTTTGTCAAACGGAAGCAAATCTTCTACAAATCGGTACAGGCGGGGGTGCACTCTCTCCATCCACCCCCCATGTAAGTCAGGATCGAAGGTTCACTGTGGCATCATCCCAAATTGAAGCCATGATGGATAGGTGACGAGAAGGTGTTGACTCTGCTAAGTGCTTGTAAATTAAGTTTCATCCACCAGGTGATAACTAATGTTGTGTCGTGTCTATGTTGGTACTACATGATGGCGTGCATTTAATGCGAATTACGAGTGCATCATGGTTTCAATGTTAGAAGCACGGGGGATGGGCAGACGCAACTTCATGGAGCCTCTATAATGTGGGATTAGCTGCTTTTATTGAAACTAATAGACGTTTGGAAATTCGGAAAACTAACTTAGATTGGCATCTAATGGAGAGAATACCTGACGAAGGATATGTACTTGTGGATTCAGTATGCAAGTGGCAAACAGGCTACCAACAAAAATTTGATTTTTCAGAATAAATCATTGAATATTTTCGATTAGAATTAAAGCGAGCTTTATAGCAGAAGAATAAATTATAAGGGAGAATGTTATTTATTGTCTCTTCCTTCTGTTCACACTTATGTAAGGGGTGTTGCTTGGGGACAATCGGTACTGAACAAGATACCGGTCCTCTCCAAAGCTATTGTTTCCAGACCGCTCCTTTTCCTTCCCCCCACCTTTCTGGCAGGGTGAGGTTTCTTCTTCTTCTCTGCCTCATCTCGCAGCTCACGCAGACTCCTGCTGGTGAACTTTGTGAGTTTTTGACCAGGCAGCGGGCAATTCAATGGAAGCCTCCCCCTGGAGATCCCCCCAATGGAGAAGTAAGTGACACACAAATGGACAAAGCCGATATGAGCCTCTTCTCCACAAAGGAATCTGATTTCTTTAACGTGAAGCCCAAAAGCAAGATGATTAAGAAGGAGGGAAGTAGGTTTATCAAAGAAATTAGGTTAATAGAGTCACAAAGTTGGTTGATTGGGTCACACTCGAGAATGGCAGGAGAATGAGCATGGATGACTTAAAAGTCTTCCGAGAACGTAAACCGTTTTGTCCCTCCTAAAACCTTTCATACCTCAAAACTTCATCCCCGCTTCTAACTTATCAAAAGAGTCCTCCTCGTCTTCATAAGAAATGATATCTTTAGGGACGCTCTCTTGGACGACAACCTAGCCAGGGTCTAACATCTAAACAGGAGGAATTCTGATAACCCACAAAAATACATAACTTCCACCACAGTGAAACTGGCCTTTTTGGAACTAAGCTTCCAGGACCCATCGGGTACACCCTAATCCCTGTGAAATAGTTCATTCCGAAACCCAGGCAATGCTATAAATGTCGGAGCCTGGATCACACCCCAAAAATCGGCAAGTCTAATGATAAAAGATGTTTAAGTTGTGATAATGAGGGCAAATGGGAAGAGGCCTGTCAAAGGACGTTTTGTCTCTTGTGTAAGTTCCCAGAACACACTGCTAGGGATCGGGCATGCCGAAAGTGGCAAGCGTATTTGTAATTGGAGGAAAAGCCAGCAAAACTTTCTCCAACTCTCTCAAAGTCCTTAACCCGGACTAATCCTTAGACTCCAACTTCCCGGTCCTTGGGCCGATGAGCAGGAAGTTACCCAAAAAATATATGGGAAGGCAGCGTAGACTAAACAGCTACTTCCAAGTTCTACTAATGTCTTCAACAGCCTCTTTTATTGTATCGTCTCCGAATATTAAAAGGGTGTTTTTGCAAGACTCTCAAACAGTTCATGAAGTCCATATATTCGAGACGCCTATAGTAACCTCAAAAGTACTGCACTTCATTAAGCTGGCAAATGGCACGGATTATTCAATACAACATTCAGAGCCTGCCGAAAAAATTCTATACTAACTATAATAACTTTGACATGATAGGGAGCGTCCAACCTAAACGTAATGGATTTCAGGATAATACAGACATAATACGCAAGTCCAAAATGGACAGATATAGTGAATTCCAGATTGCTTTCAGCAGGGATATCCACTCCCACATCATCAAACCAAAATCCCAACCTCACAATAGTTTCGGCCATCGCCTTCTCAAGCGCCGGCAAAGATGTATTTGGATTCGATGTCAACTTCGCGACGGAAGCCAGCTGAGGTCTCCACCCGAGAGAGGTCATCAAACCATATAAAGGGGTGAGACGATATCGTGGCCTCACCAAACCCACCTTAACTCATGTCGAATAAGAAAAGAAGCAGGAGTAAGTCTGTCACTTCTAACAAATTAACCGTAGTATTCAATAAATTCCCTACAATCATAGCTAGCATTGTTGCTGATAGAACTCTCAAAATTTTCAAAAATTTTACCGCTTTAAATGCATTCAAAGACGAACGGGCCGAACATGCCTTCCGCTGTGGGGAGGAAGCCAACAATTGGGAAGCCATAGGTTCCACAATCCTGGCAACCGATGCTTTGGTTAACCTCATAAATTCCAGATGCGCTGTTTATTCAAATTTCGAACCGCACCTCAGGGCCGAATCCTTCGTTATCTGACAAGCCGTAAAGCTACCAGGTGATGCAAAAGTTGAAAAAAATTGTCATCATCATGGATTTCCTCCAAACGATTAAAGACCCGGCCGACTAGCTGGCCAAATGAACGCATGATGAAATGAGAAAAGCTGAACCTTAAAGGGTCCTTATCGCCTGGTGTCCTTGGCATAGCGGTTCCCCTGATGACAAGATTTTGGAAGGTATTTAGACGATATCTACGTTATCCTCAATAATACCGATGTTGGAAAGAAACGTTCGACTTTCTCAATAGACTGCATACCAATACGAGTTCACCCTGGAAATGGAAAAGGAAGATCGATTGCCCTTTTTGGACCTGTTGTTGGGGAGAATGCAAAAGAAATCAGACCTAGTGATCTACAGAAGACCGATGGACACGAAACCCAGCACTTCGAACCACGCCCATGAGCACAAATTCGCCCCTTTCAACCACATGATCCGCCTGATGCTAACCCCTCCTATTTCGCTGGAGGGCATGATGAAAGAGACAAACCGGATTTTTGAGGTCGCCTGACTGAATGAATACACCAACCGGACCAGTAGCAGCTCGATTAGCAAACGAAAGAAAACGGTTCAATGGTAAATGCTCAGCAAGCTGACTTCGTATCAACAGCCCAGACGGAGAATAACTTTACGATTCAAAAAATTTGAACGAAATCTGGAGAAACATGTTTTGGAAGTCATTTGCAGCGGTAGGAATACCCAGCACAAAACCCTTCTACTATCAAATGGAGTAATCCAGGATATACTTGATTTCTAACGCAGATTGCGGAAGAAATTTCGGTGGAACCACATTTTGTTATAGAACGCAGAAGGATCAACCCTTCAACAGCAGTCAAAACAAGGGTTACTCCTGGCTATTCAAATTCATGGGGAGGCACACTCCTAGACAAAATTATAATATCCGTTCCATCCGGAAGACGAGTAATCAGGGGGAAATAGTGAATGATGCTTCAATTACCACGGACATACCTAAGAGAGTGAGTATAAATAGAACGATCCTGTATTTCCAGTTAAACTCCCTTAGTTGAAATTTTGAACACACCCAAACAGAAGCTTTCTGTTGTACGCAATCCGTTGTGACAGTTTGACAGAAGTCATTCCGCAAATGTTCAGAATGCAGCTGTGGAAGCAGCGAAGCTTTTTTCAGATTGCTTAGCGAATTCCGATAGACAGCCCTGACAGGGCAATTTCTGTTAACGGAAGCAAAAGAACATTGGGCTTGCGGGTTATATGCCCAATATGTTGAATGAAGACACCCCCCGTTTCACTATCCATGGCATGGCTTTGCGGCAGTTACTGAGGACTATCTATAGCCTGAGGTTCGACTATATAGCGTAAAATGTTCGATGAGCCGTAAAAAGCTGGAGGCATTGTAGGGATCCTGGTTTGGATCGTATGTAGAATTTCTGGTACAAAACGTTCACCAGTATATACGTGCGGATAGCACACAGTTTAAATCCGATTATTTGTGGGCCCGACCAACCTGCTGAACGGAATCCCAGAAAAATCCGAGAGGTCAGGATTATAATGGATAATGCAACATCGATCGCTGTCTTTGGCCTGAACTAAAACTCTGCCAAGGTCCGTCTCAAAAGCTAATCAAAAGACGTGCTCTGGCTAATATTGTCGGTTCTTTCAATCGCCTTCAGTGGTTACCCCAATGCGTCAAGAGAACAGAGGATTTGGAAGTCAGGTTTCTGTTCGGACGAGGTTCCCTTGTAGCACAAGCGTATTTCCCGGTGAATCCATTACAGAAGAAGGCGTTATTACGAGTTTCACAGGCGCTTCCGAATTTGCTTTCGCAGCGGTAGTTACAGTATCGATAGTAGCGGGAAGGTGACTGTAACATTGCTTTGTCTGCTCCGAATTGATGAGTCCGTTTTTTTCTACAATACAATTGGACGAGGGAGTCATACGTTACTGGTCCCACGTTACGATAACTCTGCCTGGAATAAAAAAGGGACCCGTAGACCAAAAGCGTTACATCGCGAACCAGGTCACTAGAATTTAGAATCTAGCAAGCAATCCTAGGCTTGAGGGCGTACCAGTTTCAAAGGTAATCCAGCAGACCGTGCCTCAAGGGCAGTTGGTCTTTACGAATTAATCAATCATCTATGGAGAAGAGGTCACCGGAGCGGCAATGACTAATCTCAGACAATGTTCTGAGGAAGCAACTTATTCTACCGGTATATCAAGCTACAACGATCTTGGAAGGGTACGTTTTCAGTTTTATATGCAAGGTCACATAGTAGTACTTAAGGATACTTCTAGCGAGGAGAGTTGAATAGAGTAAAGCGGGTTTGAAGGAAGTCAGTAGGAAGGAAGGAAGGAAGGAAGGAGTTTAGTATATAGCCTAACAATTTGGCAGATCGATTGGGGGCTTCGAGACAGTGGATGATGGGGAAGAGCTTATTGTGAAAAGTGACTCCGAGACCTTGAGTGCAGTTCTGATATGATCAGGAATATCTGTCAAGAGAGGAGGCAAAGAAGGTGATGTGAAAGTGATGATTTGAATGAGTAGCACATCGAGTGACTATTGTTGACGTTAAGATCTAACCCATTAGCAGAGTACTAGGGAACCAGCGTGCCCATCAGCGACAGTGGCAACCAGCTTAAGGTCGTCAGTATAGAAGAAGCAGGGACAAGGGTGAACAAGAGGTCGCCGATAAAGAATAAGAAATACAGGAGGCCCAGAATAGAAACCTGTGGATCGCCGCCTAAGGGGAGGGGGGAAGGAGGCAGATGTGCAGCTATCAAAAGAGACACGGCAGGATCGGTTGGAAATATAAGAGGGAAGCCATGCTGCAGCTGATGTGGAAACTCTAAGAAAGTGAATTCGATCAAGTGACAGAACGTTGGTATGAAACCTTACAGTAGAACATTGAAAAAAATCTGAATTTGAAATGGAAAATTCTGATTTTGAAATGGAATTGTCTAGATTTGAATTAAAAAATCCTGAAACTGACTTGGAAAAGCCACAAATCAGTTTGAAAAAATCTGAAATTGTTTGAAAAGTTCTTCTTCTTCTTTGAGCTTCATCATATTGTTGATATTTCCCTGATGCGTATATTCGGCTAGGGACAATGTGATTATTAAGATTGTGGAGCAGTGGCCGTGTAGTGAAGACAACACACAACTGCTCAGATTTTGAAATTAAAGGACGCGATCGATGGACGAAGATGGTTGGTGGAAGGATATCTGTAAACCCAACACCCCAAATGGGCTGTAGAGTCTCGATGACGCCTTCGATGGCTTCGAAAACTATAAAGCAAAAGTTTCATAAATGAAGTCGAAGATAAGACGTCACCATCAAGCTGAACGAGAGAGGGAAAGACCCGAAGTTTTTTCGACAGCGTAGAATAGAGATTTCATTGAAACAAAAAAATTAAAGTAGGAGAACGGACCGAAATTTCCCCACTTCCCTGCTCACCACAACGACTACGGTTGATAACTTTCGAACCGAAATCCTCGGGGTGTGATTATGCGAGGAGTACTCCACGGTCGAAACGCGAATAGTTCATGGTGGATGAGATGTAAGGCTATGTGACACTGAAGACTTGGAGGAATATCAACCAGGAGTAAACATTTTACGGAAGATCATAACACAGAAGTTTGGTAAAAAATAAGAAGCAATCAAAGAAACGAAAGCTTTGGAAAAACCAGTGCGTGTGGCAAACAATCACTGTCAGTGGCAGTGACCTGGCCAGAACTAAGCGATTTAAATATCTCGGGGCAATGCTGTCAGCCAATGGAGAACTGCGTTATGAAATTGCTTCACGCATTAACGCTACCTAGAGGAAGTGGCATTCTACAACTGGTGTCCTTTGTGATCGACGTATCAACGAACATCTCAAATCTAAAATTTACCGCAATGTCGTCCGTCCAGTCGCTCTCTATGGTTCTGAGTGTTGGCCGACCATGAAAGACAATGAACGGCGTCTTGCGGTAATGGAGACGAAGATGCTACGTTGGACTAGTGGCGTCACACGTTTAGATCACACCCGAAATGAGGATATCCGCGATCGATATGTGGTTGCACTGATCGTGGAGAACTGCGAGCAATAATATGTTTTCCAAGTTTAAAATGTTTTTATATCTGAAAATTCAAAACTGGATCCAAGTAATGCAAAGCCGAATGCAACTTAATTTGATAATGCAAATGTGTAGAACTTTATGGTTATTAATTATTAATCGAGTAGAAAGCATAAGCATTTAGCATTAAAACGAAAAAAAACAAGAGTGTTTGTCAATGGCCTTAATTTTTTGTGATGTAAACGTAGGCTTTAAGCCTGCAAATTATACTTATCTAAAGGTACCATATTTGCACATATTGGAATTTCAAAGATTTTCAATTTTATGTTAAATTTGTTGAAATTCATGGCATATTATCTGCAGGAAATCTACATCGACCTTTATTAGCGGAAGCTTTTTTAGATTTTTCTCGTTTTCTTACCAACGCCTGTGCTAACCATATTAAGCAAGTGCTGTATATATATTTTTGTGCATCCTTTTTAGTTTAAATTTATTTTAAGATTGAAATTATTACCAGTGGAAGAACCAATAACAAATTATGCTTGGTGCGATACTAACTCTAAGAGGGTGCTCTCGGTGCTCATCGCAAAGTAAATAGTTTTCGCTTTCAACGAAAAACTCAGTGCTTTATTCAATTAAATTTTATTTATACGAAATTAGCCAATGTGTATCTTTACAGAATTGTGCAGATAGAGTTTAAGTGCTGGCATTCCGGTGCATCTAACTGAAGATCAATCAGTGCATGGTGGTGCATCATCATCACAAGGCAGTTCGTTATAAGAAAAAATAAATTTTTGGTGATTCTCTTCTGTGCACTTATCAATTATCTTTGAATCATTTTAATTTGCTCACTGTGACGTCGTAATAACCGATACGTACCCTTGCTTGCCCTGAGTCCGAACTCACCCTATAACCACCCAAATTGTTTACGACACAGGTGAAGGTGGCATCACGTCCTTGTGCCACCGTCACATTTTCCAAAGGGATCACAAAGTCCGGTTCGAATGCTCCAACTGAAAAGAGTCCAACTAATCATGAGGTGTGACGACGTGAAAACATCGAAATACATCGCACTTACCTATGTAGTTTGAAATGATCAGAACGGTGAGTAGAGTCCAGCTTAGGCTGCGATGAGAAAACGGAAGCCATCCAAAACATTTTAGAATTTTGGAATTTCGTATCAATCTCGTCATCCTGATATTTTTAATACCATCCTTTACCGGTTCTGAGTTTTACATGGTCCTTAAAGATAGCTGGTTCCTGAATGATTCCTATAAGAAAGTATGTTACCATTAGAAAATCGTTGGTAAATTCTCTAATTTAAAATTATATATATATATTATAACCAATAGCATATATACAGTATAGCCATAAGTTCCGTCAGTAAATCGTGAAACGTCGAAATGAGAAAAGAAAAACGGTGGCAACACTGTGAACGTTTAATATATAATAGAATCCTCTCTTACTCCCACTTAAGTTTCAGACTGCCGCAGGTAGTTGTTTGTGAGCAGTGTAACGATGAGGTCCGGCAAGTACGAGAAACGAGTGGATATTGTTATCTTATATGCGTGTGGAAAGACGGCCAAAGAGATTCATAAAACGCTTAAACCGCTATTCATAAGTGAATGATTCGTGTAACGAACGTTACAACGGTACAGAGAAACAGATGACATCGAAGATTGACCGAGAGAGGGGCGTGAGAGGTCTGTACGACACGTGTGCAGGCTGTTAGTACAAGATTTTACCGGAATTCGCTGCATAAACAGAAGCATTTAGCGAGTAAAATGAACGTCTTCACAGGTACCATGAGTCGTATTTTACGCGATGATCTCCAGTAAGGGGCGTACAAACGCTGTGAAAGCCACTTATGATTAAACTAAAAGAAATCTGAATTCAGGGAATTCATTTTTCTAGATGAAAAAATCGATGAATTAAAGATAAATTTAGTCGCTAAAATGATCGGGTGTATAGATGGTCATGTTATGAGGCTAAGGATCGAGCACCAAACGTTCAAAGGAGGCACCACCTTTCTTCAGGAATGGTGTGGTGGGGAGTTTTCTATCAGGGCGTGACGTGTCAAGAGCAACTCAGCAGTGTATGAAGAGATGTTAGAGACCGTAGTTGAGCCTCTGAATGAAAGCTTGTTCGAGGGTAATATTGGTGCTTTCCGCAGGATTTCACGAAGGCAAAGAAAATTCAAAATTTCACATCGTTGAGCGTAGCAGATTTCATAGCATCAGCTGACTGGCCTTCTGGAAACCCAGACTTAACTCCATTGGATTATTATCTGCAGAATAATCTTGAAGAGGTCGCCTATCCGCCACTCCAATTTGATAACCTTGAATGCCAGTGCGGTGGGAAATAGTTCGTACACCGATCAATGTGTGGCCCGATCGTCTGAAGCTTTGTGTGAAGAACCATGGCGATAATTTTGAATAATCAATACGTACGCTTACTTATTAAACTATTTTGTACCGTTTGACATAATTTCAGCTTTGCAGCTATTTCGGTTTTGCTGTGACAAATTTTTATTTGTAACAAATTTTTATTTAAAATGACATTTCTGGTCAGAGAAAATGAAAATAAACAGCCAGCTTACCAACGGTCAATCAAAAGACAAGAGCTATATATGTCAAAATCTGAAAAGGTAGTGCCAATGAGCCACGAAGGAGCACCACCGAATAAGTGCATCTTCAGCAGACATATCTTTCACTTCGCATGTGATTGACGCCATGCCAGTAGGGCCTGGGAAAACAGGTTAGGGTCTTCGACCTGCTTCGACTTGCTTAGCAAGTGGGTATTGATAAAATTATGGTTGAAGAGGGTGGATGGAAATAGGTTGATATTTTAAATGGATTTCTGAAAATTATTACTAGCATTTTTTCTGATTGACTTCATTTTCTTTTTTCGACCTTTAACTACATATATCTATTGTGATAAAATTTAAGGCGGGTGTCCCTGCTTTCGAATCACATCATGTAGCGGTCATTTGAAAGGGATTTTATCAGCAGAGGTGGTTGAAAGACACTTTGCTTTTTCAGGTTGTGAAACGTTCCCTGGATAAGTATAGGCAGTGGGTAATATAAGTCGACTATTGGAGGGGTTAAACGTGCGATTCTATTGAAGTAAATGTAGCTGTACCCACGCCAGTTATTAAAATCTATTGATTTGGGTGTAGGACAAAATATGCTAAAATTGTGAAACAGAGATTTATATCGGAGGTGTAATTCGGGGTCTCAATTTTTTAATGAACTGAATGCTGAATGTGGTATCGTCTCTTTCTTCCGCCTTTTATGGCAGCTTTAACCTTTCTATGCTCTTTTGGTCTATTATGTTACTCCTGGCCTTATTTTTCTCTCCAATAACTCCACCCAGCCTTTCCTTCCTTTTCTCACTTTCATGAACACTTGTGCCACCCTTTAATTTAATCTGTCCCGAAATCATTTAAATCGCACTCTTATCGGAGTGAGGTCTCTAGTCCTCTCTAACCTTCCACTGCGTGACCTTTTCCATTTCCCTTATGCCCCTTTTTCGTTACTCCTGACGCCTATCATACTGTTCTCAAGTATGATGCCCAGATTACTCGACTCCACCCTCCTGTTGCGCGAAAGCCTGCCAGGTTAAACTTTTGTAAGGCAAGCTTCGAAGGTGTAAACTCAGCCCTGGCGACAATCAACTGAACTCCCCTGGTCTCTCCATTAGCTGTGAGTGCTCAGTATCTTACATACCATTTTATCAGATGTTCTTCTCTGTTACTCTCGCTCTCTGTCCTCGCGCTCTTACTCTGTCTGGGTCACCACAGAAGTCGACAAAAAATGTCAAAAACTCACCACCAGGAAGAAGTTTCTGTCCTCTGCAAACCATGCTGACTTTGTTTTATTCGGCCAAATCCTTAATACTTAAGTCTAGGAAGGAATATCTGTTCAATATTGATAACTCACCGGAGCATGGAAATCTCAAACCATCCTGATCTCATATTCGCAACTTCCGCAGTCCTGCCTAGCTATCTCCTCCTTCCATTAAATTTTCTGGCTCCTCTGGCAACTCTGCTCACATAACTTGTGATTTACGCTGCCGCTAGTTTTCCTCAGTCTATGATCCCTCCTTTTCTCTCCTGCCGGGTATCTTCAAGCATTTTCCCTTCTTACCTCTCTCCTTATCGAGCAACCCATTGGGAAATTTGATGCTGATGTTGGCCTTGGATACGACGTCTACCATGCTTCTTTTTGCATAAAACTGGTCAAACCATCCCTCTTTCATTATTTTCACCAACAGCCTCGAAGCCAACCATTTTCTTGGCCTGTGAACAGAGACTCTCATCATCCCTATCACCAAAGTGGTGGTCACATGTTTGCTGAGAATTACCGTCCCATTTCGCTCTTCTCCTCCTGTTGTAAAATCTATTAAAAGTATGTCAGCAACTGGTTGTCCGTCCACTTTGGCCATCTTATAATGAAAGAGCAATGCAGTTTGTTAAGCGTAGGGCCACTGCCTCCAAACTGCTCGATTTCACCAAGCTTGCAGACAAATGTCTAAATTTACTTCAGGAAGTGCATACTATCTACACTGACTTTGCTAAAGCCTTCGACACTGTAAATCACAATATACATTTGTCCAAACCCTCCTTTCTCAACGTTCCATTACCACTTATTTCATGGCTTGCTTCTTACCTTTCCGAACGATTCTGTCGTGCCTCTTTTATTGCCTGCACATCCTGTTTCTTCTCCTCCTCCTCCTCTGGCGTCTACAAGGATCTATTCTGGGCTCTTTATTACTTTTATTCTTTGTCAACAATCTTCCCTTTCATCCTTACTTGTCCCTTTTTATTCTGTCCCGAAGACCTTAAGCTGTTTTTGGCTGATCACCCTCCCGTGACAGTGCTTGCCTTGCCCTTGAACAGGTGCAAGGTAAATTCACCCGTTCCCTCTTCTTTAAGAAAAACTTTCCCCCTGTGGGCTATCCTTCCGGCCTTTGGATTTGCTTTGTTTCTTTTTTCAATCGTTCATTAAACCTCCCCAATATGATGGATGATACGGTATGTGAAAGAGGAAACCAGGTAAGTATGGAAACTGTCAAAAGATGAAAATAAAAATTTTAGGTAAGAGGGCCCTGTCTTCCGGGTTGGTCACATTAAATAAAATAGAAACGGTCAAACGATTATTCTGAGTGGCCGAGGATGACCTAGAGAGGAAAAGCTATCCCAGAAACCTAAAAGTTGAGCAAATTGACCATGAAGGTTCGCCCCCAAATACTGAAGCTCCATCGGAGAACTCGGTCGATACGTGCTTGCACGCCTATGTTCTAGCCAGGCTCGAGAATGTGAGGAGGTCCTTTGAGCGCTACGATCCCTAACATGTCATCCTCGGCCACTCAGGATGGTCGTTTGACCATTTCTATTTCATTTAATTCATAACAAATGGCGCCCAATGTGGGTTTTGACTACTTGAACCAGTGTTCCTAAGTCTCAATATTCCTTCCCACCTTATATAGTAGAGTTTCCTGCCCTATCCTTGGTAGTATACCACAAGAGCTAGTCGTTTGTTGTGTTTGTCTTTGAGAATTAACATCTCCTTGGTGATTGCCTTCCAGAAGTCTTCGGATCTACGTGCCTTTGCAGCTATATACCGAAAGGTATTGCCCTGCGAGCCTCTGTCCAGTGTCCTTCCCTACCTCTGTGTTAAATGGCTATCTCTTCGTTTCAGATTTCGAAAAATTTAATATTCTTTCTTCTTCGTAGGGATGAAGCGACGGGTGAGATGAATAATAATAATAATAATCGTTGGCACAACAATCCATATTGGATCAGGGCCTTGAAGTGTGTTAGAGCACTTCATTCAAGACCGTAACGGTACACTACAGTAGACTGTAGGAGACAATGTGGTCAGCATTGCGCTCGCCCGAGATTATTACCCTGATTTGACTCAGGTACTCATTCACAGCTGAGTCGACTGGTATCCGACGTCAAATCACGATACAAATCCCTCTGCCACCAGCGAGATTTGAACCGGTGAGATGAATCCTTGATGGAATACGAAGGTAGTCGGCTACATGCTGTGTCGTTCCGTCCTCAATGATTCATCCTCATTCTGTCCTCTGACTCCAAACTAGGAAGATTGAATTCTCACGACCCCTTCTTCTCTCCTCCTCCTCAGCCCCGCAACGCTCCCACATCATGGGGACATCCTCCAGAATAATGGCTGAAGGATGTCAAGGAAGGGAGGGAACCTCAGAGTCCGTGCCTCTGTAAACATCTAAGGCAGAAGAAACAGGACTCGAAACAGTGATTCGTCATGGATCTTCCCCCCTCGATCGCGGCACTCGGGCCCGGAGATGCACGGCTCTACGCGTGTGGTCGAGCCATCGTTTTTTAAGATTTTGTGTAAAATAAAACCTTATTAAAATCGGTTTATTGTATGTCTGCCTGTCTTTTTTTATGAATGGAGTTGGAAATCTTACAAAGCCACTGCCACGCCAGGTTGCAGAAGTGTGTGGGATCCTCACCCACTAACACTTCCCCCACTTTCTCCTTTTTCCTTCCCCGCGAACCGCAGCAAAGCATTACTTCGCGGAATGGACTGCGCTTAAGCGACAAACCTTTCGATCTTCGCGTCTTTTTTGCCCGTTCCACTTTTCCAAGGAACTCTTGTATACTTTTGATTGCGGAATTCACCATACACCAGTTTTCCTCCGATTTCAGCATTTCTCGAACGATGTTCTGCGGGTTTAGGTTGATTTTGTGGGAGTCTTTTCCTCTCTTAGTAAAATTGTGGACAGTGAAACATAACATCAACCCTTTGAGAGTCATCGCACAGTTGCTACCACTTTTCCAGGAACTCTCGCCTTGCCGCCTTTTGATATTCTGTATCCTTTTCAGGTGGATTCATTTTCCTTTTCTTGTATAGGCAGTGTGCCTCACTTACCAGAATGTTCATCAGGTTCATTCCCGCAATAGTGCACGCTGCGTCGTCTGATATTGTTTTGAAGGCGCTGCACACACGCTCTTAGCGACACTAAGCGGTAAGACATATTTATCCTCCTTTGATTACGCTCACACGCTAGTGCTTCCTCCCAAACTAGTGCCTCGTATAATAATGTGGAGCGGCCATAGGTAATCTGAGACTGTATCTTGTGCCTTCAATGTTGGGTATCATCCGCCCTAATGATGCGCTGGTATTTGCTGATTTCTCACAGGCATAGTCCAGGTGTCCCATGAAATTGATGTTAGTATCAATCATCACTCCTAGGTAACCGGGTTCGAATGATTCGTGATGATGTGACCACCAACACGAATATTAACCGTATTCCTCTTCCTACGGTTGGTAATTAAGTCCGCGTCCATCTTTTGATCCGCAAGGTTAAGCTGAACCATCTCCAGCTACGCTTTTATAGAGCTAATGGTTTCGCTAGCGTTCACTTCAACGTCTACGGGTTGACGACGACTACAGCTAGATCATCTGCGAAACCGATTATTGTAGCCTCCTTTGGCACGGAAAGGACACGGACTCCATTGTACATCACTTTCCACAGGAGAGGACCCAGCACTGAGCCATGTGACACTCCTGCAGTGCCGGTGTACTGCTTAGATCCCTCATCCATATCGTACCAAAGTATCCTCTCCGAGAGGTAACTTGTGAGGAAATTAGTCAAATAACTGGGGACACCAGTAAGCAGTTGCCTGCAACGTGCCGACAGTCGACGCCCTTTTCCCTCTGCCAATGCATACATTCAGGCTCAGCCTTGCCCTCCCTCAACATATCACCTCCCCCCCGTTTTCTACATCTTTTTGACCAGTCACAGTTACCGGTGCATTTCGCCGCTATGTGGTCAAATTCCAGGCATCTAAAGCAGCGTTTGAGGGACCCCTGCTGCCTTAGTCGAAAACGAACCAACTTATTTTTACTTTACTAGCCACCAGCAGTTTGAACGCTGCTTTATCTGGTAAGCGCAGCCTCCGTGTGTCTTCCTCAGTCTGTGTGTCTTCCTCAGTCTGGGGGGGGGGGGGGCAAACGATGTTTCGTCCGTATTCTGATACTGCTCCTCTGCTTGATTTTTCCACTGGACACTTCCGTGTTTATTAGGCTTCCGGGAGCTTCCCTGATTTGTTCCTTCATTTGGGAGGAGATCACAGGATCGTCGAGCTTGTCCTAAATGGTAGAAAAACTAAGTCCTGCGACATGGTCTGAACGGTGTAGTCACCCCACTATGGGCTAATGAATGCCCAGTTTGTGGGGCACCTTTCCGTGTTTTTTGAACAGGCATTCTTGGGTGTGATGTACTCCTTTTAAATGTCTCCAGGCTGCTTGTAGTATTCGATACAACTGTGCCCAAGTAATCCACCACCGAGGCACTGCAGTGAAGGATATCGACGGCCGAAAGTCTGCTCGCCCACTCCCAAAATCCGCCGGCACTGGAATTCCAAGTCCTTACACTGTAAGTTTTTCTCTCCTTTCTTCTTCCATATTTATTTCTTGTTCTGGGTGTCCTTCCCGTAACCATTTTTGTCTCCGGGTGGGTGTTTTTCTCCCACCTACCTGACCTGCGCAAAAACATGCCCATGCACGGAGGTGCCAAATGCGTAGATGTACATATTCCTACGCATACGCCGAGCATTTTCTTATCCGCAGGAAGGCAGCTCCACACATGTCTGTCTGTCCGTCATACGCATTTTTCTCAGAGACGGTTATAGCGATTGACACCAAATTTGATGGGATTCGAGAACGTCCACGCATACAGTGATTTTAAGGGGGGGCATCTGTATACTTGCAACAAGGGGATGTACATTTTTTTTCAACAAATATAATCCTGTGGCGCATCAAACGAAAGCTCTCCGTTAGTACTTTCCGAAGCCGGGTTTGGTTTTGACATTTGTTGGAAAGGTTGGGAGTGCGGGAGGCCGAAAGTGATCATTTCTTTAAGGGACCGATTTTCAGAAACTAGCAAACTGAAAAATCTGAAAAAAAAACCAAGAGGCTGCCACTATATGGTGGCTGGGCCCTGAAATACCCTCCATATCGAAATCTGGTGAAATAAAGTTAATAATAGTATATTGCTATAATTTTTAGTAACAGGCTGCAAAACCCTCCTTAAGGTCATCCTAGCAGTAGAGTAGGCTATAACACGTGTCGACCGAGCGCTCCACTGGAGCTTCAATATTTGCAGGCGGACCTTCACGGTCAATTTTGCCAACTTTTTAGGTTTTTGGGAATAGCTTATCTCTCTAGGTCATCCTGGGCCAGTCACTCTATTCCATTTAGCTCTTTACATCACATTAAAAGATTAGCCGTGCCAGCTTTATTACTTCTAGTATGCATATCAATTGTTTGAAGTATTCATAGTCCCGAAACCGTACATCCAAACCACGGAGGCGTAAATAAAATCTAAATATTTTCCGATGACTATTCACACTTTTCCTTCAATTATTCTCATAATTACTCTCCAGCTACTTTCGAAATTGCATTGGAATGAAACAAGATAAACTGGAAATCCACCATTTCATCTAAGACAATGTTGAACACTTACTAAACTGTACTCTCGACGATTACTATCGGATTTCTCCAATTTATCCTTCAACCCAATTGACCGAACGCAGGAGTCATGGAAACGAGAAACTCAACAAATTGATGTTCGCAACACATAGCACGGACGACATGAAGACACTCAGCATCTTCGGAAATCTAAAATATTATCCTTATCCGATTCCCGAGTGTTTAATCCTTGAAATTCAGTTACCCTGATACGTGTCGCAGACGTAAGTCGCAACAATATATGTACACCCACACAGTTATCCCCACGACTTGGTTTTCCACAGGATCTAGGAGTATCTAGGATGGCCTCGTCATCTTTATTTTGTGCTCGCCCGAATAAGGAGACCAGCATGTTTGTATGTTGTCTTTGCAATGATAGCCAAAGGATGGCCAGCAGTCCTGCTCAACAATTTCGACTCTCCCCATTCCGATTTTCCTCTTAAAGTCATTTTTTACTTTGGGGGTCTTTGCTTTGGTTAACAATATCAAATTTCCAGATACAGCACGTTTCTAATATACGAGAGTGTTGGCCTTTTGGCACGTTTCTTCTCTTATTTTTCGTCACGGTTTTATTTTTACAGCCAAACTCCTCTCTCGCGCACTTTCAGATCCTTGCCGAGGAACGTAAGAATCCTTGCTTGATGGCCATGTTATGTTCATGATATTGTTGATACTGTTGCTGGTAGGTGGGTGGTGTTACCGGTTTTCTGCAATTCTGTGCGGAGTTCTCAGCATTCCTTGTTAGTGTCGATTACGACGAACTTCATCCTTCATTCTCCTTTAAGTTCTGGAATAGTTTTCACAAAAATGCTCGTACTAAAAAATTAATCAACTGAATTTTACTATTATTCTGTCCATTAAAGCAGATACTAACGTCGTGAAAAAGTTAACACATTTTTAACCACAACATCTGGAAAGAAGTGCGGTATTACCTCATTCTATCCATTTCTATCGGTTACATCCTATCTTCTATTCCTGATGCTGAATAATAAAGCATAAGTTGGCGATAAACCTAAGTAAACCGATAAACCTAAGTGAAGGAGTAAGTAAGGGAAACAAGTTTCCAGGTGTAAATGGCTAAGGGTATCCAAAGAGCCGCGGATGAGGCACATCTTCGAAATATTGGAGACCAGGTGATTACAGCCAAGAAGAGAGAAAAGGGACATCAAGCAATAGATTCGAGGACAACAACCAACAAAGACCACTCCGCAGAAAGCGGGGACAAACAAGAGCACATCTGAGATCAAAATACCAGACGTCAAGAAGGAGGCAGGTCTCAGTACCGCAGGTGCTAAATGGTACCAGCGTTATCTGAATGAAGACCAAAAACCAGAAGATGTTTTAAGAAGGGCCAAGATAGACCAAGCCAAGAAAGCGGGGCGCAGCAGAAATTAGCCTGCATGAGGGGAATGCTCCCAAAAAATTCTAGCCTGAACCCAAGAGGGGAGAAA
This sequence comes from Hermetia illucens, assembly GCF_905115235.1. Taxonomy (NCBI): domain Eukaryota; kingdom Metazoa; phylum Arthropoda; class Insecta; order Diptera; family Stratiomyidae; genus Hermetia; species Hermetia illucens. The sequence goes on along the minus strand of NC_051853.1, from coordinate 12,742,353 downwards.
ACCCGGGTAGATTAGGGGTGAAGGCAGGAATCGGGAAGCCCGCCATTAGCTATGCTAGTGGGCATTCGACTGGTCATAGCGCCGAAAACGTTTCCAGAGCAAATACTCACTCGTGAGGAGTAGAAAACTTTTGAACACCTTTTCGTCAGGCAGATGTGCAAGGGATGGACTGCGAAATTTGTGTTCACCCGAATACGCTCTCGACCAGGTCACATACTGGTGGACGAAAGACAGAGTGGTTTAGGGCCATAGTTCCTAAATTGTAAGGCTGAAAAGGAGCAGAACTGTCAACATGTGCTAGGGATGATATACCAGGAGCACACATGGTGACAGTGTTTCTCCCGGAAACCGCAACAATAGAGACGGAAAATCTCATTGACCTCCTAATCGCTCAGAATGAGGATCTCCATACACGATTATGAAGAGTTTTCAGGAGAAAGGGCAAGGGTAGACTCCTCACGATCGGGATAGATGATCGATCCCAAGAGGCAATCAAACGTCGCGGTTGCCATACCAAATATGGATTTGGCAGCATACCTGTGCATGTGCTCAGGGCAAGCCGAGGAAAGGCATCTCGGAGGAGACACTGGGTGGAAAGGATACCGAGGTCTCCGAAGAAACTTCGGTGGCCATAGAGGCGGGAAGCACTGGATCAGTCACGGAAGTAAATCTGCTGCCTAGTAAAGAGCAGAAGCTTGACGACCTAGACTTAGATCTTTTAGGGCTTAGGGTAGACATGCCGGAGCAGAAGGCCGATATTCCGACAGTGGAGAAGAGCTCCAAACAATAACGCAGCTAATGGCCAGCACTAAGAAAGCCCCGACAAGCCTTCACCATGTTGAATTTGCGATAATTGCAAGGGCAAGTTCCAAAGAGAACATTGGAATCCTTGAGTGCATCGGAGATAGATTTGATGATCCCAATCGATGTTCTGGAAAAGTATATTTATTTGGTTATGACAATTCGCTATATTATCCGATGCGTCCAAACATGAATATATCTTATTTCAATATCTGAGTATTGAAGGTCCACTAATTTAAAGCTACAATGCCCAGTACTGGAAAACATTCTGAACCACATGTTAAAATCAAAGAAGACGATATGGCAATTACCGGGGGCGATTCTCCTGAGCCCTGCATAACCATCTACTAGATGTCAGCAGCAACCTTTGATGCTTCACATCTCCCATTAAAAAAGATTGACAGGCACAACACACTAGCGAACAGTGAACGGGTTTGAATAAAATTTTGTTTTATACAAAATTTTTTTGTTTTATACAAAATTTTTGAATGAAATGCGCAGAAATCGATCTTCGAGAGAAATAAGCTGTGATAGTTGATATTTCTGAATTGGTGTGCTTATTAGAGTTGGCCGAAAAAGAGAACTACTCTACCTGTTTTATCAACAAATTTGCTATTTTTGAGGAGGAGTAAAAGAATTTGTGATAGGACCGCATTGTATGGACCCTATTCCCTGCGCACCCCATATAATTGTAAGGCCAAGTTCCAAAGAGAACATTGGAATCCCTGGGTGCATCGGAGGTAGATTCGCGGAGGAGGAAGCATGTAGGTAATTTAAGACTCCTCTTGCGAAAAACCAAGAACTTGCATAATTCTTAAAGGTAATTTCAAATATATGCATATGTCTTTCAGAGTTTCTAACCGGGAACCTTGTGGCTATCCAAGTCTCACTGGATGCCGGGGGTAGCACTCGAGAGGCAGTCGCGGCATCGGGATACTTCCCAGGAGGCAAGATCCAGGTTCCACCAGAGCTAGTCGGTAAATTGGCGAAGTACTATGAGAAGAGGTCGTTACTATTTCTCCTCGGTTGCGATGTCAACGCCAGGGTGCCAGATGAGCCCTCTATGTCTAATCCCAGAATAATCAGATTCGACATTGAGGGTAACTCCGAAATAAAAAGAATAATAAGGAATCCCCGGAGAACGGATTAGGATTCCTATGCAACGCACCTGAGTACCAATGTGGCTCATTTTCAAGAGGAGGCGACATCGGGAGCGAACTGGAACTAGAAACAGTGGTGAAAAACCTCCACACATACGATGCATATGAGGCCAGCTGTCTCTCTAAGACAGTTGAGTCATCAGGGGATGCACCCTGGTGGAATAGGAACTTAGCCTGAATGAGAGCAGAGACACGGAAACTCTTCAACTAGCAAAGCAAGTCGGGGACTGGCAAAGGTACAAAAATGCTCTAACTGCAAATAGCAACGCGATCAGGGAAGCAAAATGGAACGGCTTCTGGGAATTCTGTGAAGGGATCGGACAAATCACAAAAGACGGGACAATATCTTCTGTCTGTTTAAACAAGGAGAATGGGACATTTATCGCAAATGAGGAGGACTTGGTTCACCTGCTTCTCAGAACTCATTTCCGGTGGTCCTACCCCACGACGGAAGGTGACAACATTTTGCCTGACACCGCAACAACGAATGAAAGGGAAAAAAGGAGAACTGGAAACTGGCAAAACAGGTATGCTCAGAACTTTAACTTTTAAACCACTGAAAGCACCCGGAGTAACTGGCATCTTCCCAATACTAATCCAGAGAGGCCCAGAAAGCACTTTAGAGTCTCTTCTGAGGGTGATAAGGAGCAGCGTAGCCCTGGTATATATACCAAGGGCATTGAGGCGGACAAAGGTGGTCTTTATTCCGCAAGCGGGTAAAAAGGATCCTTCACCTTAAATGTTTCAGACCAATTTTTCTAACATCTTTCGTACTCAAAACTGTGAAGAAGGTCATCGACAAGAAGATCATAGGCAACCAAATTAGAACTAATGTTTAAATGAGTAATCAGGGTCAACACGCTTTCCGGGCAGGACAGTCAACTGAAACTGCGACGCACGTCGAAAACACTTGTCGGAAAGTCACAAGGGCTCTGATGACTTGTAGGTCCATAGCAGGAAAAAAATGGGATTGCAGCCCGAAGATGCTACATTGGATATACCCTGAAATAGTAAGGCCAATAGCGCGGTAATCTGGGCAGGAAGAACTGAACTCACCTCACAAGCCACAAACCCTTGCCTGTGTATCAGTGGGGCAATGAGGATATGCCCCATTAACCCCTGCCCGTCTGCACACACAGATTCAGGAGGACAATCTTCAGGATGGCCGGGAGTATCAGCGTGGCGGGGAGATGCCTAAATCGAAAGAAAATTGATATTCTTTCTTGGTGATACCACGAATTATTGATACCGAGGTATAATATGACAACGAGGTTTCCTTTCGATAAGAAGTTTGAAACCCGTTGGAATAACAAGGCAATCTGGGAGGGCGTGGCTAAGACATACGGCTTAAACCAGCAACTGATTACTTGGAACACTGACGGTCAGGTGGCACGGTAATTGGTCCTAGGAAAATGTACTTGGAGCCAATGGGTAGGTAGACTAGCATATTCCAAGATGGAACTACAGGCAGGCAGGCAGAACGTTGCTATTCTCAACGACAGCCAAGCAGCGACCAAGGCACTTAGGTCCAACTAGGTGAACTCTAAACTGGTATGAGAATGCCCTGAGAGACTAAATACGCTCGGCTCGTCCAACAAGGTCCGGATACTCTGGGTTCTAGGCCATGTTGAGTTGGAAGGCAATGAGGCAGCGGACGAACTAGTCAAGAAGGGAGCAGGGACGCCTTTACACGGATCAAAGCCCTTCTGTGGAAACGGGTTCATGGCTGTGACAGCCGTTCAGGGTACTTATTGGGAGATGCGAACCCAAGTGCACAAGGGACTGCTTAAACCTCACCAAGGAGAACCTTCGAATCATAGTGGGAATTCTCACTAGTCACTGCCGACTAAACTATCACCTATCGAAACTAAAGATACATATGGACACTGTCTATAGGGTTGTGCGGAGTGTGATGAAACCTTTATACACGTTCAGGGACAGTGACAACTTGTAAATAGCACCCCGAAGCTCATTCTCGTGACTACAAAGGATTCTTGTCTTTTTTCCGGTTTGCTAAGGAATTGCCTGGAAAATCCATCTACTTGTATATATCCTTCTCCTTCCTTATAACATGAGGCGTTTCTGAATGAGAGGAGCCCTAGCTGAATCCAAAATTAAAATCTGCTTTCTTTTTAGCAGTTTATTTTAAATGTAATATAAGCCATTACAATTTACCCCTTGATGGGGTATGGCACATCAACCACACCTTCGCCCCATCGTTCACGGTTGCCTGAAGCGCAATTCAGCTCCCCCAGGATTTCCCGAGACGCCGACACTCCTTGTCTACTATTCTGTGCCAAGTGTTCTTGTGAGTGGATATTCAACTACATGGCGTAGCCAGCAACGCAACTGTCGCGCCTCCTTAATGTATGGTTTATCTGCTACGACATCCGCCTTCCAATCACATGGCGTACGGATAACTAGATTTTCCCCGACCAAGTCCTTTGTTTATAATAGCATCAGGCCAGCATACTTCGATAATACGGCGTAGACAGGTGTTGACGAAAACTTGCAGCCTCGAGTAGCAGTGGAGGTCACTTTCCAAAACAGACAAATTGACTTTGTTGTTGAGATATATGCCTTTCCAGATTTTAGACAAGGCAACGAAAGAGAGACCCTCGCGGGAATATGCGGAGGGTATTCTTTGGGGTGGTGGCGCTGCAACTGACACTGTCATAAATTCAGTTATGAACGATGGCCTGCGGAACTCCCATGCCCAGGAGCGTATTCAGACGTAACAAACAATTTATGTATTGGTGGACGGCGGAAATTGGAGAGCTCTGGAAGGATTATCACAAACTCTGCCGCTTAACACAACGTTTAAACGACCGAGAGGCATGTACCATAATGACAGAGTACAGATGAGCCAAAAGGAGACTCCACAGCGTAATAAACGCTGCTGGTAGGGTCTGGTCGACGGGATAAATGGGGACTTGGTTACAAACTGGTAAACCGAAAAGTCAGGGTTCAGCAGAAACACTGATCACTTAACGCAGAGCAGATGGACCGCATTGTACGTCCACTATTCCCTTGACACGCCGTACGGGAGATGACGTCGGCGAGGAGAGTGTCGAGGACTGCCCACTTTTCTTTGTAAAAGAGTTGGAACAGACAGTCCTCTCTATGAAAAGCAAGAAGGCCACAGAAACCGGTGGTATTCCAGCAGAAGTATTCAAACTGGTATTCCAACATCGATCAGACCTACTGCTCTTTGCATTCAACGTTTGCTGAAAAAGGGGATTTTCCCTTATTGTTGGAAGGTGACGAGGCTTGCGGTTGTCAACAAAAAGAAGACGATCCTGAGTTGCCATCTTCATACCACCCACTTTGTATGCTTGACACTGTTGGAAGAGTGCTCGAAAAGCTCACGCGCCGCCGGAGACTTATCTCCACGGCAGTTCGGTTTTAGAGTAGGGTGATTCACAGTTGATGCTGTCATGCAAGTCGTGGATTCCGTACATCAGACGTCAGAAATGCCTTTGATTTCGTAAGATGGAAAAACATTTTAGGCACACTAGACAATACTTTCCACGAGGCGAATTATCTCTTATGGATATTGAGGGACGCTACAAGAACAGAGGAGGATGGAGGTCACGTCGGGAGGATTGCGCAGGGGTCCATCCTAGGGCCGGACCTCTCGCTCGGTTATGCAGATGATGTCATGGCGCTTATTGCTGGACGCACTGTCGAATAAGCGCAAAGTAGAAGCGGCTTATTGCTACGACGGGTAAGCGGATGGATGACTGCTCATGTTTTCAATCTTGCACTGGAAAAAAACCGAAGTAGTCATCTTGACTAAAAGGAGAATTCCAAAGTTGATAATCGAATCAAAACCAACAGTAAAGTACCTTGTACCGATTCTTGACTCAAAGATGAGCTTTTTTGAGCAAATCAAAGTAACATTAAATAAGGCTGCAGCGTTAAGTAGGCTAATCCTCTGGCTGATCCCATTGACTTTATTTTTTTTCAAAAGAAATGCAAGCTGGTAAAACCACAGTTTTAGGAGAGCGAATTTGAAGGATACCTACAAGCAAGCGTTTCCGTACAAAAATCTTTCTACCAATAAAGGATTTTGGAAAGGACCTCTACTGAAGGTTTCTCGACGCAAATAATAGTGTGTAATTATTGAGCTTGATGATTGACGTTTGTTCTGTACTCCAAACCTGCTTTTTATTGATTATATTTATAGTACATCGAACCTGTGGTGCCAGTATTAAAGCGCCATTTTGTTACTTTGTGTTGAATTTGAAAACATTTCCAATAAGGACTACGTTGATACACCAATTGCACCCGAAGGAAAACTAATAAGTAAGTGTAAGTAGTAGCGAAAGATGTCACATCATGAAAGGGTGAAGGTTCAGTTGATAATTTTGTTCTCCTATTCTGATAGTAATGCTAATACTGGTCCACCGGGAGAAAAAATAAATGCTGAGTATGTTTTGCGTCGAGTATGTTCTAAGCAAGGCCCTTTATGGTTCCGCGTGTTGACTGACTATGAGAGACAGTGACCCGCGCCTCGCGGTAATGAAGATGGAAGTGTTGCGTTGGCCAAGTGCAGTAACACGCCTTAATGACTGTGAGTCCTTGAGGGTTTAACGTGAGCACCTGTCTGGACGACTTAATCCTACGGTCTTCTTAAGACACGGATTGATTTTGTGACCATAATCAGAGCCCGCCTGTGACAAGTAACGTCACCAGTCATACCAAATGCGTGACTTAGCATTCATACTGATGGATGCAAGACCTACCTAAATCTCTACCGAACTAAGGAGCACGGCACCCGTGTTGAATCGAAACACCACGCCGAGGCCCGAGGGTCTATTCTCGCTTGAGCGTAACCAACAACCCCCATGAAACTCCCACTAGGGGGTCAACCGCAAATAACCGAACTGTACTCACATACAACGGGAGTTCACCCGAAGTATGAGAGTCCAGGAGCTATCTCGGCTCCCATGGTACCAGTATACCCCTGGTGAGGTGACCAATTTGCCATTTCAGATGAGTCTCCGTGCAGACTTGGGTCTGATTGCCCTGATTAGGCCTTTGAAGGACTCGCCTACTGAATCACGGCGGGCAAGCCAAAGTGAGTATAGCATCTCCCGGTGCCACCACTATGGGGGGACGGGGAACGACCAAAAGGCCAGCTCAAACAACGTAGGTTTGATACGTACAATGGTGAACTGAGAGCCTCACAACTCCATCCACATTTGTCCGCATAATTTTCAGCTTTGAATGAAAGGACGCCTATACTACTTAGCTTTCGGTAACTCATATGTGCAATGCGTATTACCTCAACACAAAAAAGAGCTAACCGCATTAGGGCGCCTCAGGTTAATACTATACTTATCATCCCCTCGCGAAAAACTGACATAACAGACTAAAGGAAAATCGACAACACTTTTACCCACTTACAAGGATCCCGACCGTCACTGAATCATCCTTGCAACAACCTTCTTGAGTTGAAAAGTGTTTACATTTACTCATAGCAAATTGTGGCGGTGTTTGTTCAGCGAAACATTCGGTTTATATCTAGACATGGAGTCAAGCAATAAATAATCCCATATCCCTGCAAGGAAGGTGAACTTGGTCGGTTCCTTAAGATCGAATGCAGCCACCGTCTCAATGGGTACAGGAGCAACATGGTTTCGACAAGGCAATTGCAGTTCGTGTCTTACATGCCATGTCCTCATACCAATAAAATACCCAAGAAAATTTCGTGGAAGGATGAGAAGCGAAAACTCTATTGATATTGTCTTGGTTGTTGCAGGGATGCTTTTACAATCTAAAGTTTGTTTTGAGATAATATTTCGCGACATTCATGGGTAATAACGTTAATTGGGGGTTCAATTTGAGATTGCAAAGTATACTTACAAATTAGTCCCATAAGGAGGAGGAGGAATCATCCAGCCAAGGTGAATGCGGATTTCCGAAAAGCCATCAGGAGAGAGTTGTGTGGCAAGTGGCAACAATGATGGGATAACTCCGACAGGGGCACCCGAGGACCCGAAGCACGTTATGTTCCATTGTCTCAGATTTCTGCAGCAGAAAAGGAGGTTGAACAGCATTTTAGGGGCGGACATCGAGCCCTCCAACCGGGTGGAAGAGATGCTGAAGTCGGAGGAAAACTGGATGGGCGGTAAATGAGGCAGTAGCCGTGGTGCAGACAAAACTCCTGGAGTTGGATCGAGCTCGGAAGGCGGCGCGACGGAGACGTGACATGGACGAGCTGGTATAGCGAACCAGAGGCTCCCTCGCGAAGTTATACTTCACGGTGATCCCGCGGAGAGGGGCGGAAGAGTGGGGGTGGTTTTAGTGGGTGCGAATCCCACACACTGCTGCAACCTGGCGCAGCAGCGTCTTTCTATCTTTCTGCATAAAAAAAAAGGATAATAATAAACCTCGGACAGTTATAGTAGTGCTTGCGGCATACTTATGTTGAGGCCGACAAATTTTAATTGGTTGCCACATTCCTGGCGTAGGGTATATGGGGGTAAAAACTCGCGGAGGGCAAAGACTTCCGCGGCTAGATTCTTTCTTTGGGATACCTGAGAGAAAGGCAACATGCCGCGAATGCGGCCAGGCAGGCTATAAAGCGAACACCTGCAGTGAAAAGGAGAGTTGCATCCTGTGCAGGGACCGTGGTGCGTCTGATAACAACGTTACCCGCAATGCGAACTCCGAGCAGTGTCTAGTTTTCAGAGTTGAACTGGAAAGAGGCAGGATTCGGTCAACATCCTGGGAATCAATATATATCGGAGTGCACCCGGTCACGAGCTGCTAGCGCAGTTTGCTGCGAAAAGCAAAACTAGTGCTCATCAGTGAACAGTATTGAAAGAAGGACCCAGCTTTATGACACCCCGATATATCAGGTCCCGCTGCCATCTGGGCTCATAACGGCACCCACTTTAGGGTTCTTGCCTAAGGCGACAGCTTTATCTGAATCAGGAGTTTAGGGATAACGTTTTTTAGTGTCTATCTAACACCAAATGAGACCATTCCGGACAATCAACGTAGGCTTGATGCTTTGAAGGACGCTATCTTGGGTACAAAGGGGCGGATCCTGGTTGGGGGGAGACTTCAATGCCAGCACACTTGAATGGGCATGCCTTACCCTTACCCCTTAGAACAGGACTGGTAGCTTTAAGCACCGGATCCACCCGAAGGTTCCGGCGCTCAGGCTGCAAAGGGAGTATTCCAGACGTAACCTTCGCGTCGGAGTCACCGGTGTCGCTGGTGGACGGGTGGCGAGTTCTGGAACAATTCTCGGCAAGGGACCATCAATATATTGCCTTCGAAGTGGATGGCACATAGTCCCTGTATGCGCCACCACGGCGTTCTTTCTCTGCATGCAACGTTGCGAAGGTTAACACCGGGAAGTTAACCGAAACTTATGGACCAGTTGGAGCCGCGCTGGAGAAGGAGGAATGGCGCAGCAGCTGACACTGTCGTAAATTCAGTTAACACCTGATAACGACAATCCGCGGAGCTTACATACCTAGGAAGAAATCAAGACGTGACAAATCTTTTATGTATTAAGGGAAGGCGGAAATTGCAGAACTCCGGAAGGAGTGTCACAAACTCCGCCGCTCGACAAAACATCTTAATGACCGGAAGGAAGCATATACCATAATGACAAATTGCACATCAGTCAAAACAAGACTCCACGGTGCAATAAAGAGGACTAAAACATCGTTGATGGCAGGACCTGTTAGACGAGATGAATGGCGATTTATGAGGGCTCAGTTACTAACTGGTAACCCGAACAATCGGGGCTCTGCGAAAACCCTGTTTATTTAAGGCCGAACAGATGGACCGCATTGTGCCGGTGCTATTCGCTGCGTACCCCGTACGAGATTATGATGGCGGTACGAAGAGTGCCGTGGGCTGCCCATTTGCCTCTATAAAAGAGTTCGAAGAACCGGTCCCTTTTATGAAAAACAAGAAAGCGCCTGGACCCGATGGCATCCCGGCAGAAGTATACAAACTAATGCTCCATCATTGGCCAGACCAACTGCTCAGCACACTCAACACTTGTCTAAAACTTATTCCCATGGCAGTTCAGCTACATCCACAGTTGATGCTATCAGGCAATAGATTCCGTTTGTCGAGCGGAGCCACACAGTCACCGAACTCAACGGGTAATGCACCTGGTAACGCACGACATCAGAAACTTCTTTAATTCCGTAAGATGGAAAGACATTCTACGCACATTAGACGGTACTTCCCACGTGCCGAGCTGTCTCTTATGGAGATTGAGGGACTATCTGAGGGATCGTTCCATACCCTATGAAAAGTTAGAGGTTCAGAGGAGGATGTAGGTCACGTCGGGGGAGCGCAGGGGTCCATCTTGAGGCTGGACCTCTGGAACGTTTCCTATAATAGTCTGCTAAGACTCGACATGCCAGAAAATTCGCGCCTGGTCGGTTATGGCAATGATGTCGCGCCGTTTGTTGCTGGACGAGCTGTCAAGCAAGCGCAAAGCAGATTTGGCATACTCATGCGTGATTTCGACCCAAAGAGAATTCCGACCCTGCATCCCATATCGATCGGCGAGTTGATAACCGAGTGAAAACCAACGTTAAAATACCTTGCACTGACTCTTGACTTAAAGATGAGCCTTTTCGAGCAAATCAAAGTAGCACCAAATAACGTTGCAACTGGAGTTTCGGCCTTTAGTCGGTTAATGGCAAATATTGAGGGCCACGTCTACTTCAACGCAGACTGTCTTGGTCTACGGCGCAGAGGTATAGACTGACGTCCTTGGCAAGGAGATATATCGTAAGCCTCTTGCATGAGTACAGAGACAGGGAGCTCTACGAGTGACGTCTGGGCACCGCATTGTCTCTGAATCGGCCATGATGGTGATCGAGGGAGTCAACCTCGTTGTCTTCTTGCTAAGGAGCATAAAACCATATACAAGCGCAAAGGAGAAGAGAAAAGGGAGATGATCATTCGTGAACAACGGCAACGCAAACTAGATGAGTGTCAACTCTCTTGCCAAAATGAAACTGGATGCAGATGGACTGCGCGGTTCATTGGCAACATAGGGACGTGGCTAAATGGAAAGCATGGCGAGACTGACTATTTCTTTACTCAATTCTTAAGTGGACATGGAGGTTTTCAGTCTTATTTCCACAAGATTGGAAAGGCACGATCTCCTGACTGTATGTTTTGAACGATGCCCATTTCTCCTTTTTTTCTTGCGAAAGGTAGGATTTAACTATAGGGGATGCCTCTCCAGACATCCTTGTCAAGGAGATGCTGAGGAACGCTAACAGGTGGAGCTGTATTGCGCTGAAAATGCAAATACGGTGGAGGGGCCGGATGGCACGGAGTTCCTTGAAATAACAGTTCCCTCCCTTCTCTCATCTATCATTGGTGAAAGAACTCCCTGATTTGAAGGCTCCACAAGGCGGCAGATTGGGGGCTAGCCGGAAGTAATGTGACAAACGGTTCCAAGCTAGCCCTGTGAGGATAGGGAGGTGTTTTGTTGGTAGTCCGACGACAAAAATATCAGCTGAGAACTCCTTGAAAAGGCTCGTCACCTAATTGCGTATGGATTGTTCATCCGTGGAGCAGTAGCCAGAATAGGTGTTGCAGAGACGTTTTTTTAGCTCGCCTAAAGAAAAGAGTAAAATCAGAAAATCATAGGCGATTTCAGACAATAGATAAGGGATTCCTTGATCTCACTTTCAAGTCTCTGAGATTTCTTCTATACAACTAGACTCCACAAAACGGCATAAACCATAGATTTGCAGATGTCAGTAAGCTAGCTGGGGAAGATTTCACAAGAGCTTTTATGAAGGAGGAATAAATTGTCCCTTCAAGTCTCAAGCAAAACTAGCAGAGCCAGAATAATGGGCTTTAATCGAACCCAACTGAAAACATATTTTGAAAATCGTGAAGCAGCTATGATTAAGTATAGGTTCACTCCTGGCCACATCTGCAAGATGGATGAGACGGAGATTCAGACAGTCCCAAATAAGTTACCAAAACATGTTGCACATACAGGGAAACGGGAGGTCGGGAAAACAGTAGTTTCTGAGCAGAGGCAGACAGTGTCAATGTCTTGCGCAGTGAATGCTACAGGTCATTAGATTCCAGCATTCCTTATTTTTCCAGGAAACGTAAGAATCCTCTTCTCAAAAGAGATGGACCTTCAGGTTGCCAAATTGAAGTTCCTGACAAGGGTTATGAGAATACTCCAATGTTTCTCAAACGGTTGGGCCACTTCAAGAAGTACAGTCCCTTCACCAGAAAGACTTGTGCTGTTAATACTTGTTAACCACACATCCATGTGTCCGGATAGTTGAGTGGCATAAGGCTAGAAACTAAAGGGCGCTGGTTTTGGTGGCAGGTCCATAGGAGAATCCGTCGAGAACTCCCTGCAACATCGAGCACCTATGCATAATGGTGTACTTCTGCATGGCTCATAGTTCACCCTCTTCTCCACGCATTTCCGTTCGATGTTGCAGTTATGGGGGATAGCAACATCAATAATATACGTGGAGCGACCTGTCTTGTCAACTAACAGTACGTTAGGCTTGTTATGTGGGGTATGGTGATCAGTCAGAACATGCCAGTCCCAATACATGCTGTAAACAGAACTATCAAGCACTGCTTGCGGCTCATATCTGTAGACCGGACATGTTTTTATTATTATTTTATTGTTTTCCTCTTCTTAAATTCTCCTTAGATACTTTACAGACTTATTTGATTTTGTTGTCCACCAATTGGCATTTTTGCATGAAAACATACTTCTGCGTCATGAAGTATAACTAATTTTTTTTTATGTGAGGACTCCCTTCGTCTCTCCTCCTTCTTAGCCCCGTAAAACTCCTAGATTTTAGGGACATCTCCAGAATAATGACCGGAAGATGTCAAGGAAGGGAGGAAACTTCAGAGGACGCACCTCAATAAACATCTGTGGCAGGACACAACGGGATCGAGACTGTAATCCGTTGCGGATCGCCCCATCGATCGCGGCCTTCAAGTCAGGAGATTTACAGCTCCACGACCGCAGCGGTCGAGTCGAATTCATGTTAGCGCCTAGGTTTGCGTCTCCAATGAGCCAGTACATCACTCCGCTCGCAGCTGAAACCGCGCGGGTTCGGCGAAGCAAACCGTCAGCGTGATCCTGCTACCGGGGGTGACCGAGCGAATCTGATAGTTTGCGGGCGCTCTTTCGAAGCAGCCGCCGGCTCGTCGAAGACCTCCAGCCTCGACAAGGACACCCATTTGGATCCGCCTCGGACGTAAAGCTTAAACGAGTGTTCGCCTCTTTCCAGAACCTTAAAAGGGCCTTCGTATGGTGGTGGCAGCGGCTTCCGAGGGGCTTCCACCCTGATGAGGACCTGGTGACATGTTTCGGGACCCCTGGGGGTGTTGATCTCCAGCGTCGCGTGTCTGGATGGTGAAGTCGGCCGCATCTTCGAAATCGCGTCCCTAAGCAGACGCAGCATTCCCGAGTCGTTTAGCAGTGCTCTAATGTCCAGAACGGAATCGGCGGGGAAGAGTAGATTCTCCCCGCAAACCATCTCCGCTGAACTGGCCGCGAACTCCTCTCGCTGGACTGTACCGAGGCCGAGAAAGACGTAAGGCAAGGAAGACGACCACGACGGATCGTCGCGGGCCTTTAGACCGGCCTTCAGCGTCCGTTGCTAACGTTCCAGCATATCATTGGACTGTGAAAGGTATGCAGTAGTCCTATGCCGTTTAAAGCCAAGGAGCATTCCTTACTTCGCGAAAAAAATAGAATCGAATTGCATTCCCTGTTCCGTGATGATGACGGCTGGAACACCAAAGCGCGGAATCCATTCTCGACAGAGGACCTCGGCACATAATTGGGCCGTAATATCATACAAAGGTATTACTTCAGGCCACCAACCTGTCGATGATTATGAGGCAATACTTCTATTCGTCGGAGTCTCGCAAAGAACCGACGATATCTAAATGGATGGTGTGAAAACGCTTGGTTGACCGAGGGAACACGCCTACTTCCTTTCGAACGTGTTTGTTGATCTTGCACTTCTGGCATGTGATGCACTGTCTGGCCCAAGAATTTACGTCCATGTTCATGGAAGGCCAGAAATATTTTGAGGTGACTAACAAGTTCGTCGTCCTGATGCTTCGGCTCTGAAGCTCTGCGTCGTCTTTTTGTGCCTCAGTAATTTGCGTATAATTGACCGAGGCGGGGACTGTGAGCTCCGAAATTCGAGACAAAGCGTCTGCAACAACATTGTCTTTACCGAATACATGTTGAATAGCGAAAGTAAACTGGCTGATATAACTCAAGTGCCTAAATTAGCGAGGGGACTTTTTGTCGGGCTTTTGTCTAAGCGCGAAAATAAGGGGCTTGTGGTCCGTGAACATAGTAAACGGCCAGCCCTCAAGGGAGAAACGGAAATATTTTATAGCAAGGTACGCGGCGAGTAATTCAGAACGTTGCGTGTTCAATTTACCAGAACCGACTACACTGATATTTTCTTCGCCCCAGTCTCATGTCAGACCGTCAGCTGTTTCTGCGGCGAATTCATGTTGGCGCCTAGGTTCGCGACTCCGATGCGCCGCCACACTGGTATAGACACGTGAATTTTGTATAATAACACGTGAGGGATCGTAGCGCTCAAAGGACCCTCCCTCCCCACATTCTCGAGCCTGGCTAACCTAGAGGCGTGCAAGCACTTGTTGACGGAGTGATGGGGTTCCAGTATTTGCAGGCGGACATTCACGGTCAATCTCGCCAACTTTTTTAAGTTTTTGAGAAAGCTCTTCCCTCTAGGTCGTCTTCGGCAACTAAGGTTAGACGTTTGACCATCTCAATCCAGTTAGTTCTACCAACTACAACGTTTTAGCTCGTTATGAATCTTACAGAACGAAATTATCGAATTGGAATGACTATGCCTATGTTGCCTATACGTCTTTTCGTCCTTATATGATAGCCAAAAAGTTCGTTGTCTTTATCCTCAAACGTTGATACTTTTACTAAAGCTGTCGGGTTTGTGCCCTTAAAGTCCAGACCACAAAATCTTTCAGATTTTCAGGCTCACACTTGACGTGCTGGGTGTAAATATTTAATCATCAGCCAACTACCCCAGAGCAGATAGCCACTGCCTCAATTATTGATGAATTAGTCAGTTAATAGTGTCAATTACCAACAGCAGCCTGAAGCAGCTACATTTTCGCGACTACCAAGACGCCAACCACGTTTGCCTCCTTTTCAGTCGGACTTGGGTTCGTTTTCGACAGAGCCGGAAAAACTCAAGGGAGAATCCAAAAAGCAGGAGCTCACCACATTTCACTATCGTCAGGAGGATTATAAATAATTTCCTTGAATCGGAACCAACCAACCTTTACCGAGCATTCGGTCGAAAATATCATTCCCAAATAATTTCAAATATGTATTGAGCGGCTTCAGCGAATATATGGGAAAACCGCAAGACACACATTAAATTTAATGAAAAGCTTTTGGCATGTGATGCATCAAAGTGAAAGTTGGTTGGTTCGTTCCATTCAGAGTTTCGAATGCATTTGCAAATTAGAATTCGTTTGAAGCTTTCACTTCTAATTAATAGCGTGCATTGCGAACGACGGAGATGGTACCAACTTGAAAGACACCACTGCAACCAGTTAAAAGCAGACTTAACTGAAAGGCTCTTGGGCTGCTCCTTGTCGGTCGCTTCCATCTCAGAATTTATAATTTCCCTTCGAAATCATTTGTTCTTCTTATTTGTCTGAAATATTTGCACAGAGTCCCAGGGATCTGATACAAACATGCCCAACTGCAGAGGAGGTCAACTGCCCGCCCCTCAGTTCCATTGCATAGGGCTTATCACACATATTTTTGGAATTACTAGTGGTACCCAGAGTTATGCCCCTGTAGGGCCAAGATTAATTGGCTTTGCCCAAAATTCCGGCAAATGATTGGTTTTTGAAGTGATTTCAATCATTCCTTTCAAAGAGACCAAACTTACGGAAGTAAATGTTGGAAAAACTACACTATCCCAGGCTTCCACTGATTTTTTTTTTAAATTTATACATTTCCCTGGTACCGGACTAAAATATTACTGAACTCCCCGAAGGTCCACCCCTTCCCTTGAAATACTTTTCATACCATTACTTTTGGTTTGCTTTCACGTCAAACTAATATCTTTCACCAGAAACCTTGTGCACTGGCACAAAACGTAAACAAAACGAGAAATATTGAAAGCTACACAGCTGCAAGGATGCAAGGATGCTCCGAGTCAGAGGTAATGCTCATTGCTTTCCACAACTACTACATAGCGTAGACATTTAGCGTATATACTTTAACTAGCCATAAAATGCTCCATGAAAAATCCATTTCAATTATGAAAATTGAAGCGGATTCCTGCAGACGGAAGTGCAGACAGACACTGAGGTAATATGGACATCATTTTCATTTTACTGAAATAGAAAAATAAAAAACGTGAATCAATTCAGTCAGAATGCTGCGCTGTGTTCCGGGGCTGAATACACATTTGGAATACAGTAAGCACACATGTTTGTACATATTTGTATTTTCCAACTGAGCGAAGCTCCGAGCGCGATGCATCCTTTCATGCAAACAAGCGAAACCTTGATGCAAATAAACGGAACCTATATGCATCATATAAAATTATATAAGGATATGCATAACCACATATGCGTTTGGTATTGCTCAATGGAGCCATTAGATGATATTCCAATTTTGAACCATAATCTTTCGGCAAAAAGTTTCACGCACATTTTCCTAAATTGATCCGAGTTTCCTTTTCGATAAATTGGAATTTCCTTCTTTGGGCCATCGTTGTCAAATTCGGCTATAATCTCGGCCTCTACCCAGAGGTCTCCAAAAAGTGCACACTTACTGCCAAGTGTTCCCTACCCCGAAAGTCATGACGTTTTCCCAAAATGTGCATTTGCAGCTGGCATAAGCACTTGCAGAGCCTTGGCGACTTTTCCTCCTTCCTATCACCGTCCTATTCTACCAACCCTTGTGTGGTGTGGTGGGGGAGAAGCTGCAGCTTCTGAGATGGGTCCATAGGCAGGGAATTCACATAGGAAATGGCTCCGTGGATTCCTCTTCCTGCTTTTCGACAGAATAAACATATTCGGTTCTGGCAGGAAAAGTTTGGTGTATCTAGCAGCATTCAGGTTCAGCCACCTGTCATTGTGGGAAGCTTGCTCCCAGTTTTCGAAGACAGCCTTAGCCAACACTACTGATACTCCAATTGCTCATTCCGGTCCCGGCATGGGGAAGATTGACCTCTCTTTCGCTAAAGCATCTGAGATTTCATTTCCCTCTACGTCACAGTGACCAAAATAGTTCCGCCGTCTTCAACCTAGAGGTAGAGTTCAAACGGTTTCTGCATTCCTGAACGATTTTCGAGGTGATCAAAGGACTACTCAACGCCCTCAATGCAGCTTGGCTATCACTCCAGATTGTGATGCGCCTGTCTTTCAACCGCTCGTCAATCACCCAGTTTGCCGCCCTTAAGGTCGCATAAACTTCAGCTTGAAAAGCCGTTGCATATTGTACCAAAAGGGAAGCCCACTTCTTGTTTTTATTCGAAAGGGAGACTCCGGCTCCAGAACCCTGTTCTGATTTTGAGCCATCGGTGAAGACTTCCGTTTATCCCGCCACCCATTCCTCTAGGACCTCGCAGTCATCTCTACGCTCCAGGGTAACTTCATATCTTCTACCAAACAGATGTATGGGGACTCGAGAATCAGAAGGCATTGTAAGAACTGGATTCAGTACTCCCAGTAACTCTTCCAATGCTCTGTGCCCCACCCCATCCGTTGTTTCCCAATAGATCTAATCAAATTAATCTATGAGCTGCTCTCATTGCAATGCTTTGAATAAATATATCCAGGGGCTTTCAATTGAGTAATGCATTCAGAGCTGTGCCGAATGTGGTGCTAATGGTGATACCCAGACAG
Organism: Hermetia illucens; assembly: GCF_905115235.1. Taxonomy (NCBI): domain Eukaryota; kingdom Metazoa; phylum Arthropoda; class Insecta; order Diptera; family Stratiomyidae; genus Hermetia; species Hermetia illucens. Next base: position 12,724,450 of record NC_051853.1, on the reverse strand, counting down.
AAAGTTCTTTGCAGTGTGGCTAGTTTATAGTGAAAACATGTTTGTCATTCACCACACTACGGACGTACGTATATCTAGATTGCCACATGAGTCCCCCATGTCGAGGTAAAGGCCCGTCTGCACAGCCCATAAACTGTCAGAGCTCGTTTCATCTTTACCTCTACATGGACTGCGTCAGGACGTAAGCAATTTAGTCCGAACACAACGAACAAAACACATACGTGTCTGCACGCTAAATATTGGTACCCTAACTGGAAAGACCAAGGAACTCGCAAGAGCCCGTCGGAAAAGGCGTATTGATATCTGCGCTCTGCAAAAAACCCGATAGTCTGGAGCCAAAAGCTGCGACATTGAACGCGAACGCGGTGAAAATGGCTATAAACTTCTCTATTTTGGTAACCCACACACTCAATATGGTGTTGGCATTGCCATCTCAGAGGGTTTCTGTGATGCCATTAAAGAAGTCGAACGATTTGATGATCGGCTGATGAAGTTCACCATTATATCAGCTGATCGCATTATTCACTTCTTCACCGCATACCCACCACAGACAGGTCAACCTCATGCCGAGAAAGACACCTTCTGGCAACTTCTCGATGAAAAGACTTATCACGTGCCTGCTGACGATTACATAATCATTGCCGGCGACCTTAATGGTCATGTGGGTGAAAAGGTAGACGGTAACAGGTGCCATGGGGGAAAGGGGTTCGGAGCGCGCAATGAAGGTGGCGAGTGTATAATCGATTTTGCGGACACCCATGACCTTGTACTTATGAATACATGGTTCATCAAACGATTGCCTCATCTTCCCACATTTTATAGTGGGAACAATAAAACGCAAATCGACCATATTGTAAAGTCGTTCCCTATGAGACCATCGCACCTCAACATCGGCCGTTGATTACTGTCCTGCGAATTAAGCCACCAATAAAACACCGTGAGAAACGCACTGACCCGCGACGCATTAAATGGTGGCGATTTGGTGAGAAGAAAGAAGAAACGATCTCACTCATACGATTGCCGACCATTACGAAGAATCATGGAACCAAATGAAAGATACGATCCACAAAGCGACCTCTGCAACCCTCGGGGTCACCAGACCGGGTAAGCGTTACATCAACCGAGATACTTGGCTTTGGAATGATGATGTTGAAATGAAAGTCCGTGAAAAGAAACGCCTCCATTCTCGACCATAAAACGCTTGCTAATTGGAAAATTTATAAGAATGCCAACCGGGAAGCAAAGAAAGCGGTCGCTGTCACCCGAGCGAACCATTTCAAAAATCTTTACGATAAATTGGACACTCGAGATGACGAGAGAGATCTGTATCAACTTGCTAAAAGCCGTAATGAACGCACACAAGATATAGAACACTTCTGTTGCGTTAATGACAAGAACGGTACTTTGCTTACCAACCGTCGAGCCGCAACGGATAGGTGGCGATAAAACTTCGAGCAGATTTCAACTGAAGAATTTGCTCATCCTCCACTTCCACAATCATTTCCGATATTTGGAGCAGTTCCACAGCCTGGTGCTCAGACGTGGCGGTTTGGGAGAACCGGGATAGCCCCTGGGCTCTTATACTTCGGGTGAACTCCCGTTGTATGTGAGTGCAGCTCGGCTGTTTGCGGTTGGCCCTCCTAGTGGGAGTTTCATGGTGGTTGTAGTTGTGCTCAAGCGAGAAGAGTCCTTCGGGCCTTGGCGTGGTGTTGTGTTTCAACACGGGTGCCGCACTCCTTAGTTCAGTAGAGATTTCGGTAATTCTTGCATCCACCAGTATGAATGCTAAGCCATGCACTTGGTATAGACTGGTACCGTTGTTGCTTGTCTCAGCGGGGCTCTGATTGTGGTCACAAAATCAATCCGTGTATAAAGAGGATCGTAGGATTAAGTCTTCACGACAGCTAGCTACGTTAAACGCCCAAGAGCTTAACTGTCAGCGCAACTGAAGTCGAGGAGGCAATAAAACGAATTAAATCGGGGAAAGCAACAGGACATGACGGCATCGCATCTGAGCTCTGGAAAGCGAAGAGCTGGGACCCAACATTGTGGCTCAGTGAATTCTTTAACCGGGTTTTTCAGGACCACCTGACTGGCAAGAAAGAACCACTGTTCCAATATGGAAAAAGAAAGGTAGTCCAGCGAAATGTTCAAATTACCGTCCGATCCGGTTACTTTCCCATACCATGAAGATTTTTGAACGCATTCTTGACAACTATATTGGCGAAATCGTTGAAATAACCGTGAATCAAACCGGATTTGTCAAAAACTGCGGAACTACTGACGTAATACACACTGCGCGGTTACTCATGGAGAAACACCGTAAGAAGCATCGCCCTCTTCACATTGCCTTTCTGGATCTAGAGAACGTTTGACTGTGTGCCACATGAACTCATCTGGTATGCTTTACGAGAACACTTAATACCAGAAGAACTCGTGCGCTGGGTTCAACTGCTCTACCGCGATCTGAAAAGTAAAGTTCGAAGTATGACGGATGTATCTAAACCGCTTCGTGTCTTTGTTGGTGTTCATCAAGGAAGCACCCTCTCACCACTTCTCTTTGTTCTTGTTATGTACACCGTCACACGAGATATCCAACGTCCAGCGCCCTACACACTGCTTTATGCAGATGATGTTTCCCTAGCATCTGATAGCAAAAATGATCTAGAGCAACTTGTTCAAAAATGGAATGATCGCCTCATGCAACACGGTCTCAGATTGAATTTAAACAAAACTGAATTTTTGACGATCGATCCCCATGAAACAGGTACAATCACTGTCAGCGGCAGTGATCTGCCCAGAAGTGAGCGATTTAAATACCTCGGGTCAACGCTATCAGCCAATGGAGAACTGCGTTATGAAATTGCTTCACGCATTAACGCAACCTGGTTGAAGTGGCGTTCCACAACTGGTGTTCTTTGTGATCGACGTATCAACGAACGTCTCAAATCTCAAATTTACCGCAGTGTCGTCCGTCCAGTCGCTCTCTATGGTTCTGAGTGTTGGCCAACTATAAAAGACAATGAACGGCGTCTTGCGGTAATGGAGACGAAGATGCTACGTTGGACTAGTGGCGTCACACGTTTAGATCACATCCGAAATGACGATATCCGCGATCGTGGCGCCGAGAGAGGCGTCTTCGATGGTATGGTTGCGCAATTCATGCCAACGAGAATTCTCTTGCCAAGATTGGTCTGAACATCGAAGTCGATGGTAAACGACCAAAAGGCAGACCTAAGCAACGGTGGCTTGATACGCTGGATGGGGATTTGAAAGCCTCGAGATTGCACCCAAATAAGGCATTCGATAGAGCCAAATGGCGAAGCCGATCACGACGAGCCGACCCCGCTTGTGAACGGGACAAAGGCTGAAGAAAAAGAAGAAGAAAGCGAGGAGCAGCAGAGATCAACCCGCATCAAGGAAATGGTCCCAAAAAATACAAACCTGAACCCAAGAGCGTAGAAAACCCCGGCTGGTCAGGGACGAAGGCAGGAATCAGGAAGCCTGCCATTAGCTATGCTAGTGCGATCAAGGGCATTCGACTGGCCATACTGCCTAAAATGTTTCCTCAAAAAATACTCACTTGAGTAGGAAACCATCGAAGACCTTGTCGTCAGGCAGATGTGCAAGGGATAGACTACGAAACTTGTGTGTTTTCTAGGATGCACATTCGACCAGGTCATCTACTGGAGTGGATTAGGACCATAGTTCCTAAATTTCCAGGCTGAGAAGGGACGAAACTGTCAACATGTGCTAGGGGTGACATACCAGGAGCACACATGGTGGTAGTTTTTCTCCCAAAAGCCGAGATAATAAAAACGGAAGATCTCATGGGCCTCCTAATCGTTCAGAATAACGATCTCCATATGCGATTATGGAGAATCTTTAGAAGCAAGGTGGAGGGAAAGGGTAAACTCCTCACGATCGGGGTAGACGGCCGATCCCTGGAGCCAATCAAACGTCGGAGTTGCCATATCAGATATCGATTTGGCAATATAACGGTGTATGTGCAAAGCCGAACAAAGACACCTCAGAGGAGACACCGGATGAAAAGCATACCGAGGTCCCCGAAGAAGTCTCGAAAGCTATAGAGGTGGAAAAGACTGGTTCAATCAGGGAAGTAGACCTGCTACCTAATGAAGAGCAGAAGCTGGATGACCTTGACCAATGACTTCTCGGCTCCGACAGTGGAGAAGAGCTCCAAACAATAACGGAGCCAATAACCAGTACTAAGATAGCCCAGATAAACTTCCACCATGCGAGAGCTGCATCTCCGTTAATTGCAAGTGCAATTATTTAAAATAATAAAAACGTGTTTTCCCCATTCGCTAGTGTTGATTTTTATTTTTCAAATACCGATATTTCGGGAACCACTGTTAATGCGTCAGGTGACACAAGCTCGATGGCGCCATCAGAAGAAATAACGCTACCAAGATGGAGAAGTCGATCGTCACCCTCAATGTCCTGGTCATTTATAGAGATAAGGAGCGTGCGATGACCAGTGCACTGAGAACCTCAGTTCTGTTGGTGGTTGTTTCCAGTCCTTGCTTTTCTTTCCAAATCCGGTGGCATTGGACGTCGAACGTCACCGATAGCATGAAGCTATATTATCGGTGACAGAACCTTACTTGATTCCATTCTAAAGTACACCTTCAACTCAGCCTTCGTGAAATTGACGCACACTGTTCTAGAGTGATCCGCAGTGTGTTAATATGGCCAACGCATGGGAATTCAGAAGGAAAGCCAACATGCTCTCTGTCGATTAAGCATTTCAAATATTCTTTAATGCTCAACAGAATAATTTTAGTTATTATCTTCCACTCAGAAGGAACATGTCAGATTGCCAGGATTTACAGATAAGTGGAAGAAGCAACTGTGCAGAGACAACAGGAACTGCGCGAGGAGATTGTCAATCTTAGCGGCCCTGCCCCTTTTGAGCACATTAGTTGCCCAGATTATCTTGCTTTTGTTTGGTGGAGCTTCTTTTGTCATGGTGCACGTCACGTTGAAATTATCGAAATTTCCCACAGCTCCGGAGCTCAAGCTCAAAACGCTTGCTCTTACTCGCAGCGAAAATAAGAGCCATTAAATCACTATACTCCTCGATTCAACTTCATGTCGTGACCCTCAACCAGATCCTGTGAAATCAAATCGAGACATGGGTAACACCTGATTTCCACCGGAGGGAAAAACATTTGGTAACCCAGTGCTCATTAAAATTCTCTGATGAGCAGTTCAAAATGCATTTCAGCTGTTGAAGGACTACCAGGTCTCATAAGCGTTCCCTGTTAAACTTCAGAAGTCAAAACTCCCCAAGCTTGTGAGAAAATCCGAATGTGAGGCAGGCGACCACCCGATCGAAAGTCACCTTGACTTTCGGATCTCTCATCACAAACACAACGTCCCCTTTAGGACCTGGCTTGCCCCAACACAACCCCAGGATATCCAGCTAGTATGAATGAAGTACCCGCTGAAGTTGGAGAAAGGGAGCATTCTGAGGTGAATGTATATCGAAATCGAGAAGCGACATCACACTGGAAAATGCAATGATAAACCGTTGACGAAAACAAAAGGTCGTAACCCAACGATCAGTCCGATTCCGAGGCATGGTAGCTGTTTGTAAAGCATAAATAACTCCGCGATTTGCAGGTTGCTAGCCCAAGAATCCCAATCCCCTTTTTCGACAACCAGGGAATATTTTGAATGAATTCTGCAGTCGCCAGTGAATGAATGACATTCCTTCAGGAAGAAAGCTATTGATCGCGTATTATGCATTTTATACCCATGGATCGTTCCTTACACTTAGTCGTAGCTCAGACTAAATCGAACATGCAGAGAAATTTTCAACCCCCATGTCTTTTAGGGGCAATACAGCCTGGTGGCGATGAGTGTACAGGGTTTTCACACTATGAATTTGGGGTCATCTCCTTTGGGGTCTGTAATGCAACGGCAGATGGATATGGTCATTTCTGTGAAACTACAGTAGATAGTATTTGTATACACTGATGGCCTGCTATTAATTATAGAGACCTTGGATCGGTGCTTGTTATTCCTAAGGGTACCTTCTCTTTATGAATCACGCGGGCCTTACGGCGAATATATCTTTGGCGGATGGGCACATTCGCTTTGGATGAGGTCCAACACTTCTGTGATATTGCCAGCAACGCGACGGTTAGCGGCGATTACGACAAGGTACGTTGTCATTGGGTTTGAGGCTCTAGATCTAGTTTCGGACCTTGGTGTTGAGAGTGCATTCTTTCCAAAAGTCATGATCCTACAATCGTGCCTTCTAATTTTGGAATCCTAGCAGTCATGGACTCCTCTAGTTTTTTGGTCAAGACTTTATAGCACGCGCAAGACATATCATACAATAATATATAATTCTCCCACTGCTGATTGAGTCTTTTTTTGTGGATAAGATAGATAACAGTAATTGACCACTCGCGTGGCATATCCTTTTGATCCCAGCCATCGTGGACCATATTGAAGATGACATTTTTCGCCCATTGGTCGACTTGCCCAACAATTTCTTCTGGAATCTTTACAATCATCATCATCATCATCAACGGTGCAACAACCGATATCCAGTCTAGGCCTGCCTTAATAAGGAACTTCGGACATCCCGGTTTTTGCGCTGAATTCCACCAATTCGATATTCCTAAAAGCTGTCTGGCGTCCTGACCTACGCCATCGCTCCATTTCAGACAGGGTCTGCCTCGTCTTCTTTTTCCACTATATTGCCCTTATATGCTTTCCAGGCTGGATCATCCTCATCCATACGGTTTAAGTGACCCGCCTACCGTAACCTATTGAGTCGAATTTTATCCACAGCCAGACGGTCATGGTATCGCTCTCTTCTCTCTCCTTTACCTCTCCCCTCCCCTCTCTTTACAATCCCCGGCACTTTATCCTTTTCTAGCTCTAGTTGGAAAATTCTGTATTAATGTGTTGTTTGTCAACTGGTAGTCTGGTAGCTTCAAGTGCTTGAGTTGCTGGTGGAAGATAAAGTAAGTATTTTTTTTGAACCACCCGGATCTGAAGACCATCAAAAACTCTAAAAACATATGCTTGCTTGGAATGTGTGGGTGGTACCAACAACTACCTTTCGCTGGTTGCTTCACTAGCAGGCATGCTGCATGAAAAGCGTAAGCTTTGCTTGTCTGGGAATGCTGCCTTGCCTTTCACGATCTGATTTTACCAAACCTTTCTGCATCCATGGTGCCACGAATCAATATGCTTCTGGAGCAGAAAGAGGATGAAGGAGTGCCTACTCCTCCTCCTACTCCTCCCTACCAAATCTCAGAGAAACGATTATGTTACTGAGGAAAAACGTTTGATACTGTAGGAGGGAGCGCAGAAATTCGGAACGTCAGCTAAGATATTTAAAGTAGTGACAGAGCATGCTACACCTAAATGGCTGATAACGCAGTCAGGCCTTCATGGTGGACTAGATTTTTAATGAATGCAGTTGGAAAAGGATTACTTACATGGCTTTCGAGGCAGCAACTTTGATGCTATGTAAGAGGCCAAGTGTAGCTCCCTCCAGTGCCTTAGAGTGAACGAACGGACGCGTTTCTTACCAGGGCAGAGGCAAATCGCCAGACGCTGCATCACCTCCTGCTTTAACCCGAAGTATAGGCGGATTTACGCTCAATATAATTCGTAATCACGTCATGTCCTGCGAATTATATAAAGCAGCATTTAACATCTCCGAACCGCTTTGGTCATGTTGCACGCGAGACAGAGGTGAGGCAGAATCTGACGATCTGCCTCTGCCCTGGTAAGAAACGACAAAGCCGTCTTGGCCTACTATTTTTTTGGAAGACAGACTCCCGACTGTGTTCTGTTGCTCCTCCTACATATGTTCTTCCTGGTTCAGTTAAATAAGGAGCTCTCAAAAAGGGGGCTTCCAACAGAACACAACGTGACATAATGTTAAAATATCGGATATTCCCTGGCAGAAAACTTAACTTCTGATTGAATAGCAAACTGCGTGATTTTTTCTCGAATCTCCATCAAACAGTTGTCCAGAGGGTATAAGGTAAATTTTTTTGTTAAGGATATATGAGAATCCTGAGTCCGCATCCACTTGATGACGGACCGGACCAAAGTTTTCCAAAAAGGTTGACAGATGGTTTCGTCTGATGAGTTGCCTGGTTTAGGTCTGAATTTACGACGGATCTCACTTCAATGTGTGTGTGTGTGTGTGTGTGTGTGTGTGTGTATGGTGGGGAGAAGCTACAGCTTCCGAGCACTCAGGCCGTGTTGGCCCATTGTACTCGCGTCCCCCGTCTAACGGAATATTCCGGATTCGTTAACGTATCGTAGGATTTGCGTTAGTGGATGTGATGCTACCCGTCGTAATTGGAGAACATCGACACCAAAGATCTGATGCCTGATGCGTCCATAGGCGGGGCATTTTCATAGGAAATGCTCCGTGGATTCCGCTTCCTCATTACAGGAGGGACACGTATCATCTTCGGTAATTCCTATTCTAAACAGCCCAGCTAGTGAATTATGGCCTGTCAGAATGCCCACAATACACCTGCAAGTCCTCCTGCTTTTCGACAGGATAAACTTTGCGGTACGTATGTTGGGTTCTGGCAGGAAAAGTTTGGTGTGTCGAGCAGCATTTAGGCTCTGCCACCTGTCATTATGGGAAACTTGTTCCCAGTTTTTGAAAACAGATTTAGCCAATGCTACTGATACCCCAATTGCTGGCTCCGGTCCCTGCATAGGGGAGATTGACCCCTCTTTCGCTAAAGCATCCGAGATTTCATTTCCCTCTATGCCACAGTGACCAGGTACCCAGAGTAGTTCCACCGTATTGAATCTAGACATAGAGTTCAAACGGTTTCTGCATTCCTGAACGATTTTCGAGGTGATCAAAGGACTGCTCAATGCCCTCAGTGCAGCTTGACTGTCACTGCAGATTGCGATGCGCCTGCCCTTCAACCGCTCGTCAATCACCCAGTTTGCCACCCTTAGGATCGCATAAACTTCGGCTTGAAAAACCGTTGCATATTGTCCCAAAGGAAAAGCCCACTTCTCGTTTTTATTCGAGAGGTAGACTCCGGCTCCAGAACCCAAATCTGTTTTTGAGCCATCGGTGTAGAAGACTTCCGTATATCCCTCCACGCATTCCTCTGGGTCTTCCCAGTCCTCTCTACGCTTCAGGGTAACTACATATCTTCTACCAAACAGATGTATGGGGACACGAGAATCGGAAGGCATTGTAAGAATTGGATTCAGTCCTCCCAATAACTCTTCCAATGCTCTGTGCCCCCCACGTCCGTTGTTTTCCCATAGATCTAATCGAATTAGCCTATGAGCTGCTCTCATTGCAGTGCTTTGAATAAATATATCCAGGGGCTGCAAATTGAGTAGTGCATTCAGAGCTGCGCCGGATGTCGTGCTCATGGCACCAGTGATACCCAGACAAACAGTTCTTTGCAGTGCAGCTAGTTTACGGTGAAAACCTTTTTGTCTCACCTTAACCCACCACACTATGGATGCATATACGAACATCGGCCTAATGATGGCAACGTATATCCACATTACCACATGAGGCCTGAGTTCCCATGTCGAGGCAAAGGTCCGTCTGCACAGCCCATAAGCTGTGAGAGCTCGTTTCATCTTTACCTCTATATGTTTATTCCAAAGAAGTTTTTTATCTAGAGTAACCCCCAGGTATTTCACTTCTTCGGAGAGTTGAAGGGTAGTACCCCTCATCTCAGGGAGACAAAGTCCATCCAGTTTTCTCCTTTTTGTGAATAAAACCATTGTGGTTTTATTGGGATTAACTGACAAACCATGTCTAAGGCACCAGCTGTCTATCAAATCAACGGCCCGCTGTATATTCCTACACACCGTTTCAAGATCCCGATCAACAGCAAGTACAGCCACGTCATCAGCATAAGCTTGAGCGTGTATTGGCAAATTTTGCAGTTCGCATAGTAGTGAGTCGATCAGCATACTCCACAGAAGCGGCGAAAGCACACCTCCTTGGGGGCAGCCCTTCGTTGCCTCCGTAGTCAGGTAGCGATTGACCCCTACCTCAGCGCACAGCAATCTTTGCGTTAGCATAGCATGGATCCACTTAATTAAAGCATCATCAACACCATGCGCTCTGGCGGCATCACAAAGTTTTTGAAAAGGCGCACAGTCAAAAGCCCCTTCAATGTCCACGAACAACCCCATCGCGTACTCACCATTCAAAGTTGCATCCTCTATCTTTGTGACCAAAGAATGAAGAGCAGACTCACAGGACTTTCAACGTTGGGAAGCATGTTGGTTTTCACTAAGGTGACGTTTTCACGAATGTGACGCTCCACCAGTCTCTCCAAACCTTTCAGCAAGAATGAAGTCAAGCTGATCTGTCTGAAGTTCTTTGGATTAGAATAGTCATCTTTCCCAGGTTTTGGTATGAAAACTACCTTAACCTGTTGCCAAGAAGAAGGCACGTAGCCCAGAGCAAGACATCCTCTTAGAGGTCGCTCTAAATGCTCCATACCCTCCTTTAGCATTGCCGGATAGATGCCATCCATGCCAGGTGCTTTGAAATGTTCAAAGGACAGTATGGCAGCTATCACCTTTTCATGGGTAACAACCGCTTTCGCAGTGTTCCAGTTCCTCTTGCAACACTTGCGTGTTGAAGGGGTTGCAAGAACCGTCAACTCTCCCCCTACCACTTCCCTCACCCGTTCTCCCGGGTGGTGTACTTCCAGGAGGGTCTGTACTGAGTCCAGTCTGGAGCTCGTGAAAGTACCGTCGGGTTTTCTAAGAGAATCCAACTTGGCCGACTCATCCCTTTTGAGGACTCTGCACAGCCTTGAAGTCTCCCTTTCGCCTTCCAGTTCCTCACAGTACGCTCTAAAGGAGTCTCGTTTCGAGCAACTCACGAGCCTCTTATATTCACGTTGTGAGTTCCTGAAATTTAACCAGTCTTCGTTCTTGTTACTTTTGCAAGCACGATTTAGAAGTCGCCTGGTTGATTTCCTGAGTTTTTGCAGTTCTCGGTTCCACCAAGGAACTGTTTTACCGCTTTGGCCTCGGGAAATAGGACAAGCCCCTTCATAACACTCTAAAAGTGTGCCGTTCAGAGTTTTCAATTCATCTTCCGGCACCAAAGGAGTCCTTAGTCGCCTAGGAAACTGTACTTTATTGCCAAGAAGTTCATTGAACTTTGCCCAATCCGTTTTCCTAGGGTTCCGTCTTTGTACTGCAGACTGTTCGCCCGCAATAGTCAGATTGAATTCTAGATATCGGTGATCTGACAGTGAGACCTCGTCTAGCACTCGCCAGTGTGTAATCACCTCTAACAATTTTGGGGTACAGATTGTTAGGTCAATTACTTCGCTTCTTCTCGGTCCCACGAACGTAGGAGCGCACCCCACGTTTGCAGTCATAAGACCAGCTGAAGTGATGAAATCAAATAGCTTCTCTCCTCTTGGATTGCATTTGCTACTGCCCCAACAAATATGTTGAGCATTCGCATCGCAACCTATTAAGAGTTCGAGACCACTTGATTCTGCATACGCCACCAGATCCCTAAGTTCTTGCGTCGGTGGAGGATACAAAGAATCATAGGGTAAATAAGCGGAGGCAACTATGATGTTTTTCCTCTCGCCATTTATCTGGTATTGTATGATGACCGTAGCTAAGTCCTGGGAACAATATTGTCTCAGCATAGTTGCCTCTAACCGCCTTGACATCAGGACGCAAGCTCTCGGACTTATGGATCTTTCGTCGTAGAAGATCCTAGCCCCCTTTACTGATCCAATGCCACAGATTCTGTTAAATCGAACCCACGGTTCTTGCACCAGAAAGATATAGGGGAAATCCTGCAGCTTTGTCATTCTCGCTGCCAACAGGTAGGAGGGAACTTTGGCATGCTGCAGGTTGATTTGACCAATCTTTATGTTTTTCGACATAAACTTAGTCTATTGTCTTATGGAAAACACTTAGAAGCGTATGCGGCAGTCCGCGTATGACGGGGTTTCCCCCACACCGTACCGCCAGAGACTCGATCCCCTCGTGATTGATTTCTCTGAGAAAAGCCGTACTTGGGAGTACCGCAATTCCCATGTTCTCATCCACGAAAGATCTCACCTCATCCCGCAGAGCATTCGTCTGTTTTCTACTTAGCACCTTACTTGGTTTGCGGTGTCCGGGTTGCATAGATTCGATCACTCGAACTGGCATCAAGTCAGTTTCGTTCACGTCTCTCCTTCCGCCTGTTCCTTGGAAGGTGTAAGAGAAGTTACTAGCAGGTAGGATTCACTCTGTAGTCCCTTCCCCAGTGCGAGCCCCCATACGGGGGTTCCGCCCCTGTATGCACTATCCTCCGCGCACGTCTCCATTGTGGGAGAACGCACCGAAGATGCTGCAATTTGCTCTATGTTGTGTGAGTCGAAGACCATCATTGTCGTTCGCTCTCAAAATGGAGATGATGCCCTACAGTTTCCTGATATGACTGAATTTCAGTCTATATAGGAAAAAGTGGAGCACCATATGGTGACTTCCCCTGAGCACATTCAGACTCTGTTGGTCCAGTTCGAATACCAAGTTGAAGCCCTCCACGTTTGTAGATTGGTCCTTCCTGGCATTCATGAACTTTACCCTCCAGTGCCCAAAGTCCATGCCCGGGTTCTGTTCACCCAGCAAGCGGATGATGTCCTCTGCCTTGCTTCGAGGGCCCGGCAGCCAACATCCGACATGTTCTGTCCTGCGTAGCTCAGTGTTCACAATAGTGAACTTGGGCCGACCGCCAGAACTCAAAGTTGGGATTACCTGCTGGAGCCACTTTAAGGCAGCCTCGTCAGCGCACTCCAAATGTAGAAGCCCATCACGAAAACCTTGATCGTTAAATCGCGGCTTCGTTCCAGGTTCCATCATTTTCTTCCACAGGCATTCCTGGAGGATGGTAAATTGTCCCTCTGACATTTTGCCATCCTTGGAGGAAACTCCCACGGCAGCAGTCACAACAGAGGCCGCAGCTTGTGCATACGTCCTCTTCCTTCCCGCCTTCGTGTTCGTATTCCTGTGGGAGGGACCAGCTTCATTGAGATCTCTCTCGCTGATTTGATCACCTCCCGGCACACCGGTCCGAATCCCCGCGAGACGCGTGGATGTAAGCCCTGGTGCGGAGCACAATAAAGCGTCGGCCACAGCAGATGTGTTGGTCTTACGCTTCTTGCGCGCATTACCGCTGACTGAAGAGTCTGGTGCGTCCAGTGTGGATCTTACCGGGGTTTCCAGTTTATCCCCACCTTCCGCCTGAGATTCCGCTACCTTGCGTCCGATTTCTCTGGGCGTTACCGCGCCTAGTGGTACAGCCACGTCCATGTCCTCATTCCCAAGGTGCTTCATCTTCCTTCGCAGTGCTCTCTTCTGCCGTCGGCTTAGGGCCTTTCCAGGTTCACGGTGTTCGGACCGCTTGGATCCATTTCCACATACTGTCGTTGAACCAGTAGCGTCCACGTCACCAGCTTCCCGTTCTTCCGCTCTTCCCAGTAAGGATGGCGAAGAAGGTTCTGACAGGCAGGATTCAGCCTGTAGTCCCCCCTCCTTAGTGGCCGCAGTTCCCTTCTGCCGGGCTTTTCTCTTCCGCTTGCGAGTAGATTTGGGCTGTAGTACCGCGGACGGGCCGGCCATAGTCGGATTTCCAGTTTCTCCCAATTTGAAAGTTTCCGTACTTTCCTTTCTGGCTAACTTCGCCGTAGGCACCAAGTGCAAACTTTCCACTGAGTCGGAAAGCATGCCTTCTACAGATTGCTCTATAGGCAAATATGAATGTGGTGAGGCCTCCAAAATCCGCGCCTCGGCCGCGACATGATTGCTCATGGTCGCGGGTGGATTCGAAGTCTATGACTTCTTACCACTTGAAGAGTTTATATCCATCGTTTCCATATTCATATTTTTGGACACCCTTAGTGTAGTAGTAAACTACTACAGGCTCCCCCACCACGACAAGGTGGTGTCCGAGGGGGAGCACTTTAATGTAATTCGCACTCATTTCGTGTTTGCGATTATATGCAAACGGAGCGATTACTACCTGTCGCTACTTTGGTCACACTGCTCTCAGCGCCGAGGTGAGGCAGCGTCTGATGAGTTACTTCTGCCTTGGACGAAACCGCCAGTTAACTTTTTAGGTAAAATTTGTGAAGAAGAAAAGGCGACCCTGTAAAGTCGTTTGCCAAATTGTGTGGAACATACGTTGCAGAGGAAGTGCCAGAAACTTAAGTTGACATCTTAAGCTGGTAAGCTCACCTCTTTTAGGCGCACCTTTTAACCAGTAAAAGAAGAGCATTCAAGCGGGTCATGATGGTCCTCAAATCATTAAATTTATTACAGGGTTCTCTAAAAACCTGTAGGCATGAGAATGTAACGAATTTGGTCAAACAAAGTTGGGAAATCCCTTGTAATGGCTGATGCTCTCGGTTAACTTATCGCTTTTGTCGATAGCTCCCTGACGGAAAAAATAACTTAAGAAGTATGCTGTCTTCACGAGTATACCACAGGGTTCTGCACTGGGCCCACTATTGCAGTTCTTTTATAAAATTATACACAACAATATATCCAACCTGGCCCAGACAAGGACGATCCCTAACTTGGGAGGAATACCGTATAACTTGATTTTGATTAGGCCTGAGGAGAGGAGAGAAGAAGGAAGATTTGGTGTTCAAAGGTCAAAATAGGAACACAGAACGAAACACTTTAAAAATAAAAGACTGACCCACATAATTTTCACCCCAGGTCCGGATCTTGTCTGCCGAGAGCAGTTATGAAAATGATCAGATCGAACTGACCTCATTACCGAAGGGAACAAAGTCTAAAGAACAAGGAGTAATGAGCCTCGTAGCTAATTGAAAAACTTTACGGCTTTCATTATTTCCTTGATATTACGAATCACAAAGACTTTCCGCTGTGGTAAAAAACACTTGTAAAAGCTGACAACTTACCCTGGCGTTTGCATAGCACAGTTTCCCTGGCGCTATTTTTTTACAGAAAAGGATATATTGCCAAATTCCTGTTCCCGAACAAGTTTTTCTTACCCATAAAACTATAATTCCTTCAAATCAAACCCTGAGTTTCATTTCGAGCTCCACGTTACCTTTAAGACCGTTTCACGTTTTTTATGTTCTCCCACCCTCGAACAAAACTTATCCATCGATTATCGAACGTGTCCTCCCCTTGTCATAGGGACTATCCAAGAGCTGGCCATGAAACAAAATTTCCATTTGATTGAGTCCAATTTGAAAGAAGAAGTAATAATTCCTGAAAAGGTGCCACTCTCTTTTCTCAGGTACGTCCACAAATAAGGGAGGAAATAAAAAACGCCAAAGCCACATGAAATCTGTAGTTACGGATGAGTATGTTTGCGAAATATTTTCACAACACATATCCTTCGTAATAAGATTACACTGACTGCTATGTTATAGAATTTATCCGCTTCTGAAGGAACGATCCCCTTTTCGGTCTGACGCATATTATTACGAAGGGAAATCTTCTTATCTCAGCAATAATTTGATCCTTTTTAAACTGGGGAGAGGCCTACAATTCCGGCTGGATAGAAAGTCGTATGGGAAATGTAGAGGGAAATGGCCGTTGAATGTTTATAGAGAAGTGATTATGACTCCCATGTATCATAAGGATACAGTGTCCTTGTGTATATTTCACTATATTTGCTAAATTTAGAAATAGATACGTATGAAAGTGAGCATGTATGCAGATTAATGGAAATAAAAAATAGTGGATTTAGATTATTCTGTCAAGGGAAGAAAGCGGCCAGGGTGGGGGGAGGAATTAGAGCAAAAATATCACTGCGCATAGAATATGTTTTTTTTTGGGAGTAGGGTAGGTGAATGCGTTTACGCACAGAGTGTTGGACTCCCGCAACAGCACGCTGGCGGACTACCAACTAAACACCTCCCTGTCATCAGAGAACTAGCCTGGAACCGTTTGACACATTACTTCGGGCTAGCCCTCCCGTTCTCCCGGCTTTGGGAGCCTTCAGGTCAGGGAATTCCCTTCACCAACGGGAGGGGAGGGGAGGAAGGGAGTTGTTAGTTCAGGGAACCCCTTTCCGTCCGATCCCTCTGCCGGTCGAGTTCAATCTTCTTCGTAGTAAGAAGAGCCCGAACATAATGCGCAATACGATTCCAGCTGCTCCGAGAGAGCTCCCCTGTGTCTGCATAAAGCTGCTGGCGGAGGCCGTCCCACCTCTCGCAAGAGCAAAAGGTGTGTTCAGCGTCATCCGCCACTCTATTGCAGAACACACAATCAGGAGATCGCGCCTTCCCAACCCTGTGCAGGTAAGACTGAAAACTCCCATGCCCACTTAGAAGTTGGGTGAGGAAGTAATCAATCTCACCGTGCTTTCTGTTCAACCATGGGTCTAATTTGTCGATGAGCCGCGCAGTCCACTTGTCCCTTGGCTCATTTTGCCAAAAAAGTTGCCACTCGTTAAGGGTGCGTTGACGTTCTTCACGGGCAACCACTTCTCTTAAGTTTTCGCTCTTACGGCGGTAGATAGCTTTGCGCTCCTTGGCAAGGAGGGCAACGGGGATCACTCCCGCAATCACCATCACAGCCGGTTCGGAGACCGTGCGATAAGCAGACGCCACTCGCAAAGCTCCCCGCCTCTGCACTTGAGCGAGGCGCTTACGATGCACCTCCTTGTCAAGGGCATCAGCCCATACCTCCGCACCATAGAGAAGGACAGACTGCGTTGCTCCCATGAGAAGACGTCTCCTAGTTGATATAGGGCCGCCGACATTCGCCATTAGCCGACTCAAGGCCGCGACTCCTGCTGCAGCCCTGTCCGCTGCTGCTTTGATTTGCTCGAAGAAGCTCATCTTCGAGTCGAGCATTAAACCAAGGTTAAATACCTACCTACCGCTGGTTTTGACTCTATAGTCAACTCGCCGATCGATATGGGACGCTAGGTCGGGATTCTCTTTCTGGTCAGGATGACTACTTCGGTTTTTTCCAGCGCAAGGTTGAAACCGCGAGCAGTCATCCATCCGCTTACCCGTCGCATCAATATGCCAAGTCTGCTTTGCGCCTGTTCAACAGTGCGTCCGGCAACAAGTGCCGCAACGTCGTCTGCATAACCGACCAGGCGCGACTCTTCAGGCATATCGAGTCTCAGCAGACTATCGTAGGAAGCGTTCCAGAGGTCCGGCCCTAGGATGGATCCCTGCGCTACTCCCGACGTGATTTCCATCCTCCTCTGGCCCTCTAGCGTCTCATAGAACAGGGAGCGGTCTTTCATATAATCCCTCAATATCCGCAAGAGATAGCTTGGCACGTGAAAGGAGTTCTCTAGTGTGCCTAGCATATCTGTCCATCTTACGGAATTGAAGGCATTTCTGACATCAAGCGTTATGAGGAGCACTATCCGTCGAGATCGGCGGCTGTGTGCCCCGGCTCGATTAAACGCATCTACGACCTCCATAACAGCATCCACTGTAGATTTCCCTGTTTTAAACCCGAACTGCCTTGCGGATAAGTCCCCGGCAGCACGGATCGCTTTAGCGAGTCTACCCCTGATGAGCTTCTCGAGCACTTTTCCGGCCGTGTCAAGCATACACAGCAGTCGGTATGCAGACGGGAGCTCCGGGTCTCCTTTACCCTTATTGATCAACGCGAGTCTGGCCACTTTCCAGCGACAAGGAAAAATGCCCTCCTTCAAGCACGCGTTGAACGCTTCGAGCAGCAATTCTGGCCGTTGGCGGAACACCAGTTTGTAAACTTCCGCCGGGATGCCATCAGGAGCTGGCGCCTTCCTGTTTTTCATAGTGAGATCCGCTTCTTCGAGTTCTCCCATTGTGAAAAGGGGGCAATCCACGACGCTTTCCGCGCTGTTTACATCAACCCGTACAGGGTGTCTGGGGAACAATGCCCGCACAATGCGGCCCATCTGGTCGGTGCTCAATATGCAGGGCTTCCGCAGAGCCCCGATTTTCCGAGTGACAAGCTTATAGCCAAGTCCCCACGGGTCATCATTCACCTCATTAACAAGCTTTTGCCAGCCGCGAGCTCTGCTTTTATTTATAGCGCTGCGGAGTCTCCTTTTTGCTGATCTATATTGTGCCTTTATGGCACATGCCTCCTCGTTGGCGTACAAACGTTGTGCCAAACGGCGGAGCTTATGACACTCCTTCCGTAGGTCGGCAATTTCCGCCGTCCACCAGTACATAGAAGGCTTGTCGCGCCTGGGGCCTCTCCGGGGCATGGAAGCCTCACACGCCGTCGTTATCAGGTTCATCATTGAATTTACGACGGTGTCAGCTGCGACACCACCACCCCCCGGAGTGCCCCCCAGCGCGGCCCGACCTGCACCAAGAGCTTCGACGAACCTTCCGATGTTCACCTTCGCGACATTCCACACGCAGTTGGAACGTCGTGTTGGTGCTCGCCGGCAAGTAGCGTCAAACACTTCGAACGCAATGTACTGATGATCACTTGCCGAGAAGTCTTCTAGGACTCGCCACCCGTCCACCGATGATGCCAGAGATTCCGACGCAAAAGTGATGTCGGGAATGCTTTCTTCACAACCTGGGGGCCGAAACGTTGGCGTGGATCCGGTGTTTAAAATTACGAGCCCGGTTCTCGCCGCCATTTCCAGAATCCGTTTCCCTCTGGAGTCTGATTGAGGCATGCCCCATTCAAGAGCCCTGGCATTAAAATCATCGCCAACCAGGATTCGTCCCTCCGTGCTCGAAACGGCGTCTTCCAGAGCATCAAGCCGGCGCTGAAAGTCCGGAATCGACTCATTCGGCGTAAGGTAAACGCTAAAAAACGTTATCCCTAAACACTGGATCCAGACAAATCCGTCCCCCCGGCCTTCGGCAAGAACACGAAGTCGAAAGCCGTCCCGAACCCAGATGGCAGCGGTGCCCGATAAGTCGAGATACCATGAGGACGGGTCCTTGTTTCGATATTGCTCGCTAATCAGCACTAGATCAGCATTTACTTCCGCAGCGAACTGTGCTAGCAACTGGTGAGCGGTTGCACTCCGGTGCATGTTAATTTGCAAAATGCGGATCATGGCGTTCGCATCCTAGCCCTCTCCAATTCCGCCCTGAAGATTGGACACCGTCCCGAGCCCGCAGTGTGTGCGACGCTTTCGCCAGACGCGCCACGATCCCTGCAGAGAACACAACTCTCGCTTTCCTTGCAAGTCTTCGCTTGATGACCCGCTTGGCCGCATCTCCGGCATGCTGTCCTCCTGTCCGGACCCTTGCAAGCTGCTGACGTGTGTCCATAGTCCAGACACCTGTAGCACTTGGTGGGGACTATCCGCATTCGTACCCTGCGTACTACCCATCCGATTTTGATTCTCCCGCTGTTAAGGAGTTTCCTCGCATATTGCTCGGGGACATCCACCACGGCAAGTTTTTGGCCTCGAGCATTTACAGAGGTAATACCTACCCGGGCATTGGTTACCTCTGGACACTCACGCTTTAGCGCCTCCTCTACTTCGACCTTTTCTGTGAGGCAGTCAAGATCCCGTATTTCTAGAGAGCACATGGGTTCTAGGCTGGAAACAAGAGCCTTCTCCCCCAATAGCCCCTTGACCGCTTCGCAGAACGTGCTCTTGCTGGTCGTCTTTGGGCCCAGTTCGACGAGAACTCCACCACTCCTCGTTTTCCGTATCGAAGACACCTCTGCTCCGTTCTCCTCGGGTTTCATCCTGTGGCGGATTTCACTAAGGACTTCCGCAAATGTCTTGCCTTCCGTCGGCTTAATGAGCAGAGCCGACGTGTCTCTGGCGACGGAGTCCGTTGTTTCTTTTTATCTTTTTTCGCCTTCTTTTTTGGGCCTTGAAGACTACTTCGACAAAGTCTCCTTCAGGCACGTCGTCCTCTTTCCGCTTTTTCCCCTGTTCGCTTTGCAGAGGGCTATCTGCAGTCCGTTTGACGCAAGCAGCATTCTCAGCGGGGAGTGCGACTGTTTCTGCTCTACAATCGTCTTCCGCTGCTCTCCACGTGCGTCTATAAAAGGAAATGCGATCCAGTAGTTCCTCCAGTTCCATCAGCCCGTTTTTGACGCCTCTGCTGACGTTTCTCTGAAGGAACGTTGCTGACCGCATTCGTTTCACCACTGCTGCGCACTTTCTGATGAGCCTTTCCTCTTCGGCTCTAGCGAGGACAGTCGAATGCACTTCCACTCGATTTGTGTCCAAATCCATCTGCTCAGGACTAACGTTTCTCACTGAGCTTACTTCCAAAACAGGGGCACTGCAAGGTAATGGAGTTGCCATCTCGGCACGGTCAGTCGCGCCACTTGATGAGGCTTCCTCTTTATTTGGGCGCCCCGGTGTCTCATCGGGTATATCAGCCCTCGTTGCCTCTTTCACTGATCGCTGCGGTGAACGACGCATTTTTGTGCTCCGCCCAAACGCACCCAGCTCCTTGTCTGTTGTTTCGTCGTTTTTTTTTATAATTTTCAGAATGTTCTTCATGAAAAAGGTACCAGCGCATCGTGTGCAAGGGAGCGGGCCGCAATAGTCAAGAACGGGTATACACTCGGGGACACAGCCCCTACCCCAGTTCCCTGAGGCCTGACCTACGCTTAGCCGATCCCGGAATTCACGGACGGATCAGCGCTCGCTCGGGGCAACGCGGTCTACTAACACCGGTTCAATGCACACTTCCCGACCATGGTGCCGAAGGGGCTGGCTCCTGATACACGTCGCAACTACCACCTTGGCAGAGCTACGCTCACATCACCCCGTCGACGCCGACAGAGAGTTGTCGACGGCTCCGGAGACTCCCAGTGTGTCCCGACGTGTACCGGTCATTCGCGGTTCGCTCTTCACCGAGAAGCTTTCTCGAGGCTACTACCTAGGACGCAGGTATACTGCCAGCTAGGGGGCAGAACTACTTACTCGGGCACCTCGGGGACGTCACACCCCGTATCGTAAGCGACCCGTTTAAAAATCGCTAACGACCCGAATATGTAAGGAATGTTTTGGTGAACCTAAATTTAAAGTATTAAGAAATTCAGAGAAGCAGTGCTAGACTCTTCTTGATTTATTATTATTATTCTGTTAAGGGAAAGTCGCACCGCGTCCTTGAAGAACTATTGTGCCCCTTTCACTGGTTATAGTGTACCTATTGATCATAGTATCTCAAGCAGGCCTATAACCGTTAGGAACCTTAGTATGTTCTCCACTTCCAGATCTTTCAGCTTTGCATCTGGTATTAAATGTGCTCCCAGATGCCTCGACCTACTTTGCACAAGTGCCGGACACTGTCCCAGGACGTGTAAAGAGGTTTCGTCCTCCTCCTCACAAAACCTGCAGGCAGTGTCCGTAGATATCCCTAGCTTCCCTAGGAACCAGTGAGAATTCCCACTATGATTCGGAGGTTCTTTTTGGTGAGGTTTAAGCAATCCTTTGTGCGCATGGGTTCGTATCCCCCAATAAGCACCCTGGACTGATCCATCCTTGATAGGCCCGCCCAGTATAGTTCCCTCAACCGTTCCTTTTCATTTCTTCGATTCATAGCCATGAAACCGTTTCCGATTCCACAGAGAGGTTCTGACCCGTGTAAAGGCGTCCCTGCTCCCTTCTTGACTAGTTCGTCCGCTGCTTCGTTGCCTTCCAATCCAGCATGACCTGGAACCCAAAGTATCCAGACCTTGTTGGACGAGCCAAGTGTATTCAGTCTGTCAAGGCATTCCCATACCAGTTTAGAGTTCACCTGGTTGGACCTAAGTGCCTTGATCGCTGCTTGGCTATCGGTGAGAATAGCTATGTTCTGCCCCTTTAGTTCCTTTGCAGATTAAAGGAGGCACATTTGTCTATGGCGTATATTTCCGCCTGGAATATGCTATTGTACCTGCCCAATGGCTCAAAGTACATTTTCCTTGGACCAATGATACCGGCACCAGCTCCATCTGCTGTGAGGGTCAGTGTACCAAGTAATGTGTTGCTGGTTTAAGCCGTATGTAGCAGCCTCGCTCTCCCAGTTTGCCTTGTTACCCCAATGTGTTTCAAACTTTTTATCGAAGTGAAACCTCGTTGTCATGTTATCCCTTGGTATCAGTAATTCGGGATACCGCCTAGAAAGAATATCAATCTTCCTTCGATTAAGTTATTTAAGTTTCACCGCTAAATTGTAGTGAGTCAGGCCGAGCGTTGACCGACCAACAGATAGTTTTCTATAAATATTATATTAAGGAATTCTACTGTGGTCCAGAATTTGAGTCGAACATTTGAAGGATTCGGTGTTTAGCTGTTGGAATTCTTCTATCCGGTATCCGGTCTAGGCCTGCCTTAATAAGGAACTCCAAACACTCCGGTTTTCTGTAGGCTTAACCAGCTTTACGCAATAACAGTAGAATTTAGTGTTTCCATACCTCAGGGGGGATCCCATCCAACACAAGCCTGCTTCAAACACCAACAAATATATTCGCCCTCGACTTAATAGCCAGCTTAATGACTTTATTTGGTATACCGTCAAGGCCCGGTTCTTTATTGTCTGCTAGCCTATCGCGAATCCCCAGCACTTCTTTCATCATCTCGCCTAAGATACCGCTGAAGAAAGAACCCAAGAACACGGGAGAATCAGGTGAGAGGTGCCGAACGTCGAGTGAAAGCAAAATGATGGTTCTCGATTACTTTGGGCAAGTTGGTAAAGTCGACTTAAAACAGGCAGTTGCGGCGGTAATGGACACCGGTAAAAAGAAGCCGGAGAGTAGGAGTTGCGAGTTTAGGGTAGTCAGCTCTGACAGCGGAGAAACCATCGAAGACAGGAGGAAAAGGGATTCCACGAACAGTATGAAGGACGAGCCTTTTAGTTCACCTGTTGTAAGGGAGGCTGAAAACAAACGAATAACTGATGAGTTCATTCGCATTTTATTGAGGAGTGGCGGTCATTATGGAGTACAGCAAATTGTTGTCCAAGAACAGACCAACACTATACACAGGAGATTCAACTTTCAGCACATTCTTTGAAATTTTATGTAGATGGGAAAGTTTCGCACACGTTGGACCGGGTGTTGCACGAGGAAAATTCCGCGCATGTTGCACAGCATATGTTACAACAACAGACATTTCACAGCTGCTTAAGGCTACCTACGTCCCGACAGGAACCAAAATCAGAACTTCTTTGGGGGGTTCAGTTCGGATTTATGGTAACCGATCTTAATGGAGCCACTATGCGAATGATGCTTCGAAATTCCTCTCTGGGAAACTTAGTGGAACCAAACACGCGCAAAAGATTCTTGGCAACTAATCCATGTTTGCTCCTTAACAGCGGGAGAATCAAAATCGGATAGGTAGTATGCAGGGTACGAATGCGGATAGTCCCCACCAAGTGCTACAGGTGCCTGGAGTATGGACACACGTCAGCAGCTTGCAAGGGTCCGGACAGGAGGACAGCATGCAGGAGATGCGCCAAGCGGGTCATCAAGCGAAGACTTGCAAGGAAAGCGAGAGTTGTGTTCTCTGCAGGGATCGTGGCGTGTCTGGCGAAAGCGTCGCACACACTGCGGGCTCGGGACGGTGTCCGATCTTCAGGGCGGAATTGGACAGAGCTAGGGTGCGAACGCCATGATCCGCATTTTGCAAATTAGCATGCACCGGAGTGCAACCGCTCACCAGTTGCTAGCACAGTTCGCTGTGGAAGTAAATGCTGATCTAGTGCTGATTAGCGAGCAATACCGAAACAAGGACCCATCCTCATGGTATCTCGACTTATCGGGCACCGCTGCCATCTGGGTTCGGGACGACGTTCGACTTCGTGTTCTTGCCGAAGGCCGGGGGACGGATTTGTCAGGATCCGGTGTTTAGAGATAACGTTTTTTAGCGTTTACCTGACGCCGAATGAGTCGATTCCGGACTTTCGGTGTCGGCTTGATGCTCTGGAGGACGCCGTTTCGAGCACGGAGGAACGAATCCTGGTTGGCGGTGATTTTAATGCCAGGGCTCTTGAATGGGGCATGCCTCAATCAGACTCCAGAGGGAAATGGATTCTGGAAATGGCGGCGAGAACCGGGCTCGTAATTTTAAACACCGGATCCACGCCAACGTTTCGGCGCCCAGGTTGTGAAGGAAGCATTCCTGACATCAGTTCTGCGTCGGAATCTCTGGCATCATCGGTGGACGGGTGGCGAGTACTAGAAGACTTCTCGCCAAGTAATCATCAGTACATTGCGTTCGAAGTGTTTGACGCTACTTGCCGGCGAGAACCAACACGACGTTCCCCCTGCGTGTGGAATGTCGCGAGGGTGAATATCGGAAGATTCGTCGAAGCTCTTGGAGCAGGTAGGGCCGCGCTGGGGGACACTCGGGGGGGTGGTGGTGTCGCAGCTGACGCCGTCGTAAATTCAATGATGAATCTGATAACGACGGCGTGTGAGGCTTCCATGCTACGGAGAGGCCCCAGGCGCGACAAGCCTTCTATGTACTGGTGGACGGCGGAAATTGCCGACCTACGGAAGGAGTGTCATAAGCTCCGCCGTTTGGCACAACGTTTGTACGCCAACGAGGAGGCATGTGCCATAAAGCCACAATATAGATCAGCAAAAAGGAGACTCCGCAGCGCTATAAATAAAAGCAAAGCCCGCGGCTGGCAAAATCTTGTTCATGAGGTGAATGAGGACCCGTGGGGACTTGGCTATAAGCTTGTCACTCAGAAAATCGGGGCTCTGCGGAAGCCCTGCATATTGAGCACCGACCAGATGGACCGCATTGTGCGGACATTGTTTCCCAGACACCCTGTACGGGTTGATGTAAATAGCGCGGAAAGCGTCGTGGATTGCCCCCTTTTCACAATGGGAGAACTGGAAGAAGCGGTTCTCACTATGAAAAACAGGAAGGCGCCAGGTCCTGATGGCATCCCGGCGGAAGTTTACAAACTGCTGTTCCGCCAGCGGCCAGAATTGCTGTTCAACGCGTGCTTGAAGGAGGGCATTTTTCCTTCTCGCTGGAAAGTGGCCAGACTCGCGTTGATCAGTAAAGGTAAAGGAGACCCGGAGCTCCCGTCTGCATACCGACCGCTGTATATACTTGACACGGCCGGAAAAGTGTTCGAGAAGCTCATCAGGGGTAGACTCGCTGAAGCGATTCGTGCTGCCGGGGACTTATCCGGAAGGCAGTTCGGGTTTAAAACAGGGAAATCTGCAGTGGATGCTGTTATGGAGGTCGTAAATGCGTTTAATTGAGCCGGGGCACACAGCCGCCGATCTGGACGGATAGTGCTCCTCATAACGCTTGATGTCAGAAATGCCTTCAATTCCGTAAGATGGACAGATATGCTAGGCACACTAGAGAACTCCTTTCACGGGCCAAGCTACCTCTTGCGGATATTGAGGGATTATCTGAAAGACCGCTCCCTGCTCTATGAGACGCTAGAGGACCAGAGGAAGATGGAAATCACGTCGGGAGTAGCACAGGGATCCATCCTAGGGCCGGACCTCTAGAACGCTTCTTATGATAGTCTGCTCAGACTCGATATGCCCGAAGAGTCGCGCCTGGTCGGTTATGCAGACGACGTTGCGGCACTTGTTGCCGGACGCACTGTTGAACAGACGCAAAGCAGACTTGGCATATTGATGCGACGGGTAAGTGGATGGATGACTGCTCACGGTTTTAGCCTTGCGCTGGAAAAAACCGAAGCAGTCATCCTGACCAGAAAAAGAATCCCGACCTTGCGTCCCATATCGATCGGCGAGTTGACTATAGAGTCAAAACTAGCGATTAAATACCTTGGTTTAATGCTCGACTCGAAAATGAGCTTCTTCGAGCAAATCAAAGCAGCCGCGGACAGGACTGCAGCAGGAGTCGCGGCCTTAAGTCGGCTCATGGCGAATGTCGGGGACCCTATATCAACTAGGAGACGTCTCCTCATGGGAGCAACGCAGTCCGTCCTTCTCTATGGTGCGGAGGTATGGGCTGATGCCCTTGACAAGGAGGTGCATCGTAAACGCCTCGCTCAAATGCAGAGGCGGGGAGCTTTGCGAGTGGCGTCTGCTTATCGCACCGTCTCCGAACCGGCTGTGATGGTGATTGCGGGAGTGATCCCCGTTACCCTCCTTACCAAGGAGCGCAAAGCTATCTATCGCCGTAAGGGCGAAAACTTAAGAGAAGTGGTTGCCCGTGAAGAACGTCAACGCACCCTTAGCTTTCTTGGCAAAATGAGCCAAGGGGCAGGTGGACTGCGCGGCTCATCGACAAATTAGACCCATGGTTGAACAGAAAGTACGGTGAGATTGATTACTTCCTTACCCAACTTCTAAGTGGGCATGGGGGTTTTCAGTATTACCTGCATAGGGTTGGGAAGGCGCGATCTCCTGATTGTGTGTTCTGCAATAGAGTGGCGGATTACGCTGAACACATCTTTTTCTCTTGCGAGAGGTGGGGCGGCCTCCGCCAGCAGCTTTATGCAGACACAGGGGAGCTCTCTCCAGACAACATTGTCAGAGAGATGCTGAAGAGCACTGGCAGCTGGAATCGTATTGCGCATTATGTTCGGGCTGTTCTTACTACGAAGAAGATTGAACTCGACCGGCAGAGGGATCGGACGGTAAGGGGTTCCCTGAACTAACAACTCCCTTCCTCCCCTCCCCTCCCGTTGGTGAAAGGAATTCCCTGACTTGAAGGCTCCCAAAACCGGGAGAGCGAGAGGGCTAGCCCGAAGTAATGTGTCAAACGGTTCCAGGTTAGTTCTCTGATGGCAGGGAGGTGTTTAGTTGGTAGTCCGCCAGCGTGCTGTGGCGGGAGTCCAACACTCTGTGCGTAAACGCATTCACCTACCCTACTCCAAAAAAAAAAAAAAAAGGCTACCTACATCCCGACAGGAACCAAAATCAGAACTTCTTTGGAGGGTTCAGGGGGACTGGTACTGCGCGGAGTGCCAACCCTTTGCAATGAGATTCCGTGCCCTTTGGCGTTAAAGCTGTTTCCCCTATGCATGGTTTTCTTGCCCTCTATTACGGGAAGGTGAGGGACTGGTCGCCGCGTGGGGTGTCAACAACTGGTATCCGGTCTAGGCCTGCCTTCTTAAGGCACTCCAGACACCCTGGTTTTGCACCGAGGTCCACCAATTCGATATCCCTTAAAAATGTCTGGCATCCTGAGCTACGCTCCATCTCAGGGTTTGGTAGTAGAGCTATTGGTGTTGGTTCAGCAGGCGTTTCCTAGGTTTTATGCTCCATCGTGGGTGCCAATCAACGTTTCGCCCTGGGACCTCTACTACCCTTTTATCGAATTATTACCGCTCTTTTAATTTATTGGACCGCATCGTCCTTCTTTGTTGGAGAGGAAGTTACGACTCTCCCCAGAAAAGTGGTCGATTTCGCCTGTTCCAAGGTGTAACCATTAATAGTAAGGCTGGAGGGGGCGTTCTGTTCTTCTTGAAGGTTACGGTTATGAATTCATTCAGATTCAGATTCAGAATTCAGATTGAGGGGCAATATGATAATTTTGTGCTCCAGCGTGAAGACAGTGGTTTGTTGTTTTTTAGGACTTTGCTGCCACCTCGTTTGTGTAACCAGACTCATCATAGATGACAAGTTCATCAGCGTAGTCATCAATGTGGGACTTAGGACACAACTTTGTGGAATGCCCTTTCAGTTTATCGTCAAGGTTCTTCGCTCAACAGGCTTAAAATTCCCGGCAGAGATTTTAGGTAATAACCTTTTCTCCCGTAATGTAGCTATATGCTGTTTTTACATCTAAAATCGCAGCCATGACATGCTTGCTGTTGTCCTTTTGTGAAGAAAAGCTTCATTTAGGGCAAGTGGTGGTCAAGCACGCAAGTGGGCTTGAGCGCTTTCTGGTAAGGAGCCTGAGTTCTCAATAAAAGATGTTAGTCTAGTATTAACCATCCGATTTAGAGTTCTAAAATATACTTTTGAAGGTTTATTTTAGGGAATGGGACTGGTCCTTATTTGCGCCCATTTCTTCGCCGACTGGAGCTGCTTACGATTTCAGGTTTCCTTGGCTGAGGCTTAAGCCAGTCGATGTGTTGGTAGGTGATGTTTTCCATACCAGATGCTGATTAGGCTTTGAGTTTTTGTGGTTGTTAAATGATATTGAGCAAAGGATACATGGAAGGGTAAGTAGGATTACCTTCACTTATTGCTGAGTTATTTATGGTTGGTTTAGTTATCCTAACCCCCTCGGCTGGTGCCGTCATCCTAAAAAATCCTTGACATTACAATCCTGGCATGGAGAACTTCAAGTATCGGTGCAAAGTTTCTTTTCCGCCTCCTTCACCGGCTTTGCCCAGTTGTTACACGCCTGAGTTGAGCCTACATAAGCGATAAAGCTGGATTTCTCTCCGAAAGTTTTGTGTGTCAGTGGACTGCACGACTCTAATTGGAGGAGGAAGAAACCTGTTGCAAGTGATCATTATCAGCATCATCATCAACGGCGCAACAACCGGTGACCGCTCCCTGCACCGAGGTCCACCAATTCTACATCCTTAAAAGTTGACTGGCCTCATGACCTACGCCATCACTCCATCTCAGGCGGGGTCTGCCTCGTCTTTTTTTCCTACCATAGATATTGTCCTTATAGACGTTTTGTCCTGGATCATCCTCTTTCATACGGATTAGGTGATCCACCCACCGCAACCTATTGAGCCGGATTTTATCAACAGGAAATGAAGCGCATGCAGTAAGGTATATCAAATAACTTCAATTACGATATGACTTGCGGTTTCATCCAGGGCAGAGGCAAGTCATCAGATGTTGCCTCAAGTCAATAATGTGACCGAAGTGATTATAAGATGGCATTCGCTCCCTTATATTAATTCAAAACACGACATGTGCATGAGTTATGACGAAGACAAAAACCGCCTTTTAAAATTCAGGCTTAACTAGACTTTTGTTTGCGAATCGAGGGATTCCTAAGTCCGACCGGATCAGTTGAAAAGCAACATACTTCCATGGTTGTGGTCCGGAACGCCCATTTTTAGGCAAGCACCCAACTTGCAGAAAGTATATGAAGTCCTGGCCCTGGAAGTCCTCAATTCTCAAACAAAGGTTCAACGATTATGCTTCGCAGTTAGGAGGTATCAGCGCCTGCTCCGAGAAGCAGAATCTAGCCGACCCTAGCCCGTAGCGTCTATAAAAGATAGAAACTCCTCCTACCCTATAGCCAAGATCACTTACAGTTCCTAGGCGGCTCGTCTAATTTGAATTCGTTTTTTTTCTTGGTCTCACTATATTACCGGATATAAAGCCATTGCTTCGACGCTGAGGCCAAACTTAGCTAGTAAGACCTCATCAGAACAAATTACATGGCCATCCCACCGAAGACGCTTCTTTCGCAATTTTTCCCCGATGGGAGCATCCCCTTATCGAAGGCGGATATTCTCATAATTGCGCCATTGTCCTGGTAAATATACCACTCGTTGTCCTGGTATCAACTAAACATATCAGAACTCTGATGAATTTACGCTCCGCATTTTTGGAACCATCAATCGTCCTAATGCTTCTTTGCAGCTCCCTTCGACCACTCGCTACGCTATTGGCCCCACATTCGACTGATTTCAATAGCATTTCATAACACCCTAAAAGGATTCAACTCTAAAGCGCATATTAAGACCAAAATTATGTATTCCCTCAAATTATCTCCGTTTTCCTTCTGTACTCCTTGTTCATTAAAATAATGCCAGAATTCGCTTGCACATATCCTGATGGAAGTGTCCCCAATATTCGATACACTCGCTATCAGGCACCCCAGCGCAACTTAAATTGAATCGAATTCAAAAGATTGCCCTCTAACGATTTCTCGCTATCTAATAGATGCATGCACCACTCACTTAAGGGGTTGTCTTTGAGGAGCTTAAGTGCAACTCCATTGAATGTATCCTCAGTGATGGGTCTTTAGCAGTGCATAGAGGAGAATGTTACTTCCTATTGGAAACCACTATGCGATACGGAGCAGCAGAGGAAGCATACAATCACTGATATCTCTCAGTAAAGGTTCAATTTTCTCTGCTTTCTGGGAGTAAGTGGAGACCTGCTGTGGTGGGGGGAGGTCGAAATTGCTGTTAAGCACCACTCAATTGACTTTCCTTCAAAGAAAATTATCGGAAGCTGGAAGTGCCACTCATTTGCATGCTTCAGATCTTCGAGGTGTTGATAGTTTGATGGCAATGACAATTGAAGGCGAATGATGAAAGGGAAATTGTATCTTTGAAGATATTTTTGAAATAATTAGATATATGTATAATAGTAAGTTGAGACCAAGGACCAGGTTGAGTTCTCTGATTACAAACAATAAATTATGGAAATTAGGATGTTAAGGTGTTTTCTATAACAATACCGGGACCAAATGAACGAAGGATCTTCGATAAAATGTGAACCTTAATCATAGAAACAATTATTTAAATATAAATTATAAAGAACATATGATGATGTACTTCGGGGCACTTCGCTCAGGTTTTTCGAATTTTACAAAAAATGTAAAGTTCCTATTAATTTGACACTTCCATCCGGAATCTGTAAAATAAGTTCAATATTTCCTAACGCTTAGAAAGTTAACTTGCAGTCCATATAGTCAAAAGGATAAAGCTAAATCACCCACGGTATTCCGAGAATATTGACCATACAGGTCCACCAGCAACTGAAATGTTCGGTCATACGCGCTTCTATGTTCCAATGCTAGCCAGGTTCGGGATTATAAGTAGGTCCGTTGGGAGTTTCAACCCCTTCAAACAATTGCGTGTCTCACTAACAACTGTAACACTCCCTCGATCTTGTCATGATGAAAAAGCTCAGTTAGGAAGATCCCCTAGGAGATCAGAGCAGAAACAAAATGGTAGTCAAAACTCCAAGCTAAAGTGTGATTACCGTATCGAAGGCTGGAAGGTCACAGAGGTTATGATGTCAGCGGAATCGGTGAACTGCGGGTACCAAGCGACCTGTTAGTTTCAACTAGCCTTGTCGTGGCCGAGGTGGATTTACATTTCCCCGTAAAACTAAGGCCATTACAGTTAATTATGAAAAATCGCAAATCAGAAAACTCGAAAAAACCAAAAGCAAGTCTAAATTCGGATTCTCCACTTTTTATTATTGGAACCCAGTCCTTAATGGACGACTGGAAGCCTGCCCCTTCTGTCAGCACACTTGACCGCGGGCTGCTGAGGCTAAAGTCCTACCCACGCTTAAGCCAATATCTCCGTGCAAAAAATAGCCTTCGGACAAACTAAAATGTGCCAAAGTTGAGGAGAAAGGAGTGTCCGACACACCTGCGGCGAAGACAAGTCGAACTCCCAGTGGTCACCCGGCGATCCCATCTCTTCAGCACAGAAGGCTCGGCCTACAACGATTAAATCTTCTTGAGGACGCCAATCCATCCGGTTACGATACCGAGCAATGCGAACAGCTTAAGAAAAACTTCCCCTAGTTGTAAGAACCGCATCCGCGTGAGGTATTAAGCTGCCTTAAAATGTTACGGATAAACGTTACCGAAGAAAGCGCAAACGTTGGTGGTTGGTGGTTGGTGGTTCAAGCAGTACTGCCCATCTCCCCACGAGCTGAACTGTCTTCGTTCAAGAAGTGCTTCCTTTGGCTTCCAGAAGAAGAGCGTAATGAGGCTGGGGTTTCGGAACAATTTGGTGTCCAGAACCACCTCAATATCTCTATTTGATGGAACCGGTAGGCAGGGAACTTTCGGCATGGTCACACCAACACCATTGAAGGGGACGAGGATCTCATGGCATCCTCATATAAAGCGAAGGTGGAGCTCCATATTTTTCAAATAAATTTGCAGCATTTATCGGTTGTTGGATCTGCAAGACATTTATCAACATCATTCAAGAACCATGGGTTGTTGATGGGAAAGCCAGTGGCTATTGTGCCAACGGAAGTGATAAACCCCGCTCCTGCATGATTGGCTCACAGACCTCCAGGCTAACTTGCTTAAGGACTTATGTCCTGGCGGCATTACAACGGCCAAACAACCCAACAAAAGTGAACAGGAAAATAAAAAGAGTCTTTGGTTCTCTGCCTATTTCCCTCTCATGTGGACGAAGTTCCCAATGGAGCATTAATCAAGACCATCAAATATGCCAAAAGTTAAGGCATGGGGGTAATAACAGGATGAATGTCTGTGCCCATAATATATGCTCGGGATATTCCAACATAAACGCAAGAGGATTGTAGTTATTAATTTATCTAACCAATCCACAGATCCTCAATTTAGGCAATGAACTCGAATTTTTCAAAGTGTGCCAGGCGAGATGTCATCGACAGCACGGTGGAATCCCCTGACATTACTGATCTTGTCGTAGAGTGGAGGGTATCAAACGATATCACACTCTTGAACCACAGTCGCATTGATTTCATTTCGGGATCCGCGGAAGTATAAAATGGAACTGAGCAGTCAGGTGACGATCCATGGGACGTGCATTGACAAAACAGCCTAAAGGATCACAACTAGCATGAGAAAAGCTTTCCAGTCAATAAGCCAAAGAAGGGTAAAACACCATGGTGGAACTCGAATTTGGTAAAACAGAGGCGAACGACAAAGATGCAAGTAAATCGAGGACTAAAGCCCCAATTCAGCCGGTGGCTGGATTCTTATCAAAGAATGTGGCCATAAATTGTGTTATCTACAATACGTTCGCCGAGTGGGATGTAAACAGAAAGCAATGACGAAACTGGCAGCCATTTACTCGAAGTACACTTTCAACCGGCATTCTAAATTTCATCTCAGGATCATCCAGTGCAACTGAGAGACTAGGCTCTTTCAAGCATAGTAGTATCACTGGAGTGGTAAAATGGGTATTTAGCTCGTTCCATAGATACAAATCTGCTGCCTTAAGTCTACATATTCCGAACATATAGCGTACGCGAGCCTTCTGCAAGTAAAAATGAGAGAAATAGCACCTCCAGGTTGGGGATTGGGTAGGGCTGGCAACCCCCCTATAGCTTGCATAAGGATACCAATATAACGGACTCTGGATTATCCAATTAGCAGTGTCACGCGAAATGGTTGTTGGAAGTAACTGGTTTGCGCAGAAATCGGTCCACACACATACATGGGCCTCCCCAGACGAGATCACTTTTAACCAAATTGACCACGTGTTGGTTAAATATGGAGGCGACCAATTAAATCAAGTTGTTCATCAACTTATGCTCAAGGTGCGGGACAGCGAATCAATGCCTGACGACTGGCAACGAGGCATTATCTGGCCCATACATACGAAGGAGTTATCATGCACTATCTATCAGATATTCTCCGCTATCTTCTAAGGTTGGACAGCCCGATACGCCCAGTACATCATTGGCCCATACCAAAGACGCTTCACACCAGACCGATCAGCAACAGACCAAACTTTATACGGCAAACGATGGAAAAACTGTCGAAATAGTCCATCAGTTGTGCCGTCTGTTCATCGACTTCAAGACCGCCAATGACAGTATAGTCAGGTAGAACTATACACGGCCATGAGAGAATTCGGTATCCCGACGAAATTGATAAGACTGACTAGGCTGGCCGTGACCAATGTACGAAGCCAGATAATAGCAGCAGCATCACTCTCGAGGCTAGTCGACATCAACAACGGCCCTGGCCCTGGGAAAAGTGATCCGTGACGAGGCAAACTCTGCCTGAGATGGAGCGAGGGCGTAGGCCAGGACGCCAGACAATTCGTTGAAATATTGAATTGGTGGACCTATTCGCAAAACGGGGATTTCTACAGTTCCTTACTAAGGCAGGCTTAGACCGGATACCGGTTGTTGCGCCGTTCATGATGATACCGTACGTGCCTAGCACTCGCTTATTTTCAATTAACTGGTGCAATGTGAAGGTTCTATTTATTCCTAAACCAGAAAACTCACCTACATGAACGCAAAAGGCTTCCGACCGATCAGTCTAATTTCCTTTATAGTAAGTTAGTAGTTCGTAAGGGATACATACATTCCTAAGTGGCTACAACATGCCAACGAGAATGGCAATTCCACGGAGACAGTACTCCTTGGGCTTTCGACAAAAATTGTCGAGGGCATTTTTAAAATGAATGACGCTAAAAGCGTACGGACATCGAAGGTGCTTTCGATTAGGCCTCATTTGCGACGATTTGTGACGCAGGAAGACAGCATAAAAACGATCTGCTGTTAATCAGTTGGATCCTTCACGGTCATGCTGGCTCTACTGCTGGCCAATCATATGGCTTCTAGACTCACCTTTGAAAAGACAAACTCCATCGTAATGACCAAAAGAGGAAAATGGTGGATAAATGGCTACGAGTCTTTTGGGAATAAGGACTTAATGATCTTGACCGGAGCATTACTCATGGAAAACGAATCGACCGCAGGAGTGTCCTCAACGAATCCGATTAAGGAACCGGCCCGACCATATTCCAACCGTGGATATATGCCATTTAATTAGTAAGAGAAGAATGCTTCCGATAGAATAGGCGGGGTCACATGGTTCGAATCGGTTCCGATAGTCAAGCAGCATTATCAGTACTAAATAGCAACAGCATATCTAGCCGGTTGGTATGAAATTGCTACCAGTTGCTGCGGCAACTTGGCTGGCCCAACGAAACATTCTAAATGTAGGCACCAGGGCACTCAAACATAGGAATCCGGGGCAGCATTTTTGTTGCCTCTTAAGAAGCTGAAGATGAAAACCCTAGTAGCACATTTAATGGGACACTGAGCTTTAAACTACCACAGGGGGGAAAAATAGGGGAGGAGGAGATCTGCGTATGCAGCTACCCGAGTTCCTCAGATCTCAGATGGACGCACTTAGGTAAGGTTTTCTTCAACGAAGAACCTGCATGCTCTTCACTTCTAGAGAATGTTCTCAGATTCGGGAAAGTCCGCGAACGCCGTATGCGGGAGGCCATTGAATAAGCGATTTCCAGAATAATGAGCCTCAGAAAGGCTTCAGTGCTTTGGGCTGCGGCTTCCTCCACCAAACTAAACTAACAAGCACACCAGAGATTTGCATCAAAATAGAAATTTCGCTCATGGTCGAAGGAAATCACGGGTCATTATTTTGGACACGAACGAGAAATGGCAAATTCCCAATGGATTACATCAACACTGGAAAGACCTATCTAGCATCTGATGACGGAATTCAACCCTGCGAGGCCAGCTTGATTCGAAATGCCTCTTACTATTAGGTTGTTGCATATGAAATGGCCGATTTGGCAATCAAGTGAAGTTAGTTGCGATTTTGCTGTATCAGACTACCACCAGTTGGCGCTGTTGGTGTTGAATATGGAAGTATAAATACTCCTACATTTAATCAAGGAATCATTTCAGTTTGGACCATCGTCGGGATAACACTGAATAGAAAGGAAACAAGTGGGGAAACCGGAAGCCAGATGCTTCAGGTATGAAAGGTTTTGTGTATTTCTTTTATAAATAGAATTGAGTGTGCATTTGCCCCATTAGCATGTAGCACGTAAAATATGCATATATTATGTGAAAATTTCCACTTTCAAGTGATATTGACATTCATAGTCTTGAATTTGCAGAGAAGCGACAGCTTTGACCTAGTATAACTTTGTTAGTAATAGTGCGATTTTCACCAAATTTGGCAGGATTAGGTTCTATGCTGTAGTCTACATTGCTGCAGTTTGGGAGTTTTCCTGTCAATTACTAAAAATTATAGTAATGTACTATTATTAACTTTATTTGGACAGGTATCGGTATGGAGGGTATTTCGGAGCTTAGGCAACATATAGGGGCAGCCCCCTGATTTTTTTCAAATTTTTCGGTTTGGCAGTTTCTGAGAATGGGTTGATTAAATAAATGATCACTTTCAACCCCCGCACTCCCCACCTTTTCAACAAATGGCTTCGAAAAGTACTAACCGAGACCTTTCATTTGATACCCGACATGACTATATTTGATGAAAAAAAAATTTGCACCCACCTTTTGCATGTATGGGGACCTCCCCCCCCTTACATTCGACGTAAAAGGATGTAACTCACTATATGTGTGAGCGTTCCCAGTTCCCACCTTTCTACCAAATTTGGTGCCAGTCGCTATAACCGTCTCCGAGAAAAATGCGTGTGACGGACAGACAAACAGACGGTCAGACAGACAGTAAACCGATTTTAATAAAAAAAAATAGAAAATTTAAAAAGGATGGAAAAGAGCCAAGAACGTATACTCTTTCTGTATGAGTTTAAACTCGGTCATAAAGCGGCGGAGGCGATCAAGAATATTAATAGCGCATTTGGAGCTGATACGGTAATCGAACGAACCACACGGCGGTGGTTCGAAAAATTCCGGTCAGGCGACATAAACCTTCAAAGTGAGCCACGTGGACATCCAGGATCATCGATTGACAACGAGGAGCTGCATTTGCTAGTCTAATTCGATGCACGTCAGTGTGTGAGGGGCATTGCAAAGAAACTGGACGTACACTATTCGGCAGTTTCCCGGCACTTGCAAAGGCACTTGGAAAGGTTAAAAAGCTCGACAAATGGGTTCCGCATGCTCTTACGGAGCAAAACATGGCGCTTCGAATGGAAATTTGCAATTCTCTACTCACCCGCGACAGAACCGATCCCTTTTTGCACAGAATAGTGATATGTGATAAAAGGTGGATATTATACGACAATCGTCGCCAATCAGCACAATGGCTAGATGCTGATGGGTCACCGAAGCATATGCCAAAACCGAGCCTCCATACGAAGAAGGTATTGATGACTGTTTGGTGGTCTACTGCTGGAGTTATCCAGTTCCATACGAAGAAGGTATTGATGACTGTTTGGTGGTCTACTGCTGGAGTTATCCGCTTTTTTTTCTGGCTCCTGGATAAACGATAAATGCAAAGAAATGATGTGCCTAACTCGAGGAAATGCACCAAAAATTGAGTATTTAACGGCCGAGATTGGTCAACAGAGATGGTGTGATACTCCTTCATGACAATGCACGACCTCATGTTTCCAGAACAACGGTTCAAAAGTTGAACGAATTGCAATATGAGACTCTGCCTCATCCATCATATTCACCGGATCTTTCGCCAACCGACTACCACTTTTGTAAGCATTTGGATCATTTTTCGGCGGAAAAACAATTTAGAAACGAAGAGGCTGTCAAAATGGCCTTCGACGAATTTATCAACACCCGACAGTTGGACTTCTACGAAACTGGCATAGATGCTCTTGAATCTCGATGGACGAAGTGTTTTGAATCGACTGAGACCTATTTTGATTAAATAAATAAATTTTTGTAAGCTTTACAGTCGTTTCAAATTTTGGTACAAAAACGGCCATTTTATTTGCTACAACCTAATACAATCAGGCGTGAACAGCTCACGCCTAAACTGGAATCTTTACGTCATGCTCACACAACTCGAGTGTAATTTGCCAAGCGGAAATATTTAAACGGGGAACGCTTTTAAGATAAAAAACTCAAATAAATACACATACAATTTGCTAAGCCAACCCTCCCGCAATATCTTAAGCATTCCACCCAAGCCATGGATCAGACAGACAGACTGTCAAGTCAACAAGAGAAAACTGTCACATTTTTGGAATGCCTCCTTCAATGAGTATTTAATCAGCTTTCCTTACATATCTATATGCGCCACAAAATTTATGAAAGGAAACGAGGAGTGATAATAAGACAAATGAAAGCGCTTCGTATTTACGATGATCTGTTTATGGGACCTACATCCGCAATTAATGTAAAAGGACATATATGAGTACATCGTAATATACTTTATAAAACTAGTTCAAATTCTAGTATCTGACCTATCGCACCTGGCCAATAGCGACAACAATTCCCTACTCTGACAATGGACTTAATCAGTCTGTTAAAGTACTCAAGTGCCACTCGCTACCGAGCACCCTTAAGAAATTCAAGTGCTCTTTTCCCACCCACTTGATGCGGGCGCTAAGCCCTACGTTAGTGCTTTGTACTCTCCACTCAAAATGTCCTTTACGCTTGTATCTTACTAATTTGTGTTTTTCATTTGTGAAAGAAATTCTAAATGTTCGAGTTTATGTTATTTTACTCTGGCAGACAAAACCACAATTCAGATGTTGGAATCTTAAAATGAAAGGGTCCTTGGGAGAGCTGCAAAAAGTACAACGGTGTGAAATTACCACGCGTAGGATCACAATGCCGGGCTCTGAAATGAGCGAATGGAGACGCCAAGCTGCATGGGACCCAGCTATTGTGGGCATTCTTCCTGCTGTTTATTATTTATTTAACATCATGTCTGTCTTTGTTTGTTTTCATCATCTTGGTGGTGTGCAGGAGTTTCACTCAGATAGGACATGCTTTCATACAGACTTGTCTTATTCTTGTAGACAATTTGGGTACCAGAATAATGCAAGAAACAGGAGCCAGATTTAAGGGTGGGAATGAAGATATCATGTATCGATTTAACGTTTTATTATTGTTCATACGCACACATGTATTGTATATTCACATACGTTGAACTATTATTTTAGATTTTGGGGTCGTAAACTGGCGGCTCCAGTCAAAAGAGTAGAAATACTTTTATGGTCCCATGTGTCAAGTGCTTCCAGGAACCAAAGGAGGTGATGAAAAGTACCTTGAACTCCCAATTTGAGTCGGAGAATTAATTCCTGTCGTAGTGTACAGTCGCACCAACCGAGGGAGGTAAAACCTATGTCTTCAATAAAATCAGAACAGTAACAGAAATTCTAACCAAAGTAAACAGCACCAAGCCAAACTGATCACACTACCATTCAGAGGCATTCGCTTTATTTGAGCAGGTATAACAATGGGATGTATTTTGAGGCCTAGATCTTGTATAGGTGTACCATTGTGAATTTTTCCAAGGTTTTCGGTTGGATAGGTTCTGAGAACGAGACCTGTTACACTTTTCGGGGCATACATTTTAAGGCCCTACTCCCCTATGTTTACCCAATATCAGCAATAACTCCAGTTTCGACAAGTTCTAATCTAAACCTTAAGCTCAACGTAGAACGATGTTACTCACTGCATGTAAAGGGGCTCAAAGTTCCTATCTTTCTACCATGCGTGTGACAGACAAAGAGTCAGACAGACAGATTTTCAGGTCACGTTAGTAAAAGTTGCACAGATAGTGGCCATCCGACCATAATTTTCGAAATCAAGCCGGTTACAGGGATGAATTGGTCCGTAAGACAGCTATAGATTGGACAGTTAACAGGTATACTAGTTCCTAAAAACGAGTACCGAACCGCGAGACGTGCCTTAAGGCCAGAGGACGCAATGAACGAAACGGAAACCGATCTAGATACAAAGCGGCGGCGGCATGTCGCTATAATAAGAAGTAAAAACGAACACTTCAAGCGGCGTAAAGAATTTGATTCGGACCTCTGGATGGCGCCTAGAAAACGGTGATGAGCAAAATCAAAGTCTAACGCCCTCCATTGATTACTTGTCCAAACTTGCTAGACGAAATAGTGACAAACTCCTTCCCACAACATGTGAACGCCGCTAGCCTCTCTAATATCTAAGTTTATCTGGTTCAAGTAACAATGATAAGCGAGGAAGAGGTCCTGGAAGCTGCAAACAAAGGAGCAAAAAATAAGGTTTCTGGCTTGGCGCATTTCCCACAGAGTGGAAAAAGCAGAGGCTAATTCTCATT
This sequence comes from Hermetia illucens, assembly GCF_905115235.1. Lineage (NCBI taxonomy): Eukaryota > Metazoa > Arthropoda > Insecta > Diptera > Stratiomyidae > Hermetia > Hermetia illucens. The sequence continues at coordinate 12,684,900 of NC_051853.1, read as the reverse complement.
CCTATTCCCCCTAGACGAACGTCTGGGTGAACCTTTATCCGTCCAAGGATCACTCTTGCGGATAATTATATATAACTACTATAGTTACTAACGTTAGATTTTCCTACCAACGCGCGTGGTCCCCATCGACTTTGTGGAGGACATTGGTCTGGCGGTTATTGCAGAAAAATTCGAGATTTATGGAAATGAAGTAGTCTATGACAGCCCTGGCTGGAGGATGCAGGCCTATTGCTTAGAGAGCACAAAACGGAAGTAGTACTTACTAAGTGAAGGACACGTACGCCTATGAAGATCAAAAATGGGACACAGATAATACTGCGGTGTATATTGCTTGACTGTACCCCGAACATATTGTGCCTATCGAACAATGTCTGACGAAACGACCTGAATGATAGCAGGGACGATCCCAATTGATATTCAGGCGAGAGAAGCACTTCTATGAACCTTTGTGACCCAGCGTATCTTACCGGAGAACCTTCTAACCGTCGGCTGCAGTTCCAAAGAAGTGAAACTATCGACAAGTGGCAGGAAAGGTGGAACGAATTAGAGTAAGGACGATAGACGCACAGAATAATATGAGATAATCAGAGATAGATCGAGCGACCCCACACAGAAGTAAATTTCTACGTAACACAAGTTTTGAGCGGACACCGAACTTATCGAGCATGCCTCTATCGAGATGAACATGACGACTGGACAAATTGTCCAATGTGCCCGAATATTGCATGTTATTTCGATGTCCGAAGTTCGTAGTTTTAAAAGTTGCATTGGAGAGCACTTCACTCCAAAAAAGATGATAAATCATATGTTCAAATTGAAGAGGATATGGACTGCAGTCGAAACTATAATCGGAACTATCCTTAGGAAACTCAGGAGGAAGTCAGCCGCAAGCAGAAATGAGTGGGGAGTACGAACATCAGCATGAGCGCGGGGCAAATTCTGATTCAGCTCCCCGACGTAATACCATATGGGTATATGAGGTCCTGGGGGTTCTAGTGAGTGCAAGCCCTATACAACCGTCTGTAAGGATCACACCGTAACTTTTGAAGCTTTCCATCTCCCAACGAAAAAAAGATACAGACAGGAAGCCGATTTTAACAAGAATTTGTTTTCAACAAAACCTTGAAAAAGAGCGGACAAGAGAAACGCACATAATGTGGAACCTGAGACTCCAAAAGAAACAAATTAAAGATCTGTTCTTCCCCAAAACTACACCCAAAGCATGAATATGCGTAAAATATGGGTGCTTGAAATAATTGACCCCTTTCGGACCCCCATACTCCCAGCTTTTGCAATCAATGTCAAAATGAATATCTACTTCGAAAAGTACTAATCGAGACATTTTATTTGATACCCCACATGGCTATACTCGGTGGAAAAAATTGTACACGCCCTTCTTGCATTAATTGGACCGCCTACCCCACCCCCTTAAAAGCAACGTAGAACAGTTTTACTCACTGCATGCAAGGGGATTCACAGTACCCACCTTTCCACCAAATGTTGTATCAGTAGGAGCAACCATTTCTCAGTAAATAGGTTTGACAGGAATACAGACAGACAGCCATTTGTACGAGAAGCAAGAAGCGAGCCTAAAAAAGCAAAGGGAATGAGGTGATTGGCTGTTTGGCAAAGAGCACAGCGCCAGGCGGAAAATGGCCGGTAGACACACGAACTTATCCCGAACAAAAATACGTGGACTATTCGAAACCACGATGACACGAGTTACGATCTGACTCAGTTCTCAGGACGGTGGATCCAGCAAGCACCTCTACATGTTCGGTTCCGATAAATCGCCCGATTGTCCTACATATGAAGATGCATCTGAAGAGACAAAACACATTTTCTTCATCTGTCCAAGATCTGAAATTTCAAGAAGAAATCTAGAAACAGAGCTAAATGCTAGTGTAACAGTGGAGAATCCGGTAAGGTACATGATGCAATCAAATACAGCATGGAACGCGGAAGTTACAATGTTGGAAAGGGTTCACCAGCAGAAGCGCAGCGGAGGCATAGAAGAGAAGTTACCGCAATTAAGATTATGCAAAGTGATAGTATCTAATTGAGAATGAACAATTAAGAACTGAATAGCCCCGCGAGGCAATATCAGAACGGTGGTCCCGCGGGAAAAGTGTAGAGAAAAACATAGTAAGAGTCCAGCATGCGTATCCTAGATTTCAATTGTGTATCCATGATGGATTTCTCCCAGTCAAAAAAAAAGACAAACGGAGAGACGGACAACAACACCTTAAAAGGATGTCTCCATAATACATCATGAGACCAAAACGCGAACATCTCCACTTTCATGTGTGACATCTGAAGAGAGAGAGAGTGAAATATTAGGGGTAGCTGGTATATCCCACCCTAATACGCTCTCCCTCCTTTTCTTCAACCCAACTGTGCAGTGGAAACGTTCTACTTTTCATCCACCTTTCTTGCTTTCATTAAAGGAGCTAACCAATGCAAAGTATTAAGGATTGCCAGGCCCCCCCCCACTACGTACCTCCGGTTCCAAACTAAAAAAATAAAACCTAACAATAATCAGTAGTTGCGCGTCAAAAGTTACGAAAAAGATCGCCATTAACTTACAGGAGAGGGCAGACTGTTCAGTAAAAACTTGGACAACATAACCTTTCAGCCCCCTGTCGATAAAGCCCGTATTCCAGAGACTTAAGGGAGGCTCACCTGGGAAACTTAAAGTCTCAAAAGTAGCATAAAGGGAAGTCAGAGCAAGACAATTCTCAACGTCTGGATGTATTTTCAGGGACATTTGGGGGCTTCCTTGCCTTCAACCTCAAAACAAAAACACGCTCACAAGAATAATTAGACTTTCACGTAGTAGTACGAAGTCAAGGACACAACTTTGTCTAGGAATCGGGGAACGGAAATAGATTTTGAGTTCCGCGAAGGGCACGTTGAAAATATCTGCGTTGCGAGTATTATAAGACGCAGGACTCAAAGGAAGTTCAAAAAATGTACTTCAATCCAGTTAGGTTCTAGGCTGTTGTAGGAGAGCTTCAGAAGGCGGGAGGGGTAATTATGGAAGGAAAGTTTTTTTAAGAAGAATGAAGAGTGAATTTAAGTTGCACCTCCTTAGGGTAAGACAATTACAGGAGGAGGAGCGAAGTATAAAGCCCAGCAATTCGCTGCACGACTGGTGACTTCGAGGCAATGGGTGTCGAAGCGGAGCTTATTGTCGAAAGTGTCTCCGAGGTCTTGAATGCACAAAATGGACAAAAATGTGTAGATAGTATGCACTTCCTGCCAAGTAGGTGAAATTGGAAATTGGTGAAATTGAGCAAGTTCTAGGCAGTGGAGTTACGTTTGACAAAGCCGTGTTACTATTTCACTACGAGCTGGTCAAAGTGGGCGAACAGCCAGTAACTGGCATACATTTTCAAGGTTCCAAGAGAGAAGTGAGATTGGCAGGCAATTTCAGCAAGAGTGCGATCCCTATTTTGCGAATGAAGATGATGAGACTCTCTTTCCAAAGGCTAGGAAATTAGCTCCCTTCGAGGGTCTTGTTGAAAATAATGGAAAGGGGAAACGGAATTAACTGAAAGGAGGTTAGGAAGGCCATCGTGACCAGGACCAACATTGGCGTTAAGCTTACTTTTGAGGTACTCGACAAGGAGAGGGCAAGTAGGGGAATGGTAGGAGGTTTGGGGCAGGCTGCATCAACAAGAGGGGGAAAAGAGGGGGGGAGGGGAAGAGAACGTAGACTTAGGAAAATTAGCGGGGGAGAGTAAATTACAATAGTTGCGAGAAGCCAGGGAATTTCAAGTACGGAAGATATAGTTTATAGTGGCGTTGGTAGTCAGACTATCTTTCACAGGCATCGAAGGTTGGAACTTATATTGGTCGCCACGTTGGGTTTCATTTACAGAATTGAATTAGAACTTAAAAATACATTCAAAGTCTTCTCTGCTTGTCGTTAAAGTTTACGAAAAGGGGGTTATGGATAACGGACTATTATTGAAATGTGCGTCCGCGATTCGCCAACAGTACGTCCTCAGAATGCTCGCTGCCTCCAACTCTTGAAAGTATTCCAACGATATAAGCTGGATATTTTGGACCTAAGCGAAGTACCCCAAACAAAAATCTAGCTTTGGTCTAGTTTAGGCTCAAATTATTGGCGGATAGAACTTGGATATAATTCGCACCCTTGTCATGCTTTTTCCATTATGTGAAGGAGCGTTTTACACCTGCTGTCACTTTCAGTCACGCTCAGGCTTCTCCTAGGGCAGAGGTGAGACAGCGATATGGCATGGTGGATATGGTAGAAAGGGGTGCGCAGTTCAGGAAAAGCTACTTAAAAGTGACATTGTAATCATGATGGATGATCAAAATGCCAAAATGCGCTGCGCCAATACCTTGCTCAGACTTGTGATGGGAAAACACGGTATTAACGACCATAACGATAATGATTGGAGGTTTCTGCTGCTTCCACCGCTTCGTCATTGGTTGCCATCGTTCGAACCCATTTAGATTTCAACTGACCGATACTATGTGACCAATCGGATTGACCACTTTGCGAGTAACCCGCCTGAAAATAACGCTTCGAGCTTCGAGCTTCCAGCAGCTGAAAAAATTGAGGCGACACTTCTTCTGTTAAATGTCTCGAAAGCAGTCCAAGAAGTGAAATGGGATGGAAGCAAAATTACCAATTCGAAGTGGCATACAGTGTTCCCAAATATGAGGATATCGCGTTTATAATTTTGACCGTACTTTGACCATGGTTCAAACCCAAAAAAGTAAGACTACCGGCACAGGTACTTGCCCAGAAAGAGAAAAGAAATTGCGAAACCGGAGGACACTTTTACGACAGTCAATAAAAATTGTATGATCCTCTATCTCCTTTCGCGATAATTTCTTTGACGATTTTTCAAATTCGCAGAATATTTCAGTAGAGCTCGATATTTGTGGGTCGACCTTCTTGGTTTATTTGTTAGGTTGCTTGGGTAGGTTTTCCTTGTTGATCGACTCCGGTCATTCAGGATGGTTTCTGACGATCGCCGTTAGTCGAAATTCTATCTGAAGGAGAGAGGGGAAATTGACGGTTGTCCATGCACTAAGATATTCCGTTGTCAATTTAAATGTTTTGCCAAGAAATAATCCAAATGGTTAAAACTACGTTCTTCCTTCAAACCAACTTCAATCATCAATCTTTTCGTTTCCGGATTTTAAAATTCAATGCAGAAAACAATGCTACCCTAGAAGCAGCTACAAATGAAAACTCTCCGGCTTTTCTTTTTCGATGTTCTAACTTAGAACTCCCAAGGAAATTCTATCCTAGCAACGGACAAGAAGCAATCCGTTGAAGAAAGAAACGCAGAAAACCACAAAAATAAAGCACCGGCTTAGCCGTCCTTTATCATGTTTAACATTTCTTCTCAGTCAGAAACAAAAGCTGAAAATGCATTTAATAATATGCAGCGTGATCAATTCTAGGTTAAAACAACAACAGAAAAGTTAAAGATCTTTTTTGGAATATTGGAAACGTTTGGGTATCTGGGGAAGTGTATAAATTAATAGTTTAAAGTTAGTGAACGCCTATATACGTTTTAAGATGACTGAAAGGAAGCTGATGGGGAAGGGTTATTAATGATGAAAAGGGAAAATTCGCATAAAAATAAATTTCTCGTCGTGAATGATTCACGTTCCACGGAGCTGAGAACACCACAGGTTCTAGAGTGTATTTCCTTCGTTGGCGAAAATTATATTGCTAAGAAGCAAACATGCCGTAGTTCGCAAACCAGCTTCCCCTTCATCAGAGTGCGCTCTAATGAAAGGGCACACCGGTTATCTAATATGGATGTGAGATATGGACCAAGTCAGAAAAATAAGAACGAGCTATCGATGCATCCGATGGTCGTGTACTATAATGTATATCAGGACCAATAAAAGAAGGTCCAGACAGAACTAGGTACACCCATGATACGAAATGAACCTAGCTGAGTTGTGAAAGCTTCGGTGGGATGGCCATTTACGTTGATAGTGGATGAATTTTTTTTTGAAACAGTAAATCTATTCCTTAGATGTTAAGATGTTGGAAGGATCCTGCGGTTTATAATATAATATTTTTAATTACTCCGTAATAGAGATATTCGAGGAAGCAAGGACTGACCAATACTTCCTGCAGGACACGCCATTTTTTTTTTTCTTATCTTAAAACAAAACAAAGACTGAATGCCCCTCCGCTAACAGGAAAGCATGATTCCTTTGTTTTCCAATCCCGACCCTGCTATCCGCCTACTTCAACTGAAGAGTTCATCACCCCAAATGACAACTTTTGTAATTATTCAACTGCCCGAACCCAATAAACAGATACGTAAAAGGACTATTTGGAAGCTAATTTCAAGTATAACTGTCTACAAACATCCCAATGATACTTGGCAGTTGGAAGGGGTGAAGTCTCATGTTAATTCAGATGAGTATTATGGGGTTAGATGTTTGCCGGACGTTGACTTTTAATTGTTTGGAAATATTAATGTCGGTTGGGGTGAGGGTATTAGGGATATTTTGACTGTAATTATATGATAAACTGCGAAATAATAAAGAGGATTATATTTTTCCTATATTTTGGGCTTTTGTTGGGTTGAGGGAGGGGCGAATATTAAAAAAATTGTCATGCAATAAGATACCTGTGGGTAAGCATAGATTTAAAGATATTTTTTGGGATTATTGCATGTTTTCAATTCGCACATAGTAATTGCACAGTTTAGTTTTTCTCGGTGGTTTTTTGCAGCAAGTTCTTCTTTATTTTCCGGAGAAAAATTTCCTGCGTCCTTCCGCCACATTTCTTCACCTTCAACATTAAATCTCCCCTTCGGGAACATCTAATTTCTTGATGCCTTTGACGACTACTTCATTAGTACCGGATCAGATTCTACTTTGCTGAAAATATTGACGCATGTCACATCACGTTTTTGGAGGTGATAATAATTCACGATATATTGGCCTTTCACGTGTCGCATTTTTTTCGCTCTAACTTTGGCCCATGCCTAGGCGGTTCCTTTGGAACTTTACCTCCTCTGTATTTGTTGAAAGAGTTGCCGATATTTCTACGTGTTTCGCCATTTCCTTGTGGATTGTCTTTTCCGACTATAAGAACAGTTGAGTTGCGCGACCAGCAGTAGATGGAGGATTTGTCTCCTGGATACGCATAACCAAAGAGACGCTCACATCGGTTACCAAAGAGGTCACCATCTTATAGCCGCTTGCGTTCGTTTCCATGTTGCGCCCCCAAGTTTTCTGCAGGGTTGGGGAGCTGCGACCTCTTAAGTCCAACATCAGCGGGTTGTACGACATGAGGCATAGGCCCCCATTGAAAATGCTCCCTCTGAAGAGGCGTCAGAAAATCTGGCTGACAGCGAAATCCCTAGAAGTTCAGCATAGGTACACTATGCTGAACAGCATACAGCCGTGACAAAAGAAAATTTACTATTGTACTAGTCAGAGAAGTGGAAGATGGCGCAGACCGCAATGACTTCAGAACTGTGTACCGCATCACGAAACAGCTTGCATGTGGTCGCAAATCTGTCGATGGTTCTGTAAAGGACTTCAACGGTCAACTTCTCATCCACGATGATAAACAACAGAAGTCCTGACAGAATGACTGAGAAATGCATCTGCCAACCCACGAAAAGCGCCACTATTGCAGGAGCGTCTCACCGCATCATCCCAACGTATTGACGTTACAGCTAGAAATCCCAGTTAAACTACTTTGTCTAGCAAAAGTAACCATGACGCAGGTGGTAACGTATATCGATGGTATCAATCCTTTATCGCGCTCTTCTTTTGGTGCCAAAGGAATCTTTTTGGAGCTGTCGATGCAGCGAAGGTGATTGAATTACGAGCTAATGAACAATAATTCAAAATCATGGTCCAAACAAGAAATAAGTCGGGAAACCGTAAGCTGAACGCTTCAGGTATGAAAGGTTTTGTGTATTTTTTTTATAAAAATATTTGTGACATTTGTCCCATTAGAATGGTGTAACTTACTACATGCGTTAGCGGTCACAGTTCTCACCTTTCCGCCAAATCCTTATAAACATCTCTGAGAAAAACGTGTATGACAGACAGACAGGGAGCCAGCTCAGTTTTGCCTGGTGGCTGACAAAACTAAGGTCGAACTTGACGAGGAAAAATTCTGTGCAGTGCTCACACTCGATTCGAAGAACGCCTTCAATTCCGCGAGATGGTGCAAAATACTTGAGTCCCTAATCGATAGGCTTCTGCGCTGCGAATCAAATCAAGGAATGAAATTATATCGAACAACATATGGAGTTCCATAAGGGGTCGTCCTAAGTCCACTCTTGTGGATTATTATGGTACGGCACATCGGAGGCGCGAACCTAAGCGCCAATATGAATTCGCCTCCGCCGTTGCATTCAATGGCCGCAGAAACAGCTGACGGATTGACATGAGACTGGGGTGATAAATGTCAAGAATGACATGTTGTCAACTGACTAAAAAAAGTCAGTTTACGACGAACGAAAAAAAAGAACGGTTCAATCATGTACATACAATGTTGCGTTCATTTTTAGTTACCATCGATTCGACATCTTCTTAGAATAAGATTTTGGTTTTAAGTATTATTACAATAGATTAAAGCGTGATACTGAACAGCTGAAATGTTTAAATACAAGACTCCAAAATTATGTATAACATAGTACTGACGCTAGACCTCATTACTGATGTGGTCTCCATTGGTTTCGCGGACGACTTTGGTGTGACTGTTGTTGCACGTCTCCGCGAAAAAGTCGAGCTTTATGCGAATGGAGCAGTCTATGACGTTAAGCCCTACTTAGAGAATGCTGGTCTACTTTTCACAGAAAATAGACGGAAGTAGACCTTATTAGATTGGTCAAATCAACCTGCAGCATGCCAAAGCTCCCTCCTACCTATTGGCAGCGAGAATGACAAAGCTACAGGATTTCCTCTATATCTTCCTGGTGCAAGAACCGTGGGTTCGATTTAACAGAATCTGTGGCATTGGATCAGTAAAGGGGGCTAGTATCTTCTACGACGAAAGATCCTTAACACCGAGAGCTTGCGTCCTGATGTCAAAACGGTTAGAGGCAACTATGCTGAGACAATATTGTTCCCAGGACTTAGCTACGGTCATCATACAATACCAGATAAATGGCGAGAGGAAAAACATCATAGTTGCCTCCGCTTATTTACCCTATGATTCTTTGTATCCTCCGCCGACGCAAGAGCTTAGGGATCTGGTGGCGTATGCAGAATCAAGTGGTCTCGAACTCTTAATAAGTTGCGATGCGAATGTTCAACATATTTGTTGAGGCAGTAGCAAATGCAATCCATTGATTTCATCACTTCAGCTGGTCTTATGACTGCAAACGTAGGGTGCGCCCCTACGTTCGTGGGACCGAGAAGGAGCGAAGTAATTGACCTAACAATCTGTACCCCAAAATTGTTAGAGTTGATTACACACTGGCGAGTGCTAGACGAGGTCTCACTGTCAGATCACCGATATCTAGAATTCACTCTGACTATTGCGGGCGAACAGTCTGCAGTACAAAGACGGAACCCTAGGAAAATGGATTGGGCAAAGTTCAATGAACTTCTTAGCAATAAGGTACAGTTCCCTAGGCGACTAAGGACTCCTTTGGTCCTGGAAGATGAATTGAAAACTCTGAACTGCATGCTTTTAGAGTGCTATGAAGAGGCTTGTCCTATATCCCGAGGCAAAAGCGGTAAAACGGTTCCTTAGTGGAACCGAGAACTGCAAAAACTCAGCAAATCAACCAGCCGACTTCTAAACCGGGCTTGAAAAAGTAACAAGAACGAAGACTGGTTAAATTTCAGGAACTCACAACGTGAATATAAGAGGCTCGTTTGGTGTTCGATACGAAACTCCTTTAGAGCCTACTGTGGGGAACTGGAAGGCGAAAGAGAGACTTCAAGGCTGTGCAGAATCCTTAAAAGGGATGAGTCGTCCAAATTGGACTTTCTTAGAAAACCCGACGGTACTATCACGAGCTCCAGACTGGAATCAGTACAGCCCCCCTGAAGTTCACCACCCGGGAGAACGGGTACGAGAAGTGGTAGGGGGAAAGTTGGATGGGGCATGGATGGCATCTATCCGGCAAAGCTAAAGGAGGGTATGGAGCATTTAGAGCGACCTCAAAGAAATATTTTTCGAGGATGTCTTGCTCTGCAATGACAGTCAAGCTGCATTGAGGGCATTGAGCAGTCCTTTGATCAGCTCGAAAATAGTTCAGGAATGCAGAAACCGTTTGAACTCTATGTCTAGATTCAATACGGTGGAACTACTCTGGGGACCTGGTCACTGTGGAATAGAGGGAAATGAAATCTCGGACGCTTTAGCGAAAGAGGGGTCAATCTTCCCTATGCCGGGACCGGAGCCAACAATTGGAGTATCAGTAGCATTGGCTAAATCTGTTTTCAAAAACTGGGAACAAGTTTCCCATAATGACAGGTGGCAGAGCCTAAATGCTGCTCGACACGCCAAACTTTTCCTGCCAGAACTGAACATACGTACCGCAAAGTTTATACTGTCGAAGAGCAGGAGGACTTGCAGGTGTATTGTGGGCATTCTGACAGGCCATAATTCACTAGCTGGACATATGTTCAGAATAGGAATTACCGAAGATGATACGTGTCCCTCCTGTAATAGGGAAGCGGAATCCAAGGAGAATTTTCCTTATAGACGCATCAGGCATCAGATCTTTGGTGCCGATATTTTCCAATTGCGACGGGTAGCATCACATCCACTAACGGAAATCCTCCGATACGTTAACGAATCCGGAATATTCCGTTAGACAGGCGAAGCGCGTACAATGGGCCAACACGGTTTGAGTGCTCAGAAGCTGTAGCTTCTCCCCCACCATACAAAAAAAAGTCCTTATTACCAAACGGAGAAAGTGCACGGTCATGAAGATCAAAGTTGGAAGAAAAATCATTCATTCCAAGCCTGCGTTTAAGTACTTAGGCGCAATGGTAGACCAAAGGCTAAACTTCAAAAATGTTCCATTGGATCAAAGATTGCGAGAATGCTACCAAATATAGGTTACCCAAGGCCGAGCTAGTGACTCCTTATTTCGAGGGTAGTCAGTTCGACCGTACTGTACGCAGCCTCAGTGTGGACAGATGCATTGAAAAATACAACAAATAAGAGAAAGATTGGAGCTGCGTATTGCGTGAATGAACCCCGAAAATGTTGCACCTACAGAACAATATTCGATGAAGCAGCTTGCATGATAGCGGGAATGATCCCCATTGAGATTCTAGCGAGAGAAGAAACACGATTGTACGATCGAGTGTATCTCACCGGAGAATCTCCTGCCCGTAGGCGACAGTTCATACGATGTGAAACTATTGCGGAATGCCAGAAGAAGTGGGAAGAGTCAGAAAAAGGCCGCTGGACCCATCAGAATCATACGGGATACTCGGAAATCGCGCAACCCCACGCCGAAGTTGAGCCAGTTCTTGAGCATGCACAGAGGTTATCGAGCATATCTCTATCGATTTGGACATGATGATTCGCCATATTATCCATTAAATATTGTAAAGGACGCAAAACACGTTTTATTTCATTGATCGAGATTCGCAGCCATAAGGGCTGCATTGGAAGATACAACCAAGGGAGCACTTTGCACCCGAAAATATAGTGAAACATATGTTGAAATCATGTTGTGCCTCAGACTTCTGAAAAATTGCTAAACGTCCTTGAAAGATCATTTTAGGAAAGTCCAGGAGTAGTCCGACAGGGAGAGGGATGGCGAATCAGGTACGATATGTAGGATGAACCAGAAATCCATAAGGTAATGAAATTGCGGCTGACCATTTTGAGGATGGGCAACTCGAGAATACTCAAAAGGGTATTCAAAGGAAGCCGAGAATATAATAGGAGACCGCAATCAACACCGACAGTGTCCCGACACAGTCAGTGATCCAGGGGGCCTGGAGGCAATTCTTTAAGGAATTCTAGACTCGAAACAGGCTCCGGCGTTACGAAGGAAGAAAAATTCTTCTCGAATTATTTTTTTGTTGTTGCTTGAACATTGGCTAACAAATAATCCCCAAACTATTACTATGAAGAAGAAGAGGTCAAATGGTTCCCAAAATATTTTAAGCCACAGGCAAATTTTCCAATTTTCAGGTGACCAACTCCCTATACGACTTTTAACAGACATTGGAACTTGAGTTGAGCCGTATAGTAATACTTTTATCACTACCACGCTATTAAAGACTGTCCACCATATAAATCTCCCTTCAAATATTCAAGGTAGACTAACTTTCTTGTACATAATAAGAAATTAGCGACGAAAAAAAAGAAAATACTTGACCTTCGCCAAATCTACTAAACCGTCCCAGCTTTAAAATTTTTTCCATTCATCTTGTGCAAAAATTCTTACAATAAAAGGAATTTCCCAGTTTCAAAATTTTTTGTTCTCCGGCAGAACTTAGTCCATAAGTTTCACAACCGTTCATCACTGGACCCCGCGATCCTGCCAACCAGCGAAACCGAGTAGCGCGTTACACCCTGGAACCTCGCAGTACCGATTTATGAAACTTTCACCCCAAACCCAAACCTAAGAATAAATCACGGAAAACAGCCCGAAAGGGGGGAAAAGTCAAAGTAAAAAGGCGTCAGAAAGTTCGCCGACAGAAAGTATGTTAAGTGAATTTTCATTTGGGAAAAAAGGATTTACGCTTTAAGTATGCTAAGGACGCACGATATGTTTCATGGCCCCAAAAAGCGAGTGAAACCATGTCAGCTTGCTGGGGGAGGGTGTGAGGAGGGAAATGTATGTACGTACGTAAATATTTCTGTTTATTTATTTCTGGAAATTATTGCAATTGTTTTAATTGAGTTGCGAAATGAATCTCCATTTGCGGAGAAAGTCGTAAATTCTGTTTGACTTTGTCGTATTTCAGATTTGACTTGAATAAACATCGGAAATTTTGAAATGTGATACGTTCGTGGGTTAAGCTTAAAAGATAAAATTCAACTCAAGGTTAACCAACGGAAATTTGCTTTTATTAAAATTAAATTGATGAAAAACCGAGATTTGTGGTTAATATTGAAGCCATAATAAGGAAAATCCTCCATCCCAAGGCCGAGCCCGAGGAGGACTGGATAGCTTCAGTTTGAATAACCACTCGCCACCGCAGCGTCTCCGGGGGAAGGTGAGAAAGTGCAAAAACTTTGCGGTCTTGCAGATTACTCACTGAGGAAGCTATCACCACCCTTTGCAGTTCGGCTTAAAATGTAAATCCATCTAATGAGAAGAAGGAGAAACTTCAGTACCGGTACGGATAACCGGCGGGAATCGTCTGATTTGGTGGCTAGGTCAGGCTCTCGTAATGGATAGCACGGCGTCGTAACCGCTGGTCGTGGGGCGGTTCGACGTCTAGGCACCGCATTGCAGGCAACAGTTTCAGTACTGGCCGAGTCTCCGCTGAGGTTCAGGACGAATTCCAAAGAGCGTGTATAGAATTCTGGGAAATGGATCCTTTGCCTAGACCAGGTATTCCCAGGCTCTATGCATCTCCAGCAACTCCAAGAATCCAATCTCAAATCAATGATGAGATTGCATCTCAGCTGTGTGCTGATATGTCGCTGCTGCAACTACAATCAATTGTGTATTCTGGTGCAGTTTTGGCTGTCAGATTGCATGGTCAGAAGATTCGCTTTCGCATTATTGGTTTGAGGGATAGAAGAGATGCACCGTCGAAAATTCGTCCGGAACGTCGGCGTGACCCACTAAGGCAGGACATTGCCAGGCTGACTCAACTCAGCTCGGGCAATGCCAGTAGAAGGGTGAGAAATATAGTGCAGAGGGTTTACGGGAATTATGCCAGTCCTGACGTTTCCCGAATGCAGTATATGCGAGGCACCAGCGGAGTTTTTGCAGATCATCCAATGAAATCCAACAGAGCGTCCAGACCGTACAGTTTTCGGTGACGGAAGCGAAAGAATATTGGGGTGGACTTTGGAGGTGAGCTACTGAGTAGATCACCGCAAAAGGCACCCGCCATGCCACTAGGCTTGGCATGCGGATGTTACCGAAGAAGAAGTTTAACGGGCCATAAACAGCTCGAAAACCTGGGGGGGGGGGGGGGTCCTGGTCTGGATCGGGTGCAGAATTTCTGATTTAAAAAACTTACCACCATAGCACAAATCAGGTCATTAGTCCTCACTGCTGGAGGACACCTAATTTATCCCTAACAAGGACACGGTGCAGGACCCCGCAGACTGATTACTTGCTTACCAACCCTCTAAAAATTCATATCGTCCATTATTAGTGAAACTGTCAATGCACACCTTGAAAGCAACAACATTCCGTTCGAGGAGCAAAAGGTCTGCCGAGTCGGGTCTACCAACTTATCAATGTGTTCATCTGAGGGTGCCAATACTTCAGAGACTAACCGTAAAAGGAGAGGTACCTTCCAGGGAGAGTCCCTTTGATTTTGCATGGCACTGAACCAACTTTCATTGCTCCTAAATGATGGTTGAGGGGATGGTTCTGCAATCAAATATGGCCTACGTGCTAAGTGCGAACTGACACACTTGATGTAATTAGATAACAACAAGTTGTATGCTGGCAGTGATGGCCACCTTAGAAGTCTGTTGGGAATTGTGGACAAGTTTAGCCGTGATAATTGGATGGATGGACAAGTGTCCAATCCAACCCATCCGCAAACGTGATCACGAGCCACATGCCGGACATAGCACTGGTGACCTCCACATCCAAACTATGACCGAGACAGATTGCTACAAATACCTAAAAATTCTGCAGGGAACCTATGCTCGAGTTGGTGATCTGAAGGATGCTCTGTTGCCCGAACTCGTGCGACATGTAAAGCTGGTGCTGAAATCGCATCTCTTGGGGAAGAACAAAATAAGCGCATTGAATTTATTTGCTATCCCTTCACTGGCTTATTCATTTGAAATATGGCTGTGGACGAAAACCAACCCGGAAAATGTCCAGCGGTGGATATGGACTACTATGCCCAAATTCCGAATTCATCATCCAAATTCTGCCGCTGAGCGGATGAACCAGTTTCGTGACATCGGAAGCAGGGGTGTGGTTGACGTGACGGAACAACAACACCGTAAAGTCGACTCGCGCTTATTTTGACAGCAAAGAGCAAGCAAGTCCCTTGCATGCGGCTGTTTTTAAGACAATGTATTCGAGTGCTACCAGGAGCGAACCCATACCTACGAATTGGCTTGACCCGTGATGGTTCACAGTTGACCAAGTTAGAGAAAAAGTATTAAAGTGACGTGAAATGAATCGTTGGATTGACCTCCCTGGAGACTTCACCCGTTACTCTGTATGAAGTCATAAAAGCACGTCATCGACCTATCGGGCATGCCCTCGAGTACATCGTATCCGGGACCAACGAATTGGAGCGTGTGTGAGGAGATCCAAGACAAAACAAGTAGAAAACAGGAAGCTCGACGCTTCAGGACTTGCGGATTTATCCAGGGCAAAGGCAACTCATCAGATGCTGTCTCACCTCTGCCCTGGGAGCAGTACGACCGAAGTGGCTACAAGGAGGTATCTCCTTCAATTCCTAGACAAATAACTATCAGTGGCTTCGCAGACGATATTGGAGCGACTATCATGGCACTATCAAGGCTATACCTTTTTTACTTAGGGAGTGACGACTCTTCATATTACCCGACACGCGTGATGATTCCGGAGGGTGCGGATCACGTTATTATGAACTAGCCGAGGTTTGCGCACACATAGCGCAGGCGGAAAATGACGCCAGGGCGCGGTTAACACCTGACACCATATATTAGCCTCTAAAACAACTTGAAGGCCGATGGAAAAGTAATGAAGGCGGTCCGCAATCTGATGAGGAAGGAGAAGCTTCGGAGGAATAATAAATAAGGACACGAACCGCTGGTCGAAATTGATCTTACTCTGTGACATAATACCGAAATGGTACTCCCGCGAGGTAAATAAAAGAGAGGGAAATGTTTTTAGTGAATAAATATTTGACATAACCACATATGGGAGGAGCCAGCGGTTAGTTTTGGTCCTTTCCATTTTCCAATTTCGCTTTTATTTCGCCACGTTTTTGGCTATGGTTGTCGTAAAGGTATGTCTCGTGAAAGAAAATATATCACGGAACCTTTTACATCCATAACTACGTGCCAATAAGGATGCCACCGAAGAAACCCAAGGGCTTGATTCCTCCAACTCGAGGCGCAATTCGTGTTGGCGGACATCACCACAGATGCCCCAGGACGCAACCATGCTGACGCCTGAATGAGTAAGCTGTATCATTTGCTGGTTTGGCGCTCCACGACCACACCTCCAGCTAGTTGCTGCTGCTGAAATGTAGCAGCTGGGTTGGAACAAGGTTGACGCGAATATCCTCATTTTTTTTTTTTTACTTAAGCGACTGCCTGAGAATACAAGGGTCGTATTAGCATATGCCGATGGCATACGGAATTGTCGGTCACGGCGGCCGATAAAATGCACGAGGTCCATGCACCCCGTGTTTGCGTAGGTATCTCGCGAGACCGCCGAGACAGCGAAAATTTGATGACAAAAGGCTACTTTCACGATGCTGATAATAAGCATAAATGCTATTCACTTGAGAGGGCAAACTGGAACACGCACGAAATGAGCGGTCGAGAAGTCGCCAGGATCCGCATCGAATTCACGCGCGCCTTGTTACTTTCACAAATTTGCAAACAGAGCACTAAATGCACCAGCGCCTTTACGGTAAAACAACAAAAAGTTCTAAGCGCGCCACGGCGACATCTACCCGAAGCGTGGATAGTATACGGTCCCCTTAGTAGGCGCGATTCTCTGGAGAATTCCGATCCACGGTATTAACAGTCTCACCAAGCATCCCCAGCTAACATTAGCGGCAGCAAATTTTACGCCCATAAACACATACGGTTAAACGCAAGTAGACGTGACGCTTGGCTTGTTTAGGACTTCCTCGCGGAGCTTCATTCTGGCAGACATTAGTATCTCCAAGACAGCAATTTGCATAATTTTCGGACTTTTCGAGAGCACACTAATGACTATGGCTTATGTAATGTGGTGCAAACCTTCCAAAAATTCACCCATTCTATACTACGGAACTCGAAGTTGGATGATGTTCTGGTCACCTCCTTCACCAAATCAGCAGCATGTAGCACGTCTCGAGGGTGCCTACGTTCCCTTCATCATGACCTAGTTATCAATGTTGAGAAATGCAAATTCCTCCAACCGCACGTGAAATATCTACGTCATTTCATTACACCTAACGGCGTACAACTGGACCTCGGCAAAATACAAGTGTGAGCTTTCCACTGCCTAATGCAGTAAAAGACCTGAGAAGGTTCCAGAGCATGATAAACTTTATTGCCCAACACCGCTCATCAGCAGTCCCTTCTTAACGTCGTCCTGTCGGGGCCAAAAACTAAGGAATTGCAGGAGGCTGTGTGGTCTCCAAGCGCCGCCTGGGCCTATAAGTCCTCGAAGCAGCAGCTGGTAGACGCTAAACTTTTGGCGTTCTCTCAACAGTATGCATCCTTAGTCATGTTCATCTATACCCCAGACATGGCAGTAGGCGCTGCTCTTCACCAGAAGGTGAACCAAAGCTGGCAGCCGTTAAATTTCTTCTCGAAGCAGTTGAATCCCGCTCAAAGAAATTACAGTACCTTTGGTCGTAAACTATTGGCCGCCTATCTGAGTATCAAATACTTCCGTTTTTCTTTTGAAGGTAGGTCGTCCAAATTGTCCACGGACCATAAGCCTCTCACTTTTCCCTTAGCGGAAAAACCCGACAAGGCGTCCCGTCGCCAATTTCGGCACGTCATTAGCCAACTTCGAACATTCCCCATGAGTCAGGTAAAGACAACTTAGTCGCTGACACTCTATCCCAGATCTCTGAGAGCAATATCCCAACCCCAGAATACAGTCGAATTCCAAATACAAGTTCAAGGAGTTCCTATTTTCGACACGCCTTCCTCAGTTTGCTGAGCCATGAACAAGAACTTTAATACTCGGGCTAGAGAGGGCATTGCATGTGAAAGGTATAAAGTCACTAGGCATGTTAAAAAGGAAGTGGGTGGGTGGTTCCACCTCATACACCTCAAAATAGTAGGCCCTTTGCAAAGCTCACTTCGTTACAAATATTGTCTCACTATCATAAATTGGTTTACGCATTGGCTTGAGGCAATACTTCTGGAAGACACTACTGCAAAAGAGAGAGAGAGTAGAGAGATCCCGTGTTTTGGTGTTCTGTAATGACAGACCGGGGAATACAGTTCGAATCTACTCTCTTCTTGGAGTTCGGAAAGCTTCTCGGTTTCAAATGCCTTCAGTTAACTGCAGTCGCTATTATGGCTCGCGACGATTCATCCTAAATGCAGGTCCTGCTGATCTGGTGTACCGACAGAACCTACAACTCCCGGGCAACCTGCTCTTGACAAGAGAGGTGGGCTTGAGAAGACCGGATTGTAGCGTCTACCCATAGGGATCTCCATGAGGGGCTTCCTATAAGGTTCCCTAGCGTGGGAAGCACGCGTTCAGATTAGATGTTGGTGGCTAACCCAGGACGGTCTCCTTAGATAGGCTGAAGTCTTTCTTCCAGGGGACATTTGTGTGGACCTTCTGTAATTTTCTTAATACGAACTCCAAGGAAATCTAGTCCTTACTTACTTACAAGCTCAAACAAATTGTTACTACCTCAAGCAGATGATATATGTATGTATGAAATTAAATCTACTCACACTTATTTGCATCCATCTAAATTTCTGCTCAAAGTTTCCTAGGCGGGTTGAAAGTAGTCCTCATTAATAAACCATTTAACACCTTTCTCCCGAGTCAGAACAAACTTTGGAATGACGATTTCAACGCTTGTCCGCGAAATGCTCTAACACCGGCAAACTCATTGCGGTAACTAATCAAACATTCAAGATCTAATCGAATTACAATCCACAAACCTGCAAAGTTTGATTTTCACCCTAATAGCGAACACAAACTCCAAAACATATTGCGACTAATTTGTTTGCTTGCCACTTAGAAATTGCTCTTTGCACTGATTAAATCTTTGGATTTATTCGGGAATTATAGTGGAGAAAGTGATAAGGATCGTCATTGCAGTTTGGAATTGAGGGACCAGAAGACAGTGATTTTTAGAAAGTGACATTAATTATATATTTTTTAGTTGGTATAGTAAATAGGCGTGTAGTATGTGAATGTGTCTGACGCAAAGAATTTGGAAATGTTGTTAAGGTAGACCCCATAATCACTGAAGAATTGGAGGTTGGTTTTATCACACCAGAAAATTGGAGCATCTGATAATGCTTTGTTTACGTTATTATGTTTGAATATTTACTTCAGAATGTAAATTTACTTCATACACGGGTGTACACAGTATTTTCAGCTATCATTATGTAAGCGTAAGAAAGATAAGCCACCTGAATCAGCGACGGATAGTAACTCAAGACTATCCAATTTAAAGGAATAAGAATACCAGGGCATATTTACTGGCAAAAACCGAAATCTTTCATCAGGAGCGTCCCTTCGTGCGGATAGGGGAATGCTCGGCGGGCAATTCTACGCACATGTACGCATTTGGAGGTGTGCCCAGGACGAGAAAAATCCCTCGAAGAAGTCAACCGTCACTCAGGCAACACAAGTGATACCCCCTTAAAATCCAAAGGCCGGTAAACTTGAAAAGGGCGCGAACGATTCTTTTGGATCCTCGCAGAACGCGAAAAGGCAAAAAGGCCTCTCACCGGCAAAGGGAAAGACAAACAAAGTGGCCAAAATCGTGGAAACAGCGGCGCCAGCTCCAATCGACCTAAGGGAGATAAAGCCCCAAAAAAAAACCAAGGAAGCGTAGCGCAAGGTTGGCGGAAAGAAAAAGACGATTACGGTCCGAATTGATTATTATCTCGAAAAAAGATGATATGACTTACGCCGATATCCTCAGGAAGATCAAATCCGATCTTAAGCTGATGGACCTTGGAGAAAGTGTCAGCCAGATTAGACGGTCCAAAAAGGAGATTTAATGCTGGAGTTGATGAAGTCTCCGAGCAAAATGGCTGAACATTTTCTCGGCACCGTGGAGAAGTCCTTAGGATAAGAGGCACAAATACGGATCAGAAAGCAGAAGATTGTGATACTTTGGATTGGATTGAATATCGTCCATGGCTTAGAAACTAGTTCGCAGATTCCGCGTTTGCAAGATTCCGTTATCAGAGAACTGAGAAAGGCATACGGAGACACGCAAACAGCAACTATAAGCTTACCAACTGAAGCAGCGTTCAAACTGCTGGCGGTTGGTAAAGTAAAAATGGGTTGGGTCGTTTACCGACAAAAGGAACAGTTGTCCCTCAAGCGCTGTTTGGAATGCCTTGAATTTGGCCACAGGCCACATAGCGGCGAAATACACCGGAGATTCTGACAGGTCAAAAAAATGCAGAAAATTTGGGGGAGAAGGTCATATGTTCAGTGAGCATAAGGCTGAGCGTGAATCTATACTTTGCAAGGGAGAAAAGGGTGTTGACTGTCGACACGCTACAGGCAGCAGTAGATGCCCAGTGCCCAGGAGAGCTTTGGATGCAGTAAAGAAATGAGATTGATACAAATCCCAACCACTGCGAGGTAGCGCAAAAACTTCCCTCGTCTGTCATCTGTGAGAGGGGGAATTGAAGCTGCCATAATCAGCGAGCCTTATCGCAATATGGGCATGTGGAAATCATTTCCAGATGTTGTATTCCTCAGGGCAAAAATAGCCCCCAAGAGCGATGATAGCAAAATTCGAAGGAATGCTAGGTATGCTAGTCTCGAATGAAAGTCCTGGGGGTTTAACGTGAGTACCTGCCGGGAAGGCATAATCCCACGGTCCTCTTCGGACACGGATTGATTTTGGGACCACAATCAGAGCCCCGCCATGCAAGCACAGCGGTCCTGGTTTATACCGAGTGCAGGCTCAGCATTCATACCAGTGGATGCGAGGCCTATCTAACACCTCTGCCGCAACTGAGGAGTACGGCACCCGATTTGTACAGCACAACTCCACGCTCGAGCTCCGAGGAGCTCTGCCCGCGATGTAGGCATAACCACAACCACCATGAAACTCCCACAAGGGGGCCAACCGCAAATAACCGGGCCGAGAACACATCCTCCAGGAGTTCTCCCTGAGCATATGCTCTCAGAGGGCCGTCCCGGTTCTTACGGTACCAGATAACCTCCGGTGAGGCTTCGTGGCAGAGCCACTTCAGATGAGTCCCTTGCAGACTCGGGTCTGATCGCCCTCCTCGAGTACGTGGGGACGGAACTCCCCAACGGGTTGCTAGTCTCGGATGTAAAAAGTCGACACCCGAAGGTAATAGCGGGTGATTTCAGCGCGTGGGCTGTGGATTGGGATAGTGGCACTACGAACACCAGGAGCTCGAGGCTTCACAGAACGAGACTGCTTGCAAATACGGAAAATGTTGCTACTTTTCGTGGGACAGGGTCGGGTTCAATAGTCGATCTGACATAAGTGAGTACCACATTGGCGTGAAGAACGGCATAGTTTGTCAATGAGCATTACACTCATAGCGACCACCAGCCAATTTTCATCCAGATCGAATATGGGCCATGCGGCTATATGCGTTTCCGCTGAGATGGAAACTGGGGCTGGTTCGTGCAAAGGTTTGAAGAGCAAGCATTCATAGAAAGCCGTTGGGAGGCCACAATCCCGATAGTACGGCTTCAAAAAATAGAGCAAATGATGGGACGCATAATGAGAACATGCGACGTTGCTGTGTCGAGGGGGGGAGCCATTTCAAAAAGGCGGTCTAACTATTGATGGAATGAAGGGATTGCAAAGTTGTGGACTACATTTTTTCGAAACAGCGGAACAGCGTACAGGGTGGTTATGAAGACGATGAGAGGCCGAGCACCACAGGTGACCTGGCAGCATCTTCTGCCCGAAATCGTGATGACGCGAAAAAGGGAACGAATCCAGCTGAAAAGGATACAGAACACCGAAAGGCGGCAAGGCGATAGTCGATGGAAAAGTGCCAGCAATGATAAGATGACTTATAGGGGATCGCTGGACCACATACGCACCTCGTATTGAAGAGTGGATCCAGCAACGACACGGCGAGATTAACTACCATCTGACGTAATTCCTGTCAGGACACGGTGGTTTTAGTGGGTGAGAATCCCACACGCTGCTGCAACCAGGCGCGGCAGTGTCTTTGTAAGACTTCCTCCTTTAAAAAGCACATTGAGTGTGCTGCAACTAACGCGTCTTCCATCGCTGTA
This sequence comes from Hermetia illucens, assembly GCF_905115235.1. Lineage (NCBI taxonomy): Eukaryota > Metazoa > Arthropoda > Insecta > Diptera > Stratiomyidae > Hermetia > Hermetia illucens. The sequence continues at coordinate 12,662,623 of NC_051853.1, read as the reverse complement.
ACGATCTCGAGGATACTACCGAATATTGATGGACCAAGACAAAATCGACGTTGTCTTATTTCAAGGATAGTTAGTTCCGTGCTACTCTACGCAGCTCCAGTTTGGGCAACTGTTCTGGAAAACAAATCAAGCTGCAGAAAACTAGGAATAGCATATCGACTAAGTACGAGTACACTCCGGGTATGCAGTGCATTTCGAACAACATCAGGAGGAGCAGCATATATGCTAGCAGAGACAATCCCATAGACATCTTGGCGAATGAAGGTCGGCCTCTCTACGACAAAATGTATGCAATCGGGGAATCTATTGTACTTCGATGGCAACTAGCAAAGCGAGAATCCATCGCAGAATGGCAAAAAAGATGGAACGAGACAAAAGCTGGCCGTTGGACCTACCGTATCATTCCACACATTCGAAGATGGATTGAAAGAAGTCACGGAGAACTAAGCTACGAGCTAACACAGTTTTTAAGTGGACATGGAGGTTACCGGGCTTATCTATATCGATTTGGACACGACGAGTCACCATGCTGCCCAAAAAGTGGTAACGTGACTGAGAATGTGGAGCATGTTGTATTTGATTGCCCTAGGTTTACCGTGCACCGAACTAGGCTGGTAGCGAACGTAGACAGGCGCTTAACACTTTAAAATATAGTGGAATTTATGTTGGAGTCAACGAAGGCTTGGAATCAAGTTGTAATTGAGTTGAAAACGATTTATCAGCAGCTAAGGCAAGAATAATTGTGAAGGAGAAAAGAAAGGTAGAGAACAATAATAAACCGCAGTAAAAAAGTGATCCAGCTCCGCGATGCAATGCATTATAAAGCAGTCCCGTAAGAAGAGTGGAAGAAGAAGGAGGTGGTTTTAGTGAGTAAGAGTCTTACATAACTGCATGGCAGGAACCAGCAGTAGGTTTTGAACCTTTCCACCTTCGAACGATGAAACGAAAAAAAAGATAGACGGACGGACAGCCAGTAAACATATTTTAAATACGGTTTTGTTTTACACAAAACCTTAAAAAGTCCCTACACCTTAAAGAAAGGTATATAACCCCTTAAGGTTAAAGTTGATTCTAGTTTTGTTTTAGATAAGTTTTGGCAAATCTTTTCTCAATTCTCAAACAAAAAAAGTTTCTCTTTAAAATATCCCTTTTGGTTTATATTCCAATTGAGTTGAATACTTTATACAGTGAAAACTTTCATGGACGGGCTGTCGAGCAATTTTTTGGCCGCTCAAGAGGGGCGTCCGTCCATAAGGAGTAATAATACAATTTTTCGAAAAAATTCTGTCGACGGTGGTTAGCTTTGTAAGCAAATGAATACACTTTCTAAGGATATGACCAGATTTTTATTTCCTTCTTTACCAGGCAAAATTTTTGAAAAAAATCGGAAATTGTGAACTGACGTAAAATTTACTGTTCTTCTTCCAAGAACAGCGTTTGAATATGTCCCTCGAAGGCAATATTGTCGTTTTCACGAAAAAATTTTACACGCTGTTCAGTATCGGAATCCTTTTCATCTAAGCAGATTTCGCCACTGGAACAGTCGATCTCAAGCTCTGGAAGTGTTGGTGGGGACTCAGTGGCGAATTATTCCGAGGATTTCTGCGTTGGAATTGCCCTCCCCAAGTGTTTCCAAGGGCAAGTCATCCTCAGGGTTGAATTCTTCTGATTCAGAATCATTTTTGTCAAATCCAGCTTTACTAAATCAGTTTACAATTTTTATTGGCTGTACAGCTTCCAAGACGTTAATTGGTTTCTTCTCTGAAGAAGTGTCAATGCTTGCCAAGATGTGCTTAGCATGCATGCTTTGATAGTGAATTTTGCAACGTTTAATAACGCCCTGATCGAACGACTGACAAGCTGACGTCGTGTTGCTTGGAAGAAAAATAATTTGTATATTTTGTAATTTTGCAAGTGACGAAGATGCGCAGTTGCCTTGTCTAGGAAAAGCAGAATTCCCCTTTTTTGCTGCTTTAACTGGCCTGTCATCTAGGGTCTTTTTATTAAAATGCCGAATTATTGGCAACCATTTGATGTGTATGGAGGCAAACGCTTTGGGACGTACAGCTTTCCCTATCACGAGTGATTTTCCTTTTTCTCCTGCTAAATTAACGCACAGTAAAATTGTTAACCTTCCTTACGAAAATTTTCCACACTCTTATCCGATTTGAGAGCAAGGGTTTTGTTAGGTAATACTCTAAAGAAAAGACCTGTTTTGTCTGCATTATTAATATCCTGGGGTCTATAACCAATTAGAAGTGCTGGAAGTTTTTTTAAAAATTGTTCAATGTCTTCTGGATTAACAGCAGAGACTTCACCAGGCACATATCGAAATGTTATGTTGTGTCTACTGCGAAATGTTTGCAGTCAACCGTTAGATGTAGCGAAATCTTTAACTAAGGCTTAAAGCTATTCCCTTGGCTTTTTCTTAAATAGGTAGTCCCGATAATGTAGTGTTTTGGCTTTGGACCTTGCAAAACCAGTCATAAACAGTGACATCAATATTTTTCACTTTTAAATTGGTAAAGTTTTTTTTTACTGTTGGGATTTTCTCCAACAATTCATCTGGCCCTTAATGCCTGCGTCTTTTCTATGCCAAATCTGGTTGAGACAAGTCAAATTAATTTGTCAATATTTAAACTGTTTTAGATTACACAAGTCAACATGGAAGAATGAACACTCTGATGGGAGATCTCTACTAATTGTGGGTCACTGAAATAGGATATGACCTCCGTCTTTTTTCCATTACCCTAAATTTTTCTGTCACATCCCTATTTTGGCCGAAATTGAGATGAAATCGGTAAATTTCGTCTAATCCCATTTCACAGAGGAGGAAGGGTTGAAATGAGTCCAAGGACTAACTCTGTTTCTTTTTCGAAAAAAAAGTGCGGTGCTTGCGTTTAGCAGAAGTGATTTTTAAGGTTTTGTGTAAAACAAAACCTTATTAAAATCGATTCACTGTCTGTCTGTCTGCCTGTCACACGCACTTTTCTCCAAAACGGCTAAAGCGATCCGAAAGAAATTTAGTGGATATATGGGAACTATGAAATCCCACGCATACAGCGAGTGACATAAATTTAGGTGAAGTTTAAAGAGTAGCTCGCCATACACGCAAAGGGGGGGAGTTTAAAAATAATTTTCACGGGATATAGTCGTGTAGAGTATCAAATGTAAGGTCGCGCTTCCGAAACTGATATTAGTTTTGACGTAAATTGTAAAGTGCCCGAGTAAGGAGTCAAAATGTACACACTTAAAGTGAGACAGTGCTCATTTTCGGAAACTACCCCTACTCATAGTGTGAAGTGTATGAGGTTAACTATTATCAATGCAGGCTTTCCATCAAAAGATTTATTTAAATCGCTTTCTAAAAAATAGAACAAAAAATATAATTTTTAACTATGTGACACATAACTGTCATGTACTCATCGCTCCTCACATCTTCTTCTTTTTCTTCAGCCCTTGTCCCATTCACAGGAGGAGTCGGTTCGTCGTGATCGGTTTCGCCATTTTATTTTATCAAATGTCTGATTAGGATGTAATCACGAGGCTTTTAAATCCCCATCCAGAGTATCAAGCCAACATTGTTTCGGCCGACCTTTTGGTCACTTACCATTGACTTCGATATTTAGAGCAATCTTGGCAAGTGAATTATCGTTAGTGCAAATCACGTGACTATACCATCGAAGATGCCTTTACCGCAGTTTTCCACGATCGGTGCAACCGCACATCTATGGCGGAAATCCTCATTTTGGAGGTGATCAAAACGTGTTATGCCACTGGTCCAACGCAACATCTTCGTCTCCATTACCACAAGACGCCCTTCATTGTCTTTTACAGTCTTCTAATACTCAGAACTATACAGAGCGACAGGGCGAACGACATTGCGGTAAATTTTAGATTTGAGACGTTCGCTGATACGTCGATCACAAAGGACACCAGTTGTGAAATGCCACTTCATCTAGATTGCGTTAATGCGTGAAGCAATTTCATTACGTAGTTCTTCATTGGCTGATAGCATTGACCCGAGATATTTAATTCGCTCAGTGCTGAACAAGTTACTGAAGCTGACAGCACTGGGCGAATTAAATATCTCGAGTCAGTGCTATCAGCCAATGGAGAACTGCGTTATGCTCCTTACATAGAAAAGCACAAAACCTTTTAACATTTTATACCGCGTTAAGCGTCTAATTGCCCGACTTGTTTTTCTTTTAATTTACTATATACCACAAAATTCCGCCACTTTTAAATTCATTGCTTTCGCTGCAAATTGCACAGCCATATGCGTGACCATGTTAAGTACCAACAGATGCATTTTCCATAGCGAATCATCTTGGGGAATTACAAAGCATTTATATATGTAAGCGTTGCTACGAAAGAGCAGAAATCAGACATCGTTGGCTTGTTGTTGACAGAGTGCATGAAATTACATACTTGCTGGAAAAAACGCTGCTGATGCTTTCTCTTTGATTCTCTTTTGCGAATGAAGATGGGGGGAAAAAACGTTTGGTAGTCAGGTGTGTTACTCAGGACTTATTTTTCTGGCTGTGGTTTTTTCGTAAAAATTTCTTTACAGATTATGCAATTTGAGAACCCGTTGGTAAATTTTAGAATTTTCAAAGAGTTATCGTCATGGCAGATAAAAAATGGTACCAAGACGTCAATATCATACAAAGAAGGGAACGGGCAGTTCCTGGAGAAAAGTAGAGTCCGAGAATCAAGCCGGATATCCTCCCCAAGAATACAATGACGTGTTTTTAGTGGGACTAGAAGGGTACAGTACATTGGAAAATAATAGTACGGTCAACAAGGAGCTCTTCATCGCCCAGCTGTTCCGTATAATTTAAGCAATTCAGCAGAAAACAATCGAACAACAAGGCCAAATCGTACTGTTTTACGAAAATGCTTGGGCCAATGTTAGCCATGTTGTCAAAGTCGCCCCCCAAGAGCTCGAATAGGAGATCTTTCACAGCCCGCCATACTCTTCAGATTTTGTGCCATTGGGTTTCTATCTTTTTCGCTCCCTGTCGAGCAAAATGATACGTTATTTCCTTTCCAGAGATGGTGACTTCTACAAATGATCCAACCAATTCTTCAACACAATATTGGACAATTTTTGAATGATTCCTCCTCCGCAGGAGGGCGTGTTTAAATTGACTCTACAATTTTTTCTGTTCTTGCTGTCAAAATTTTTGACGCTTATTGAGGAACAATTTGAACAGTGACCAGCTTCTAGTTTTCCCTCTCCATGCGCCCGGTCGAAGCGATATTTTCTTATTTTACATTTCCAGTTTCCCATCAGAGATATTTCTTTTTGTATTTCAGGTTCCGGTGCGATCCTCAGCTTCAAATTAAAGGGCCCGCAAATACCTTGATAATGACTTGAAATGGACTGAAATGGCCAAAAGGACAACTTTCCCTATTCCTGAGCCTGACCAGTACAAAGACGTGCATAGACATACCAAAGGAACTCTACAGTGGAGTTGCTTCATTTGCGGGTGGAGCTTGAAGGCGAGTTTTGCCTTTTCTTCTGATTTCTGGGATATCCCTGTCCCCTTGCTTGACTGCGACAAACTCGAATGATCTTTGGCCCATCCCCCAACCTCAGAAGTTATCACATTATTATATATGAGTGTCGACAAATAATACATATTTGTCTTTGTATCTTTTTCAAAAAATGCTCTTAAGTCTGTTTTTTAAGACAGTTTGATTAGGGAATCGGTACCAAGGGTGATCTTTTTGAGCATCTCTGTTGCGTCAGAGATGCTTGTATTCATCTTTGTGTTTATCCTACTATTATAGGCTTATCACGTGCACATCGTATGTGCGGTGATAGTGAATCTGAAGTCCAATCTCATTACAATTGGGACAAAAAAATAAAAAATAACAACGAAGAAGATACCCTGTGTTCCATAAAGTGGTGAATTAGATATATGCAAATCGAGAACGTAGCTTCAGGTTAAGTTTAGAGTTGATTTAAAGTTGGTTCCAGTTTTGTTTTAGATAAGTTTGGCAAATCTGGTCGAAAAATCACCAAACAGAAAAGTTTCTCTTTAAAATATCCTTTCAGGTTTACATTTCAACTGACCTGAATATTTTAAAAAATCAGAAGTCGCCAGGAGCCGATGGAATTACTGCCGAATTGGTTAAATATGGAGGCGACCAGTTATACCAAGTGGTTCATCAACTTGTGCTCAAGGTATGGGACAGTGAATCAATGCCTGACGATTGGCAACGAGGCATTATCTGTCTCATACATAAAAAGGGAGATATCACACAGTGCAGCAATTATAGAGGTATCACGTTGCTGAGTACCATCTATAAGATATTCTCCACTATCTTGTTAGGCCGGATAGCTCCATACGCCCAGAAGATCATTGGCCCATACCAAAGAGGCTTCACTCCAGGCAAATCAGCGACAGATCAGATTTTCTCTGTGCGGCAAGCGACGGAAAAACTGTTGGAATATGGACAACAGTTGCACCATCTATTCATCGACTTTAAAGCCGCCTATGATAGCATAGCCAGAGTGAAACTGTACACGGCCATGAGAGAATTCGGTATCCCGACGAAATTATTAAGACTGACTAGGCTAACCCTGACTAATGTGCGAGGCCAGATAAAAGCAGCAGGATCACTCTCAAGACCATTCGACATCAACAACGGTCTACGACAAGGGGATGCCCTATCATGCGTCCTCTTTAACCTGGCCCTCGAGAAAGTGATCCGTGATGCTGAGGTAAATGCAAGAGGTACAATCCTCTTCAAGTCCACCCAACTACTGGCCTATGCTGACGATATCGACATCATGGGAAGAACCACCCGAGACGCACAGACTGCCTTCATCCAGATCGAGCAGGCGGCGATCGTCGCGAGATCTTGGGCTGCACATCAATGAAGGCAAGACAAAATATATGGTGGCAACGTTAGCACCAAAAACTAAGCAACCAACAGTATCAAACCGCACTGGTCAAACACGAAGAAGAATAAGGATAGGAGAATACAACTTTGAGACCGTTGACAATTTCTCCTATCTAGGGTTGAAAATCATAACCGATAACAGCTACGATGATGAAATCCGCGCACGGTTGTTGTCAGCCAACAGAGCCTATTTCAGCTTACAAAAACTGTTCCGCTCGAAACGTCTGACCATAGGGTCAAAGCTGTTACTGTACAAGACTATGATCTTGCCAGTCCTCATGTATTCCTCGGAAACTTGGGTTCTTAGCAAGAAAAATTGCGAACTCTTGGCCGCGTTCGAGAGAAGAATCCTCTGAAGAATTTTTGGCCCCCTATATAAGGATGGACGATTCCATGACCGTCCGGTTGTGGATAAAATCCGTCTCAATAGGTTACGGTGGGTGAGTCACTTAATCCGTATGGATGAGGATGATCCCACCCGGAAAGTCTATAAGGGCAGTATATATGGTAGAAAAAAAAGACGAGGCAGACCCTGCCTAAGATGGAGCGATGGCGTAGGTCAGGACGCCAGACAGCTTTTGAGGATATCGAATTGGTGGACCTCGGTGCAAAACCGGTATGTCTGGAGTTCCTTTTTAAGGCAGGCCTAGACCGGATACCGGTTGTTGCGCCGTTGATGATGATGATGAAGGTGGAACTTATTGTGGATGCACTAGCTCTCAACAGATTGCAGCCTGGATTGAAGAATGTCTCCATCGGATTGACTGTTGATAGTATTATACATTTTCGGGTCATCGGCATAGAACAGGTGAGGAATATCGGATAACACGCGGTGTAAATTCGAAATGAAGATGTTAAGGAGCAGAGAAGCCAAGTGACTACTTTGTGGTACTCTAAAATTCACGAGAACTCATTTGGATAGTCGCTCTTCAAACTTCACAAACTGAACTCATGAAGATAGGACTGGAACTAGCAGACTAAGAAGCCCGATACACCAAAATCGCGTAGTTTACCCAACGACCCTTTCGAAGTCCGTATAGACCACGTCAATTTGGTTTCCTTCTTCCAACTCGTAGAGGACATCAGAATCTAGAATAATTAGATTTGTGGAGGTCGACCTACCTTTTCTAAATCCATGTTGCTGCTCGTTGAGACGGGGGTCGATGCCAGGTTTGAGTTTATCACAGGCACAGCTTCTCAAAGAGTTTAGGGATTGCTGACAAAATAGCGATTCCTCAATAATTTCCGACAAACTTTCTATCGCCACTCTTGTAGATAGGCGTGAGATTGGAGGATTTCCACGAGGATGGGAAGATGCCCATTGAGAGCGATTTGTTAAAGATTATGTACATGGGAGTCGTCAATTGATCAACGCATTGTACTAAAAAGTAGGGGCCAGGCCGGGACCTTTGTTGACGTTGAGTTCCTGAAGAGCTTCGTGGATCTCTTCCCGGCTCAAAAGTATTCCATCGATAAGGGATTCCTCTTGAAAGCGTATCGTACTGTCCTTTTAAATCATCTCTGATGTCGTAGTCACTTTTGATGGCTTTATCGATTTTATTTCTTTGGTTACATAACTACCTCAAATTATTATCAAGTCAGAGTTCTAAGGGTCTATTGTGTTTCCTTATTTTGGGTACGTAACTGCTGATGGCGTGGAAGATTATCTTATAGAAGAAGGCAACGGAGCCATCTAGATCCGCTGTTAATAGAGAACTGGTCCAATCTATGCTGTTTAAATAATGTATAATGCTCTCATAGTCAGCATTCAAAAAATCGAATTCAATTTCGTTATTGTACGATAGGGTAAAGGGATAATCTATGGAGGAGAGTTCAACTGTAAGGGCAGAGTAATGAAGAGAGTTAAAGAAAAGGTTCTCGGCGTCAGTAGTTGAGCTAACCCCCACTTCGTCATAGGCATTGATAAAGATTATGTCTAACCATTTTCCATTTTGATAAGGTTTTGGGATTATTTTCTGTAAATCATTACTATAAAAGGTTGAAGGTTGAAGTCGATGGGATCATGAAAGTTAACTCAGAGGAGGCGGTTTTGGCTTTCGTCGGTGATGAACCTAATGTTCGGGCGATTGTAGTCTTCGAACATGATTATCCGGTTATCATTTTCCAATGAAGCAGTATCACTGCTGAAGAAATACTGTCAATTACTTTATTATTATAAATAACTAAACGTAAACAATTCCAATATAGAGGTAGTGTTTGCCTAAGAGGACTCTAACGAATTCGCATTGTGGATAGCAATGAAAACACCGTCTCCTTTGCAAATACAAGTGTTAGTATAATTTCTGTCAGCTCTATAGATAGTCCAATTACTAACAAGGATTTCCTCGTTTTTGTACGAGTCTTTCAGCCAAGTCTCGATAACAGCAAGGAAGGAGGAAGGGACCAACGCACTGATATACATACGTGAATTTTGTAGAATGACACGTAAGGGATCGTAGCGTTGATAGGACCCCCCACATTCCGGGCCTGAGTAGTGCAGAGGCGTCCAAGCACGTGTCGACCGAGCGCTCCAATTGAGCTTCAGTATTCGCGGGCGGACCTTCACGGTCAATTTCGCCAACTTTTTTGGTTTTTGAAGTAGCTCTTCCCTCTAGGTCATTTTCGACCACTCATGATGGCCGTATGACCAACGCGAAATCCCTATAACACATTACAGATATACTGAAGTTACCAAAAGGAAAACCTCCCCCATCCCCGACTCTGGCTAGTATAACTAGAGGCGTGCAAGCACGTGTCAGAGGAACTCTACAGTGAAATTGCATCAATTGCGGGAGGAACTTCAAGGTAAGTTTCGCCGTTTTTTTTTTATTTCTGGGATGGCTCTGCTTCCTTGCTTGACTGCAAGAAACTCGAATGATTTTTTTCCTATCCGCCAAACTCAGAAGTTTTTATTTCCAGTCATTATTCACTGGATCACAGGACACACAGGATATCGAACACTTCTGTTGTGTTAATGACAAGAACGGTACTTTACTTACCAACCGTCGAGTCGCAACGGATAGATGGCAAGAATACTTCAAGCAGATTTCAACTGAAGAATCTGCTCATCCTCCACTTCCACAATCATTGCCGACATTTGGACCAGTTCCACCAGTCAGCGCAACTGAAGTCGAGGAGGCAATAAAACAAATGAAATCGGGAAAAGCAACAGGACCTGACGACATCGCATCTGAGCTCTGGAAAGCGAAGAGCTGGGACCCAACACTGTGGCTCAGTGAATTCTTTAACCGGGTTATTCAGGAAGGAAGAGCACCAACTGACTGGCAAGAAAGTACCACTGTTCCAATATGGAAAAAGAAAGGTACTCCAACAGAGAATGTTAAAATTACCGTCCGATTCGATTACTTTCCCATACCATGGAGATTTTTGAACGCATTCTTGACAACCGTATTCGCGAAATCGTTGAAATAACCGTAAATCAAACCGGATTTGTTAAAAACTGCGGAACTACTGACGCAATACACGCTGCGCGGTTACTCAAAGAGAAACACTGTGAGAAGCACCGCCCTCTTTACATTGCCTTTCTGGATCTAGAGAAAGCGTTTGACCGTCTACCACATGAACTCATCTGGTATGCTTTACGACAACACTTCGTGCCAGAAGAACTCGTGCGCTGGGTTCAATTGCTCGACCATGATCCGAAAAGTAAATTTCGAAGTATGGCGGGTGTATCAAAACCGCTTCGTGTCTCTGTTGGAGTTCATCAAGGAAGTGCCCTCTCACCACTCCTCTTTGTCCTTGTTATGGACACCGTCACACGGGATATCCTATGTCCAGCGCCCCACACACTGCTTTATGCAGACGATGTTTTCCTAGCATCTGATAGCAAAAATAATCTCGAGCAACTTGTTCAAAAATGGAATGATCGCCTCATGCAACATGGTCTCAGATTGAATTTAAACAAAACTGAATTTTTGACGACCGATCCACATGAAACTGACACAATCACTGTCAGCGACAGTGATCTGCCCAGAACTGGGCTATTTAATTAACTCGGGTCAACGCTATCAGCCAATGGAGAACTGCGTTATGAAATTGCTTCACGCATTAACGCAACCTGGATGAAGTGGCGTTCCACAACTGGTGTCCTTTGTGATCGACGTATCAACGAACGTCTCAAATCTAAAATTTACCGCAATGTCGTCCGTCCAGTCGCTGTCTGTGGTTCTGAGTGTTGGCCAACTATAAAAAACAATGAACGGCGTCTTGCGGTAATGAAGACGAAAATATTACGTTGGACTAGTGGCGTGACACGGTTTAGATCACATCCTAAATGAAGATATCCGCGATCGTTATGTGGTTGCATCGATCGTGCAAAAATTGCGAGAGAGACGTCCTCGATGGTATAGTCACGCAATTCGTGCTAACGAGAATTCACTTGCCAAGATTGGTCTGAACATCGAAGTCGATGGTAAACGACCAAAAGGCCGGCCCAAACAACGGTGGCTTGATACACTGGATGTGGATCGAAAAGTCTCGAGACCCCCCAAACCAGACATTCGATAGAGTTAACTGGCGAAACCGATCACGACGAGCCGACCCCGCTTGTGAACGGGAGCAAGGCTGAAGAAAAAGGAGAAATAAGAGGGGTACATTCGTCAGTCACATCAACAAGAATTTTGCCGTCACGTACAGTTTGCCAATAGTATCTCAGTGAAAAGTTATTTTGGTTTTCAATAATTAACCCTGACAGAAATTTTTACTGGATTTTCGTCTTTTTCGCCAATTTTAGAAGCTCCGATTTTTTGCTCTGGGTTCGGAGCAGGATCCATTTGACTTGCACTCCCCAGCATACATTCGCTGGCAAACTCCATGAACTCGATATCTGATTCTGTATTCAGAGTAAGTTTTCGTTTTGACATCTACAATGTATGTACTTATATTGGGAAGACAAATCCCGCATAACAACATATTGGCCCTAATTGCCCCATATAGAAACAATTTTTGGGACTCTATATCCCATTGCAGGACCTGTAGTTTCGCAGCATGCAGATCACTTTCCCTTTGCCTTGCACCGAACTAAGTCCACTTGTATGTGTTGTGTATACAGTATTTTTCCCTCCCTTGATGTCTAGCACTTCCATTATTCCCCTTTTAAATTCCTGATTCCCAGTGTCAGGTGCCACTCTCGCGTCGGTAGGAAAACCCTGTACAAAATGTGGATGGAAGACTGATCACATGAGAGACTTCAAGAATTTGGTTCGTCTGTTTACTCATTAAATCATGACAAGAGCGCAGACCATGTGCATGAAAATGTATGACCCAGGACTCCATTACGGATTCCAAATCCTTCATAGTTTAGATCCCTGAGAAACACCGAGTAGAAATTTCATCCAACGTTAATACTTTTATTCGGAGCAGGTGGCCGGTATCGAGGTAGAAGATGAATGGAATGTTGAGAGGAAAATCGAAGAGCATTATGTTGACGAAAGAGATCGTTAGTGTCATATTGAACAACGGAGGATCTACTAACATTTATGATCATCAATTTGGTAAGACCCCGGATTGGACAGAAGTTTCATGATGTTTTGAGCAAGCATCATCCTTACCCAGGCTTCGATGTGAACCCAGCTCCAATTCAAAACGCGGTTCCAACTCCTCCAAATTCGACTATGCATAAACCAGGAATATCAACAAATGTACTCAAAGGAAAACTAGTTAGTCCAAAGAAGCACCACGTTACTTAAGAAGAGGTCCACGATGCATCAGATAACGCGGGTACAACGGAGGTTCCAGTTAAATCGGCAGTCCAGTAAGGAGCAAATGCATGTTACCGAGGGGTGATAGTTTTAGATCGACATTGATGAATGATCTTTCGGATTTATTGAGACATTCGGAAGATCTGTAGGAACTCCGATAGTAGTACGGAATAAAGAATATGTCGACAGTACTATAACTGAATGTAACGCCTAAACATTATTACTGAAGAGAAATTTAACATAAAGGTCTTAATAATACAATGAGAAAATTTGAAAGTTCATTATTGAAAGGAAGTAAGGATCCAAAAACATTATCTTCAAAGCCGAGAGAATATTTTCCGAGTTATCAGCTATGAAGGAAAGGATTGCATCATCCAAAAAAGTCCTTATATGGATTAAAAGAAGGTGGATCTTGTAGTCACCGTTGTTTGAACGAAGAGATACACATTTTTAGGGCAGAACCGACCTTTGGAAAACCAGTATTTACGCAAATATTTTTGTTGTTATTGTCTATGTCAATGACTCAATATGCTCTAAAGAAACCGCTGAATAAACGACGAGTTCTACAAGTTATTGAAAAAATTATTTTCCGCCAATGACTAAGGTGACATATTATCTTGTTGAAGAGTCGAGTTTTTTTTGTAATACGTCAGCTATCATCAAGACATACTTCAAGACATTTTGGATCGATTCAAAATGTGGTCACCCTATCCATTTGACCTAGGAGCCAAGGTGTCAAAGGTAGATGAGGAGAGAATATTTCTTTCATTAGTGTCAACAACGTTTAAGTCAGCTTAATAGCTTTTTTGGGACGACTTAACCTTACACAAAATTATTACTTATTTGTAAATGATCATTTTAATTCCCTTTTTGAGATTTTTACCAGCAAACTATTCGAATTTTGAATTCCTTGAAACCCTAAAACCTATTCAAACATCACCATATTCTTTGGCGGGTGACGATAGAAAAAAAAAAGTGTTTTTGGTAGTCAGGTGCTCGAAAATTACTTTTTTGGTTGTTTTTTTTTTACGTCAAAAATTTTTCTCCGGATTGTGCAATTTGGCACATGTCACTTTTACATAGGTGAGCCCATGGTTGTCTCATGAGACATGAGCTCAATGCTGAGAACAGCTAAAGGCAATTACCTCTGAGCGTCTTGCCTGCCACAGAGTGAGACGTGGATTCAAACAACCTTTCTAGTACGAAATTGTCACGCCGGATAAGAAATGGTACCTAAACGTCAATATAAGGCCGTGAAGGGAACGGGAGGCTTCAGGAGAAACACAAATGCCGTGAGTCAAGCAGGACTTCCACTCAAAGAAAACAATGATTTGTGTTTAGAGGGACTAGAAATGTACAGCGCATTGAAAAATGATTGAAAAAAACAGTATGGTTAACAAGGAGTTTTACATCGCTCAGTTGTACCGCGAAAATTACGCAATTCAGCTGAAGAGAACCATTACGAAAACCCTAAGCCTTACGTTATCCAAGTTATCATTGGTATTTCCAATATTTTCTTTTCAAATTCCTAAATGTCATTCCGACTTCGCATTCTACAAAGAAACATTATGGTATTATAAGCACCGATTCGTGAATGATTATTTTAATACCTTTCTTGAAATTTGCTGCCACGAGATCCTATCATTTTTTAAATCCCCGAAACTTTAAAACCTATTTAACATCATTCAATTCTAGTAGAACAATTTTCAAATACCATAAATGGCACTTAATATTTTGCTTGTTTTTATTTTACCAATTCCAAAGCCCTATATGCCCTATATGAGGTGAGGCAGCGTCTGATGAGTTGCCTCTGCCCTGGACGAAACCGTCAGTCAGAAATTTTTGATTTTTTCAATTCTTAATGCTTGGGGTGCTACGCTCCAATACTAGGGATCCATGGACTAAAAAACGAGGGAGTAAGTTGCTCCTCATTTAGTCCGGTCCACCATCAAGTGGATGGGGACTTAGGACCCCGCAGATCCTAAACAACAACCTAGCTTTAGTCTAGCTTAGACTACAACGACTGGTGTTTTAAGTCCAATATAACTCGCAACCTTGTCGTGTTTTTGCGATGATAAAAGGGAGCGTCTTTCCACCTGTTGGCACTTTCGGTCACGCTGCTCCCAGGGCAGAGGTGAGGCAGCGTCTGATGAGTTGCCTCTGCCCTGGACGAAACCGTCAGTCAAAAATTTTTGATTTTTCCAATCCCTATATGCACGTTTATTCCATATCCAAGCGAATGCATTTTGCATAGCGAATCTTCTAGGGAAATTGTGAAACATTTATACATGCAAATATTGGTGCGAAAAAGCTGTACGTAATTACTTGCTCGAGAAAATAGCACTAATGTTATAGAAATAAACATTTTTGACAGTCAGGTGTGCCGAGAAAATGTAACTATTTTTTTTTTTTGTGGATTTTTCACGCAAAAAGTTGCTCGCTATTAAGTTTCGGACTTTTCAGGACGTTGTTATCGTTATTTGAACAGACAGCGATTTAGAATTAGCTAAACGTGTTTCTGATTATTTATTTGCGCTCAGAATACGTATTATACAAAATTGATTTAGAGATATGTTTGAATGAGGACTCCTCGCGAATTCACAAGACGTGTTTAATTAGATTCTGTTATTTTTCGATTCCCGGCCGTCCAGCGATTATCAAAAGAACAACAAAATGCCAAGGAAGGGCGAGCACCGCAAAGGCCTCCTTAATATCTGAGGTAAGGGAAGCATCGATTAAGGATGCGATCCATCGTGGATCTTCCCTCTCGATCGCAGACCGCAAATATCGAATTTTCCGGTTCTATGCGGGCGGCCGGGGCGGTATTTTTCCCCCATTTTCAGCTTCGCCTGCGATCTTTCTTTTCATTCCAGCATCGAATTAAAAAACAGGCAAATACCTTGATAATGACTTGAGATGGGCTAAAGTGACCAAGTGACCAAAAGGAACGCCTCCCCTATTCCCGAGTCTGGCTTGTACAAAGGCGTGCAAACACGTGTCAAAGAAACTCTACCGTGGAGTTACCTCATTTATGGGCGGACTTCCAAGGTCAGTTTCATCGTTTCTTTAGATTTCTGGGATAGCTTTCTCTGGACCCTATCCTCAGAAGTCATTAAATTACTTTCACCAAATCATTTATCGGCATCAAACCGGGATATCTAGTGTTCCTTACTAAAACAGGCCTAGACCGGAAACCAATTTTTACGTGGTATTCGACGTAAAAAATGCATTCAATACTGCAAAATGGGCGAAAATCGTAGAGGCTCTAACCAAACTACAGGCTCCGAAGTATATTGTACCCATCGTTGTTGCATTTCTTCTAGGAAGAAGATTATACTGCGACTAGGATGATGGGCTGAAATTATTCCCGATAACGTGCGGCGTACCACAGGGCTCTGTCTTGAATCCCTTACTGTGGATAATTATGTACGATAGAGTATTGACGCTACACCTTCCTAACGGCCTGACAACCATTGTCTTTGCGGACGATAGCGGGGTAACAGTAGTTGGAAAACGCTTAGACAAGATCGAAATCTGCGCAAATGAAGTTATATGGTTGGTCAATTACTGGTTGAAAAAGACTGGCCTATCACCTACTGAACATAAAACGGAGCTAGTGCTAATCAGCAAAAGAAGAAAGGACACAACCTGATCATCGAAGGTTTTATGAATGTTTTCTTCAACTCTTTCCGAGACTTATGGTTAAGATCATAGACGATAATCTTCTGGTCTACTAGGTCGACTCCTCTCACAATGTTGAGCGATTATTTTCTTTTTTATCGGGTAATTTCAATCAACTTCTACAAAAGATGGAGAATGGTCATTCGATGCAAACGATAACTCATCTGACGCCGCCTCACTCTTACTCTGAGAGCAGCCTGATGGAGATGGTTACTAGGTTAGGTACTTTATTTAATAATGTAATGGAGTACTGTGTCCGACATCTATTTGGGTGCTATCCTAGAGAGAGGGAGGGATCCATGGACCAGAAACAGTGGAAAGAAGAGGATTGAGGACTTCTAAGTCCGTATCCACTTAGTCGGACCGGACCAAATGGAGAGTAACTGACTCCCACCTTTTCTGTTTACTCCTCAAATCAAACCAGGAGCACAGCTAAATTTGAACCATGTGCGAGCAGCACTAAGTAGAAATTTCGCACGATCTGCAATGCTTGGAAAAGTCTAAAACGGAGAAGAAGGTCAATATTTTTAGATTTTTAGTCGGAGCAGGTGACTGATATCGTCTAGGCAAATGATGAATTAAATGTCAACAGGAGAATCACTAGCATGAACAACGAGGGACCGACAACTTTCAACATCACTATGTTGGGGGGAAGCCAATTCGACAGAAATTTCAGAATGCTTTGAGAGAACGTAACCCTTTTCTGAGCTTCAATGTAAATCCAGCTTCAATGTAAATCCAACTTCAATTCCAGATGCCATTCCAACTCGAAATCCTCCAACTTCGACAAAGCATAAATCAGGAAGATTGATAAAGGTACTCAAAATAAAACCAGTTAGTCCAAAGAACCATCACGCTATTGAAGAGGAGATCGAGGATGGTTCAGGCTTTTGTCCAGAAAGATGAGTGAAATTTTTTTGTTCAATATTAAAGAATGAGATTTCGGATTTGTTGGCGCGTCCGGAAGATCTGTCAGAAATCGAATAGTCCTGAGGAATAAAGATAGTACTGATGGTTCTAAACCTAAATAAAAAGGTAGAAACCGATTTTCTCAACGTCCTGGAATGGAGAGACCTTCACTCATGTGGCGCATTCCAGCTCATTTGATCCGTCGTAGTACAACTTCGTCTGAACGAAGACTTCCACAAAGGTAGACCCAACTTCCGGAATGCAAGCGTCTACGTAAACAGTAAAGATGGCGATTGGTTTGCAATTATTCTTTACATCAATAACTCTATTTGCCCTCAATAAACTTGAAGAGAAATGACGAGTTCTATCAAATCTTGAGAAAATCATTTCAGGCCAATGACTAAGGCGATACATCATACTGTTTGAGAGTCAAGTTTTCTTGTAATTCGTCTGCAATCACCATAAGTCAACGAGGGTATACCCTAGACACTTTTTCAATAGATTCAGAATATCTTCATACAACACAGTTGGTACATTATTTAACCCAGGAACGAAGGTGTCGCAAGTAGATACAAGTCGCGGAGTGTTCATGTCACCCGCGTGAACGGTGTTTAAGTCAATTTGATAGCTGTTTTGGTCCTACTTAACATTACTCTATTATAAATAATCATTTTAATTCCATTTTTTTTCTTTTAATTTATACCACAAAATATATCCACTTTTAAATTCATTGCTTTCCCTGCAAATTGCACAGCCATATGCGTGTCCATGTTATGCACTAGCAGATGCATTTTGCATAGCGAATCATCTTGGGAAATTAGAAAGCATTTATGTAAATAGACATTGCTACGAAAGAGCAGAACGCAGACAGTAAGCTTGTAAGGTTGCTGGTAAATTTCAGATTTTTCAGAGTTATTGTTATTATTCGTGCCAATAACGATTTAATCTAAGCTGAACATGTTTTTTATTACTTACTTATGTTAAATCAAAATATTGGGTTGTTTAATATGTTCGTAGCGTTTTCTAATTTCTTCCATTTAAAGACTTTTTTCTTTATTTGGTAAAATATTTATAGTCATTCAGAAGAACTTTTTCTGCTCTACAAAAGTGTGGTAATCGTTCTTTTTGAGTAGGCTCAAGTTATTAGTGAATGAAGATTGTCGTCAAGTAAGTCGTGAGATGGCCGAAGTAATGAGCCGTGATCACTTAACCACCTTTATTCAATCGGACTTGCAGAAAACTCGAAAACATGAGGTCTCACGAACTCAACGAAGAGAACAAGGAAATGCGCCCTCAAATTAAATTGCCTCTAAACGTCTTGCCTGCCATCGAGGGACAGGGGAGGAGTTAAGTAGGTCTCCCACCGTAAGAATACAATGATCTGTTTTCAGTGGGACAAGAAAGGTATAGTGCATTGGAAAATAATAGTACCGTCAACAAGGAGCTCTACCTCGCCCAGCTTTTCCCCGTAAATTAAGGAATTCAGCACAAAAAAAACCAACCAACAAAAAAAAATGCTTGGCCCCATGTTATCCAATCCATCAAAGCCGCATTCTAAGAGCTGTGGAAGGTTCTTCACTGACCGACATACTCTTCAGATTTTGTGCCAATGGGTTTCGACACAAGTCTAGACAATTTTTGGAGGATTCCTTTTCGCAGGAGTGCGTGTTTAACTAGGCTCTACAATTTTTCAAGTCGTGGCTGTTCAAATTTGTAATGATAATTGAGAGAATTTTTGGGGGGGGGGGGGGGGGGGATGCCTAGAAAACAAAAAGAAACATACCCCATTTTATAGTCTAGGGATAACAAGGAGTGATAGGAACTTGCAAAGCTGTGCCTCCTCAAAGTCTGCGCCATGGGAAACGTCGATCGGGAATATGATCCATCATTCCATTTTCGATCGTGCCACTAGGGTTTCAAGTTTTCCCCCTTTCTGAGTCCGGTCGATGCGATATTTTTTTTATTTTAATTTTTAGCTTCGCCTCAGCGATATTTCGTTTTGTATTTCAAGTTCGGTTACAATCCTGAGCAGCAAGTTAAAGGGCCGTGGAATACCTTGATAATGAATTGAACTGGAGCGAAGTGACCAAAAGGACCAGCTCCTCCATTCCTGAATCTGGCGTGGAAGCACATGTCAAAGGAACTCTACAGTGAAGTTCCATTAACTATGGGCGGACCGAAGATGAGTTTCGCCGTTTCTTGAGTTTTCTAGGATATCCCTGTTCCCTTGCTTGACTGCGACAAACTCGAATGATCTTTAAAAATTAAAATTAAAAATTTTTTGTATGACAAACTAAAGTTGAAAAACGCAGTCATAACATGTGTTCCCGACAATTGGGGCAACTGACTGACCAAATTTTCTCGGTGACTTAAAAAAATTCATCACCATCTTACCCCCAAACATCGAGACATATCATACTGGTTTTGTATCTTTCTTCAAAAAATGCTGTTAGATCTGGTTTTTGGGACAGTTTGGCTAGGAAATCGGTGCTATGGGCGATCTTTTTGAGCATCGTTGTTGCGTCATAGATGGCTGTATTCATCTTTGTGCTTGTCCCAATATTATTGGCTTATCACTTGCACATCGTATGTGCGATGATAGTGAATCTGAAGTCCAATCGCATTACAATTGGGACAAGAAAATAAAAATTAACACCGAAGAAGATACCTTGTGCTCCACAAAGAGGTGAATTGGAGATATGCAAATCGAGAACGTAGCTTCAGGTTAAGTTTAAAGTTGATTTAAAGTTGGTTCCAGTTTTGTTTTAGATAAGTTTGGCAAATCTAGTCGAAAAATCCCCAAACAGAAAACTTTCTCTTTAAAATATCCTTTTTGGTTTATATTCCAATTGAGTTGAATATTTTATATTTGAACTTCTCAAAATTTAAGTTGAATTAAATAATCGAAAAAGAGAAAGAACCACAAATCAAGGATTTTCTCAATATCCTGTGAATCGATAAGAGCAAGGAACTTATAAATATTCGATCAAAAATCGTCACATTTATAATTTATGTGATATTCCTGAAAGTATTTGCTTCTGAAAATTGCAACCTACACTAAGTCGACATTCAATTTTCATTACAATCGACACACAAATAGAGGTATATGTTTGTATATAATATTATATTCCAAGTTTGTTATCAAACACAAAACCATCCCTCACTTCCTCAGACGTTCCATGCAGATAAGTAGCATTCCTGCTTGTTCTCTATAAATATATTAGCATGGAAGTCGGCTTCAAACTTCCTTTCAACCATAATAGAAACACTCTTGAGACGACAGGACTTTTTGTGCTTCTAATATTCAGCATTCGAAGTGTTGGCAGTTTTATAGATTATTTGAAATTATAAAAATACCTGATGACACCGATGGAGAATGTACAGATATATCTATACTAGAGACACATATGTACATGTGGATATGTGAAATCCGCACTTAAATCATTCAAATGAAACTTTCTTTCCAGAAAGAGTGCAAATTCGTATGCATCCTTTTTCAGGATTCAAAGTTGACTATCGCAAAGTTCATACAAAAATATCTGAGACCATTCGCTTCAGATAGAGTTAAATCACTAATCAAATGCTCATACATACTATATGTGCCTAGCCAGATAGCAACTACCGACAGAAAGCCAATTTCTTAGTCAATACCACACAGAATAGGCCAGTCATGGAAACCGAATAAACAACTGCATGAGTACGAGTCAAATGTGGTTACTAATTTCTATGCAAATGAGCGCTGGATATGTTCCTTTCGACTTAATTTTTTTTTCGAAAAAGCCATTAAGGATTTCCACACTGCAGACAATTTTTCCATTCAAAACTGGACACTGATTTGACTATTATCTTCTGGAGCCCTCATTAGCATAAAACAGATAGTGGGATATTCATCATGCATGCATTCATATGTAGATACCTTCTGGACGCATTCACAGTGCAATACTCTGTGATCACTGCTGCCACCGTCAATGCAAGGATACAATGAACTTCCTGCGGGTCGCTACTGCATGTGCTGCAGGATCTGATGCACAAACTTTAATTCCACTCACTAATCGTACCGTAATCTCACAAACCACAAGAATCTGAACCACTAACCGCTAGCACAATACGACGCAAACTGCACCAATTCATAAACAATAATCACAAAGGACCTGGGTTGACCGCGAATCTATTGCAAAATGACTGTTAATTCCACTACGAACAATACGAAAAATCCTTATAAATCGAATGCACTCAAATTAAATGTCAATTCACGTATTGAAATCCTGCGATAACGGTCAACTTCTACGTTGCGCATCCTTCAGGTCCTCGCCGATTCTGAAACCTACTGAACTGCTCGGTCGGTTATTCGGGAACGTAATATTACACGCTGTTACACGACTTGCAGCCACGTAAGGACTAAATGATTGCCACGACGATGAGCGTCAATAACGGAAAGATATTCTATTGCTGCTTTCAGACTCTCCATCCAGGACTCATGCAAACCGTTCGAAGGATTTCAAGGAACGAACAAATGAAAACTCGCACTCCACCACGTTCCTCAACAGTGGATAGTTTCGAATCGGTTCTCGTCTTCGGCACTCACTGGATCCTTTTTGAATCTTTGTAACAAACATAGTGCAGACATGCACGCGTCCCGTTAACCAAACATTCGAATGGAATATGCGACGACTTCCAGTTCCATGCTATGCGCAGAATACAGTTCCATGCATTTCTCTTCGCCGAAACGGAGAACCTTCGAACGTACTCCAGGACTTATCCCCGTGGAAGTTCAGGTTCTCTAGGCTCGCATGGTTTTAGATAATTATACTCTGGGAATTTATTCTATGCCATTAAATGTTTCCCCTATTTTCAGATTTTCTGCATTCAATTATTTCACTGTTTGTTTTACAAAGGACGAGGACTTGTTTACACTTTGCGCTTTGCTTACAAGATTGCCAATTATGTGTCCAACTCTTTAGTTATTTGCAGATAAGCATATCAATGCGGTCATACCATGCAAATGGAACTGCTCAGCGTACAGAGTCCTGCGAATTCCGCATTAATGGAATAATGATGGTATTAACAGGATAAATGACGTTTTCATGCAAACACTTTCAGATATAATAAAGGAATTTTTTAAGCCAGAATTTTTTAGACTATCTTTTTTAAAGCATCCCCTTCCTCTCCTTCAATAAAATGTTTTTTTGGAGATGTCAGTGAATGTTTTTTTTTGTAAAGATCCTTTGGGAAACAAAAATGAAACATCAAAATATTTTGTCGCCAACAATTTCCAAAAAACCAAAATTTCCAATTCTTCTTCAATCTCAATTTACTTCGGGCACTTTTCGTGATTTTGGAGTATAATGACATAGGAAAACGGTAGACGTTACTAGACTGGATCATCCCACAAACTGTTTAATTAAGAGTTTGTCTAATTAACGAGGTCATGCAATGCATGCATGCCACCCTTTCTTCTCTATTTTCGCCCCCAAGTAAGATGTGACCTTCTCTGAGTTTGTACTTCAGAAAAAGATACAAAATCTGTGGTAATACCAAAAGCAAAACAACTAGATAAACACGGGTAAAGCCTTGAAATTCTCAGAAACGTGTACATTATCGTTTCAATGTATTCTTTCAGTCAAATGACAGGATAGGTCTCAGGCCGAAAACGTGGATTATCCACGATGGGAAACGCAAAACCTCTGGGATCAAATCCCATCTTCATCTTATCGAACGAACACATAATTAGTAATTTTAAACATTTATTAATCCAAAACATAATTACAAAATTTTATTTATTTTTTTAATTCAATTCAACTCCTTCTTTCTGACAGCTAATTCTCGACTCAACTTCCACGATTGCTCTGCCAGCCTCGTGACTGTCACCCCGCTACCAACAAGTAGGCGAATCACTCAGTCGTGTGAGTTTCACTTCGTGGTGAATTATATCATTATGTTGCGGTGCTCGGACGAATCCCCGTTAATCAGCCCGAGCCTCCATACTACCCCACCCCCAGCTGATACTTTTTTTCTTTTTTTGGGATAGGGTAGGTGAATGCATTTACGCACACAGTGTTGGACTCCCAATTCAGTACGTCGTCAGACTACCAACTAAACACCTCCCCATCGTCAGGAAGCTAGCCTGGAACCGTTTGTCACATTGCTTTGGGCTAGTCCCCGAACTCTCCCGCCTTGCGGAGCCTTCAAATCAGGGAATTCCTTTCACCAACGGGAGGGGAGAGGAGGAAGGGAACTGTCAGTTCAAGGAACCCCCTGCCATCCGGCTCCTCCACCAGTCGAATTCTATCTTCTTAGCAACGAGAAGGGCCCGAACGTAATGGGCAACACGGTTCCACCTGTCAGCAGTCCTCAGCATCTCTTCCACAATGTTGTCTGGAGAGAGATCCCCTGTGTTTAAATAGAGCTGCTGACGAACCCCATGCCTTCCTTTACTTAACTTTACCGCTGATTTTGACTCTATTATCGACTCGCCGAACGATATGGGACGCAGGGTCGGAATTCTCTTTTTAGTCAGGATGACTACTTCGGTTTTTTCCAGTGCAAGGTTGAAACCATGAGTAGTCATCCATCCGCTTACCCGTCGCATCAATATGCCGAGTCTGCTTTGCGCCTGTTCGACAGTGCGTCCAGCAACAAGCGCTGCGACATCATCTGCGTAGCCGACCAGACGCGACTCTTCTGGCATGTCGAGTTTAAGCAGACTGTCATAGGTAGCGTTCCAGAGGTCCGGCCCTAGGATGGATCCCTGTGCTACCCCCGACGTGACCTCCATCCACCTTTGACCCTCAAGTGTTTCATAGAGCAGAGAGCGGTTCCTCAGATAGTCTCTCAAAATCCGTAAGAGATAGTTCGGCACGTTGAAGGTATTGTCTAGTGTGCCTAGAATGTCTTTCCATCTTACGGAATTGAAGGCGTTTCTGACGTCAAGCGTTACGAAGAGCACCACCCGTCGAGCTCGGCGGCTATGTGCCTCTGCTCGTCGAACGGCGTCCACGACCTGCATGACAGCATCAATTGTCGATTTATAATAATAATAATAATAATCGTTGGCGCAACAATCCATATTGGATCTAGGCCTTGAAGTGTGTTAGAGCACTTCATTCAAGACCGCAACGGTACACTACAGTAGACTGTAGGAGGCAATGTGGTCAGCATTGCGCTCGCCCGAGATTATTACCCTGATTTGACTCAGGTACTCATTCACAGCTGAGTCGACTGGTATCCGACGTCAAATCACGATTCAAATTCCACTGTCACCAGTGAGATTTGAACCGTGACCTTCTGTACGGTAGCCTAGTGCTCTAACCGCTCAGCTACCCGGACACTATTGTCGATTTACCTGCCCTAAAACCAAACTGCCGGGGAGATAAATCTCCAGGAATGCGTATAGCTTCAGCGAGTCTACTTCTGATGAGCTTTTCGAGCACTTTCCCAGCAGTGTCAAGCATACATAGTGGACGGTATGAAGACGGCAATTCGGGATCACCTTTCCCTTTAGGGATCAACGCAAGCCTCGCAACTTTCCAACGAGCAGGGAAAAAGCCCTCTTTCAGGCAAGCGTTGAATGCGCCGAGCAGTAGGTCTGGCCGGGGTTGGAATACCAGTTTGTATACGTCTGCTGGAATACCATCGGGTCCTGGCGCCTTCTTGTTTTTCCCTGTTCCAACTCTTTTATGGAGAAAAGTGGACAGTCCTCTGCGCTCTTCCGGCCGACGTCATCATTCCATACGGGGTGCGCAGGGAATAGTGACCTTACAATTCAGTCCACCTGCTCGGCCTTAAGTGAACAAGGTTTCCGCACAGCCCCGATAATCGAGTCCCCACGGATCCCCATTCACCTCGTCGACCAGATCTTGCCAGCAGCGAGCTTTGCTCTTGTTTATTGCGCTGCGGAGTCTCCTTTTGGCTGATTTGTGCTCCATCATTATGGTACATGACTCCCCCCGGTCGTCTAGATGTTGTGTTAAGCGGCGGAGCCTGTGACACTCTTTCCGGAGCTCTGCGATTTCCACTATCCACCAATACATGGAAGGTTTGCCGCGCCTCGATGTCTTCCTGGGCATGGAGGCTCCGCAGACCGTCGTTATCAGGTTCATAACTGAATTTACGACAGTGTCAGCCGCGGCGCCACCGCACCCAGGAGTACCCTTCAGTGTGGCCCCACCTGTTCCCAGAGTTTCGACAAACTTCCCCAGCTGATGCTAGGTTTCAGCGATAAAACCGACTCTTGGCACGCCAATTTTAGGAGCACAGATTAAATCTCACGCGCCGTACACCCTTTTCCCCCGAAACCTCAGAACAGGACACAAAAGGATTTAACCTTGACACGGTGACATTCTTGGGCCTGCCAAGATAAGTGCCTCCCTCGCTTCAACATTTCATATGGACCCTAATATCTGGGTTTTTCAAGAACTTCCGGGAAACATCCACACGAACCAAGACGTGTGTGCAGACATCCAGGTTCCTGAGGATGTTAGCTCTCGTCGACTCGACGATTACCTACCTTGTCGTTCTGAGGTAGCTCAGTAAGGAAGATCCGCTAGGAAACGAGAGGTGACACCTGAAGCCAAGCGGTAATCAAAATCTCTAGCCAAGGTATGACTGCCTGAGTGGTCACAGGGGTTAAGATGTTTTCCCAGTTTCAACTAGCCTTGTCTCAGCAAAAAAGGGTCTACCGAGATCGACTTACTTTCTCTGATAAAATGGCGGCTGAATAACTAGAAAAACAAAAACCTATTAAAAAATGAAAATCAAATTTCGATCGTGACGATCCAACCCCGAGTGAAGGGGCAACCCTAAGGTCATCGACGGGAAACCTGAGTCTGGACTGCTTAACAGACGAGCCGAAGCAGGCCCCTTTTTTCAAAACTCCTGAGCCTAGGCTCCAATCGGCGCCACCTGCTGAGGCTAAAGTCTTGCCCATAGGTAAGCACCCATCCACGGACAGCAAACAGCTTTCGTGCAAAACGCTTTCGGGTAAAATTCCCCCGGGAAAACCGCCTTCGGGCACACCGTCTCCGGAAAAACCTCCGGGCAAACCGCCTTGGGGCAAACAGTCTTCGGGCAAATTGCAACCGCCGGGGCTGTGCTAAGGCTGAGAGGGAAAGATCGTTTGGGGCAACTACGGCTAAGAAGAAACGGAAGCGGCAACGGTCCTCGGACGATCCCAACTCTTGGACACAAAAGGCAGCAAAGACGGCTCAGCCGACAATGGATAGGACTTAATTTCCAGCCAAGGCTATTGAAGCTGATGAATGGCTCTTGTATGACGACTCTAATTCATCCAGTTACGATACTGAGCAGTACGAACAGCTCGGGTGGAAACTCTTCCTAGCTTTAAGGATTGTATCCTCGCAAGGCATTAAGGTTGGATATGAGTCGGTAGGTGTATACCGAAAAATGTTACTTTGCCGACGAAAACACGAACGAGTGGTTGTGGCAGTACTGCTCTTCTCTCGACGATGTGTGGGAGGGTGTGCGACTAACCCTAAAAATTGTCTCTGAGCTGCCATCGTTCAAAAAGTGCTTCCTTTGGCTTCTAGATGAAGTGCATAGTGGTGTTGAGGTTCTGGAACAACTTGGTGTCGAGAATAACCTCAACACCTCCACCTGGATGCTGCCAGGGAGCAAAACAGGACAGAGCCGATAGGCCAAGAACTTTCCTTACTATCGGCGTTCCCGAACCCGAAGAAAGTTTGGGCATAAACGGACCGCCGTCTCTACTATGGGCTAGGGACCATCACTTCACAGGTGTCGGCTTCTAAAACTAATGAAGAGGACGTGCAGCCCTCGGCATCTTCATCTGAAGCGTAGAAGAGGTGCCATATTTCCTAAATAAATTTCCAACATTGTAAAGCAGCGATTGCGCTTATCAGTCGTCGGATCAATAGCTGCAAGACATTTATATACCTCATACAAGTACCGAGGGTTTTTGGTGGGGTTGTCAGGGGCCTAAACTTCCAACATGCTGACCCGTTGTTTGCCAATGGAAGGGATCGACCTCGCTCCTACATGGTGGCCTCAAAAGACTTTCAGGCTAATTTGGTGACCTATGTGATGGCGAGATCACATCGGCTAAACTAATCATAAAAAGTCAACAGCGAGATAAAGAGATAATATGGGGCTTTTACGCACATTCATGAGAGCTATCCAATATGCCAAAAGTGAAGGCATGGGGATAATAGCAGGACGTGATGTCAAAGATAGGAGACTACAACTGTGAGACCGATAATAAATTCTCCAATCTGGGGTCGAAAATTTCAACCGATAACAGCTACGATGATGAAATCCCCGCACGGTTGTTGTCAGCCAACAGAGCCTATTTCAGCTTACAAAAACTGTTCTGCTCGAAACGTCTCACCATAGGGTCAAAGCTCATGTATTCCTCGGAGACTTGGATTCTTAGCAAGAAAAATTGCGAACTCTTGGCCGCGTTCGAGAGAAGAATCCTCTGAAGAATTTTTGGCTCCCTACATGATGGACGATTCCGTAGCCTACATAACGACGAAATCTATGAGCGATACCATGACCAGGGTGTGGATAAAACCCGCCTCAATAGGTAGAAAAAGTAGACGAGGCAGACCCTGCCTGAGATGGAGCGATGGCGTGGTTCAGAACGCCAAGCAACTTTTAGGGATATCGAATTGGCGGACCTCGGCGCAAAACCGGGATGTCTGGAGTTCTTTATTAAGGCAGGCCTAGACCGGAATTGATTCTTAACAGCTGCTATATGCGAAATGTTAGTTTTAGTACTTGATAAGCAACAAGCGACAATTAACGAAGAATTCTACTCTTCTCTACCCTATGCATACGAGCACGTATTTTTTACGCTTCGACTTATCACATTTTCGACTTATAACGGAATTTTATGGAACCAATTCACGTGGTAATTCGAGCTATGCCTGTATCTAAACTATTGCCAATTGCGAGAAAGCAATGTTATCGAGAGTCCAATCACTTAACTTTCCATAGACCCAGAATCTTAGGCCGAGATCGCTGCATTTGTCATTTCTCACTCAAAATGATGAAGGGCAAAGTTTTTCGTGGGGTAGTACAGAAAAAAACAAGTGGGGAAACCGGTAGGTGGACGCTTCAGGTATGAAAGGTTTTGTGTGTTTCCTTTATAAGGACATTTGAGTGTGCATTTGTCTCATTAATACGTATCACGTAATATATGCATATATTATGTGAGAATATTCACTTTCGACATTGACATTCAAAATCTTGAATTTCCAAAGAAGTGGCAACTTTGACCTATTATAACTTTGTTAGTAATAGTGCGATTTCCACCAAACTTGGTAGGATCAAGCTTTATATTACAGCCTACATTGCTTCGTGGTGCTGGGATTAGGGGGGTTCTACAGCCAATTACTGAAAATACTAGTAATGTACTATTATTAACTTTATTTGAAAGGATATGGGCATGGAAGGTATTTCGGAGCCTAGCCACCATATAGTGGCAGCCTATTGACTTTTTCTGAGAATGGCTCCGAACTCCCCGCCTTTCCAACAAAGGTCGAAACTAAAAGCTAAAAGCTTCGAAAAGTACTAACCGAGACCTTTCATTTGATACCCCACATGAGGATATTTTGTGAAAAAAATGTACACCCCCCTTTTATCTGTATGGGTGTGGCGCGGCAGGATCTGCAGCATTCGAAATTTATTTCGGATGTTGCGGATGCGGACGGGTAGATGGCGCGGAACTCTCCACTCACTCATTTTCGGAACGCACCAGGGGAGTGGAGAATTAGCGGTGGAAAAATACCGTTGGTTGGGACAGTAAGGACCGCATGGAAATAAGCCGGTCTCTTCTGTTCCCAACCGCGGCGGCGTAAACATCACATTAAATTAAGTTAAATTTTTGTGTTCATTTTTGAATAGACTGTAGATTCTGATTCCTCTTCTCCGTTTTCTTCTTTTCAAAGAGAAAGGCCCAATAAAACAAAATATATATCTACGATAAATTCCGAAGATTCAATCAATCGATGAAGTTGTGATCAAATCAGAATATGGGGACCTCCCTTTAAAGTCGACATAGCATGACGTAACTTACTGTATGCGTGAGCGTTCACAGTTCCCACCTTTCCAACTAATTTGGTGTCAATCGCTGCTACAGCCTCCGAGAAAAATACGCGTGGGGTGATAAACAGGAAGCTCAGCTGTAAGCAACACGTGCAGTATGTTTGCGATAAATTATCCACTGCTAGTATGGCCCTAGAGAGGATGATCCCGAACGTGGGAGGACCATGGCATAGCTCTAGGTTGCTTATAGTCAGGGTGGTGACCTCAATCATGCTTTATGCGACCCCAGTTTGGATGGAGGCGTTGTGGAACTGAATGCTCTGCCTTCAGGACTGTCTCAGATGATGCAGCATTCGTCATCTCTGGAATGATGCCAATTGACATCTTGGTAGATGAGATGGCGGACATACACAATGCGAAACCAATCTCTCCCTCATCGCGGACGAAAAAGGCTGAAAGGGGATGATCCATAAATAGATGGCAAGAGCGGTGGGAACACCCGGGAAAGGGTTAGTGGACTCACAGGCTCATTCCTGTCATCAAGGAGTGGTTGGAGAGACGACACGGTGAGAGTAATTATAACCTCACCCAGATTCTCACGGGGCATGGAGGATATCGCCAATGCCTGCACAGGTGTAAATTGGAGACCTCACCCGATTGTCCAAATTGCAAAGGACCCAGAGCATGCATTCTTCCACTATCCGAAATTTGTGGAAGAAACGAAGAATCTAGAGGAGACTCTTGGAGAGCCTGGAGAGATGCATGATCGTATCTACCAAAATAAATTGCGAAAGGCAGAGAAGAGGAGAAAAATGCAGCCACGTACGCCGCGTATAGAAGAAAGGGAATTAAGCTTAAGGTTGTTGCACATGAAATGGCCGATTTGGTACTAAAATTTGCAACGACTGTAAAGCTTACAAAAATTTATTTAATTAATCAAAATAGGTGCCAGTCGATTCAAAATACTTCTCCCAGCGAGATAAAAAAGCATATATGCCAGTTTCGTAGAAGTCCAATTTTCAGAAGTTGATAAACTCATTGAAGGCAATTTTGATGACCTTTTCTTTCCTCAACTGTTCATCATCATCAACGGCGCAACAACTGGTATCCTGTCTAGGCCTGCCTTAATAAGGAACTCCAGACATCCCGGCTTTGCGCCGAGGTCCACCAATTCGATATCCCTAAAAGCTGTCTGGCGTCCTGACCTACGCCATCGCTCCATCGTAGGCAGGGTCTGCCTCGTCTTCTTTTTCTACCATAGATATTGCCCTTATAGACTTTCCGGGTGGGATCATCCTCATCCATACGGATTAAGTGACCCGCCCACCGTAACCTATTCAGCAGAATTTTATCTACAACCGGACGGCCATGGTATCGCTCATAGATTTCGTCATTATGTAGGCTACGGAATTGTCCATCCTCATGTAGAAGGCCAAAAATTCTTCGGAGGATTTTTCTCTCGAACGCGGCCAAGAGTTCGCAATTTTTCTTGCTAAGAATCCAAGTTTCCGAGGAATACATGAGGACTGGCAAGATCATAGTCTTGTACAGTAAGAGCTTTGACCCTATGGTGAGACGTTTCGAGCGGAACAGTCTTTGTAAGCTGAAATAGGCTCCTCAACTGTTATTCCGCCAAAAAATGATCCAAATGCCTAAAAAGATGGTAGTCTGTTGGCGAAAAGTCCGATGATAAATGAGGCGGAGTCTTATACTGCAATTCGTTCAACTTTTGAAGCGTTGTTCTGGATTCATGAGGTCGTGCATTGTCGTGAAGGAGTATCACATCATATATGTTGACTAATCTCGGTCGTTAAATACGCAATTTTTGGCGCATTTCCTAGTATTTAGCACAATATTTCTGTGCATTTATCATTTTTTCAGATGCCAGGAAAGAATCTTATATATAAAAATCAATTGCTGTTCGTTTGTCTCGCTAAAACTCGAGAACGGCTGAACGGATTTATCTTATCTTGGTTTTGAAATGTCCGTGGAGGTCTAGGGAAGGTTTAAAAGGTGAGAAAAATTCGAATAATTGCCGGTAAAACCCTAAAAACAGCACTTTTCTTCTTCCTATAGCAACGAACCAATTTGGCGTATCTTTTCATTTGCGAACCATGAAAGACACCCTACAGTAGTCCATTTAGAAAATGGTCAACGAGTTTATATTAATGAATCGAACGCGGCAGACAGAGCCACGTCCACCGTCGACAACATTAACAAGTTTCTTCAGTCTGTCAAACTGATGATTTTGCTCGCACTTTGCTGTATGCTGACATGCCACGCTATTACACCTGGAATGCATCATCGAAATCGTTTCAGCGTCGAAAACAAGGAACACCAGTTGAAGGACATCCAAATGTATTTTCTTCAGACGCTCTGGGTCGCATCTACACAGTACATCCAAATAACGATGAATGTTATTATTTGCGGTTGTTGTTGGTGAATGTTCGTGGTCCGATCTCGTTTAAACAACTGAGAACAGTTAATGGACAAATGTGTGAGGCATGTCAACTATTGCATTTACTTGAAAACGATTCGCACTGGGATGATACGCTCAAGGATTCCGTAATATCTTCATCGCCGCATCAAATTCATACATTGTCTGCGATTATCATATCGACATGTTTCCCCTCGAATCCAAAAGATTTGTGGGTTAAGTATAGAAATGACGTCTGAGGATGTTTTGCATAGTGTGCGCCGTCAAACTTTGAATCCTACACTACAAATGACTACAGAAATTTACAATGAGACATTGATCATGATAGAAGATATGTGTTTATTGATGGCAAATAAAGTATTGTGATCTGGTGGAATTTATTTCCTTGATGCTCCCGGAGGAACCGGGAAAACGTTCTTAATTTCATTGCTTTTGGCGAGGATCAGATCGTGAAATGATGTTGCTCTCGCGTTGGCTTCATCCGGAAGAGCTGCGCCTCTGCTAGAAGGCGGGCGAACTGTACATTCTGCCTTGAAATTACCATTAAACAGGCAAATTACCGAAACACCAATTTGCAACATCGCCAAAAATAGCGCAATGGCCAAGATCCTACAGGTATGCAAATTGATTGTTTGGGATGAATGCACAATGGCCCATAAGAGGTCACTGGAGGCACTGGCCAAAACGTTGAAAGATCTTCATGACAACCAAACTATTTTTGGTGGGGCCATGATTCTGTTGTCAGGTGATTTTCGTCAGACTCTTCCAGTTATTCCCCGATCAACTGTTGCTGATGGACTAAATGCATGCCTAAAATCATCGAATTTGTGGCAGTATGTAAAGACACTCCAATTAACAACTAACATGCGAGTATTTTTGTAACAAGATGAAACTGCGAATGTGTTTGCGAAGCAGTTGTTAGACATTGGAAATAATAAAGTTGCAGTGGACACCTCGACCGGATTCATCACATTACCCACAGATTTCTGTCACATCACAGATTCAAAAGAGGAGCTTATTCAGCCTGTTTTCCCAGATATAGCGCAAAAGTTCAATAACGATAATTGGCTGGGTGAACGAGCAGTATTGGCGGCGAAAAATAAAGATGTCGAGGATCTCAATGCGACCATTCAGAATTTTTTTCCAGGACAGTTGGTTTCCTTCAAATCAGTCGACACCGTTATGAACCAGGATGACGTAGTCAACTATCTCACGGAGTTTTTAAATTCACTGGAATTATCTGGATTACAACCTCACAATTTGCAGTTAAAAATAGGGTCAGTTGTCATCATGCTGTCTAACATTAATCAACCTCGACTGTGCAATGGAACAAGACTGGTTGTGAAAAAGCAGATGAATAACGTCATTGAGGCAACAATCATAAAAGGAAAATACAAAGGAGAGGATGTCTTGATCCCGCGGATACCGATGATTCCAGCGGATTTACCATTCGATTTTAAAAACTTACAATTTCCACTACGTCTGGCCTTTGCGATAACCATAAATAAATCGCAAGGACAATCGTTAGAAGTTTGCGGAATCAACTTGGAGTTTCCCTGTTTCGCGCGTTGATAATTATACGTCGCGTGTTCGCCTGTCGGAAAACCGTCCTCTTTGTTTATTTACGCACCAAAAAACAAAACAAAAAATACAGTTTATGAGAAAGCTTTAAATTGATTAACAAACTGTATCATAGCAGTGTGTGTCTGTCAATATCAAATTTACTCGTAAACCTTATAAATAGCCAGTATCTCATGATGTGTCGAAAATAATAATAAAGCTTCATGCTTCATTCACAATATGCTTTTTTACTAAAAACGGATTCGTTTTGTTTGTTTTAAAATTATTTTATACAAAAGTTTAGGTCTTTTATTTGTCGGTTGAGGCGGTACGAAGCCGGGTAAGCTAGTAGTGAATAATTCCTGCTGTAAACCGCCAAACACTCACCATTACCGTCTTCGGATGGAGGCTCGGTTTCGGAATATGCTTCGGTGGCTCATCAGCATCTAGCCATTGTGTTGATCGGCGACGATTGTCGTATAATATCCACTTTTCATCACAAGTCACTATTCTGTGCAAAAAGGGATCGCTTCTATTGCGAGAGAATAAAGAACAGCAAATTTCCAATCGAAGCGCCATGTTTTGCTCCGTAAGGGCTTGCGGAACCCATTTGTCGAGCTTTTTCACCTTTCCAAGTTGTTGCAAGTGCCGGGAAACGGTCGAATAGTGTACGTCCAGTTTCTCTGCAATGTCTCTCACAGACTGAGTTGTGTGGAGTTCGACTAGAAAACGCAGCTCGTCGTTATCAATCGATGGTCCTGGATGTCCGGGTAGCTCACTTTGATGGTTTACGTCACCTGACCGGAATTTTTCGAACCACCGCCGTGTGGTTCGTTCGCTTACCGTATCAGCTCCAAATGCGCTGTTAATGTTCCTGGTCGCCTTCGCTGTTTTATGACCGAGTTTAAACTCATATCGGGAAAGTATACGTTCTTGGCTCTTTTCCATTCTTTTTAAGGTTTCGTGTAAAACAAAACCTTATTAAAATCGATTGAATGTCTGTCTGTCTGTCTGTCTGTCACACGCATTTTTCTCCAAAACGGCTAAACCGATCCGAACGAAATTTGGTGGGCGGATGGAATCTATGAAATCTCCCGCAAACAGCGAGTGGCATAAATTTAGGTGGAGTTTAAAGGGGGGCTCCCCTACATGCAAAGAGGGGATTCAACAATTTTTTTCACTGGATATAGTCGTGTAGGGTATCAAATGAAAGGTCGCGATTTGTACTTTCCGAAACTGATATTAGCTTTGGCATAAGTTGCAAAGTGCGTGAGTAAGGAGTCAAAATGCACACACTTGAAGTGAGACAGGACTCATTTTCGGAAACTACCCAACCTAAAAATCCGAAAAGAATCAAAGTGGTGCGCCTAGATGAAATCTAGGCCTCAAAATATGTCCCATTTCGATATCTGGTCAAATAAACTTATTAATAGTACATTACTACTTTCTAGAAATTTACTGAAACCCCCCCTTAAATTCATTATAGGACTTCCGAATTTTGTACCAGCATAGAGGACAATATTTCGTATATACTCGCTAAATTTCGTGGAAATCTGGCCAAAGTTATAGCAGTTTAAACTTAGCAATTTCGCGCGAATTTACTGCTTTCAAAGCCATGCAAATCAGATGCTAACGTCATAATTAACGAGAATAATTAAAACTCGAGCGAAATATTAAAATTCCATTCAAGAAGAATCTATTTCTCCCTAGCCCTTTTGTGTAAACACAAAACCTTATTAAAATCGGTTTACTGTCTGTCCGTCTGTCTGTCTGTCTGTCTGTCCGTCATACGCATTTTTCTCGGATACGGTTATAGCGATTGACACCAAATTTAGTAGAAAGATAGGAACTGTGAACGCTCATGTATATAGTGAGTTACATCCTTTTACTAATGGGGCAAATGTACACTCAAATCTCTAGATAAAAGAAATACACAAAATCTTTCATACCTGAAGCGTCAAGCTTCCGGTTTCCCAACTTGTTTATATTTGACGTTGGTTAAATTGTTGGCATTTGCTAATAATATTAAACTCAGAGTGTGAAGCGTATGAGGTTGACCATTATCAACACAGGGCTTTCCATTAAATGATTTATTTAAATCGCTTTCTAGAAAATAGAGGGCAATGGAATTGTTAGCTATATTACACGGAGCTGTCGGGCACTCGTCGCTCCTCACATCTTTTTCTTCAGCCTTCAGTTCACAAGCGGGGTCGGCACGTGGTGATCGGTTTCGTAATTTTATTTTATCAAATGCCTGATCAGGATGTAATCTCGAGACCTTTAAATCCCCATCCAGCGTATCAAGCCACCATTGTTTTGGCCGGCTTTTTGGTTGCTTACCATTGCTTTCGATGTTCTGACCAATACTGGTTGTTGAATTCTCGTTAGCGTGAATTATGTGACCACACCATCGAAAACGCCTCTCTTGCAATTTTTCCACGATCGGTGCAAACCCATATCGATCGCGGATATTCTCATTTCAGACGTAATCAAAACGTGACACGCTACAAGTGTACTGCAACATCTTTGTCCCCATTATCGCAAGACGCCGTTCATTGTCCTTTATAGTCGGCCAACACTCAAAACTATAGATAGCGGCAGACGGACGACATTGCAGTAAATTTTAGATTTGGAACGTGCGCTGATACGTCGATCACAAAGAACACCAGTTGGGGAATGCCATTTCATCCAGGTTGCATTAATGCGTGAAACAATTTCATTACGCAGTTCTCCATTGGCTAATAGCATTGACTCGAGATATTTAAATCGCTGAGTTTTGGCAATGGCAGTAACCTACCCATCGAGATATTTAAATCGCTCAGTTCTGCCAATGGCAGTAACCTACCCAGAACTGAGCGATTTCAATATCTCGGGTCAATGCTATAAACCAATGGAGAACTACGTTATGCTCCTCACATAGGGAAACACAAAACTGTTTATACCTGAAGCGTCAAGCTTCCGGTTTCCCGACTTGTTTCCTTTTCATTCACTGTTATCACAACGATCGTCAAAACTGAAATGACTCCTTGATTAAATATAGAAGTATTTATACTTCATTATCCGACACGAACAGCGCTAACTGGTGGTGGTTTGATACACCAAAATCGCAACTAACTTCACTTGATTGCCAAATCGGACATTTCATATGCAACAACCGAATAGAATGAGCTGACTCCTCCCCGTGATGCAATACCTTAGGATGATTCCGCGGAGCAGGGAGGGATTCGGGGTGGTTTTAGTGAGTAAAAATCCCACACGCTGGTGTGTCCAGACTAGTGTCTTTTGAAGATTTCCACCTCCTCAAAAACAGAAAAAAAACACGGATAGATGGACAGACAGACAGAAAGCAAAGGGGATAGTGGACCGAAGTCGAAAGGTGATTCCAGTCATCGGAAAGAAGCTTAGGCAGGAAGACGTCATCCGAAAGAATGAACGCGAGAGAAACATGAATAATAGCATGAGCGCAGAATAAACTCTAATCCAGCCACGTGACGTAATACCAAATGGGAGTAGGGCGGGGAGAGTGGAAGGAGAAAGAGGTGGTCTTAGTGGGTAAGAGTCCCACATAACCGTGTGGCAGGAGCCTGCGGTAGCTTTTGAAGCTTTTCACCTTCCATCGGCAAAAAAAGACAGACAGACATTAAACCCATTTTAATAAGGTTTTGTTTGTGCTTCAAATTCAATTCGATTTATAATTATGGCAGAATTTATCGAAATTTTGTCAGAATCATATAAATCAGAACGTGCATAATGAATGTGATTTCAGCCCGTTACTTGTATGGTAAAGATACTATGAATATTCTCCAAAATAACGCAATCTCCGGAAAAGAAAATTCAGTCATACGAGTATATATGTATATACATAGTACGTTTTGTTGTCTATGAAGTATATTTCAGCAAAATGTAATACTCGTTATCACAGGAATGTGCACATGCATATATGAGTATTTAAACATTCCATGTACTAAATGAAAGGGAAATTCTTGATTAAAAATTTAAGAGTAGTCTCAAATCCATGGAAATATAAATCACATTAAATATAAAGCGATGAACACGGTTTCCGCTTTATGAGGAACGCTGGGATGCCGGCTCTGACTCTTATGTAAATAAAACTTTTATATTTGTATGTAAATATTGGATGAACCCATATTTGGTAGAAAGTTGCGCATTTTACATTGTGACGAGTGAATAAGTTTTTATTTGTTTTTAATAAGAGCGATTAATAAAATGGCGCTTTTAAAAGCAAACGTCAATTATAGTTCGTTTTTGAGTCTTTAATTGGAGATAACTGATTTACTGTAGTGGATATAAAATGTAAGATGAGATTTCGGCGGTAATTATCCATTAATTCCATTAATATTTTCCTAGAAAAATTATGAAATGAATACTCAATAATTAATCAGAGACTAAAAGTCTTTTCAGATTTTTCATTACTAGCGTCGATTACGAAGGTGACTTCGAATTTTGGATGCCCTAAGCCAAAAAGTAAATGCAACTTACATCTCCTAATAAGTATAGAATCAAATCGATGCTGTCAGCGGTGTTAAATAGTTGGATTTAGAATACAGGCGTAATTTCCCTTAAGGCGCTTAGTGCTGAAGTTCGCTTCTGTTTTTTCCTCCGCGAGTGCCAGTCCAAGACTTTCTAACCAAACCTTAACAACACTGATAGCTTCGCTTGAGTGTAACTCAACATCTTCGATATACTTAGCGACCACAACTAGTGCTATGGCATAGGCGTAATGCTTCACCGTGCCATCCTTCGGAACTGGAAGGTTAAGCACCATTTTATACATGATGGTCGACAGTAGTGGGCCCAGTACAGAGCCTTATGGGACACCCGCGGAAACAACGTACTCCTTGGGTCCATCGTCGGTATTATACCAGAGCGTCCTCTTCTGCAAGTAGCTATGGACAATAGCAACGAGATAAGGGAAAACACTAATCATCGGCAGGTAGGCAAGGTCACCACCACGCAATATTTACAGGTAGAAACCCTTCCGCAAATTGTATTTAACCATTTCAATGACATCAATGGTTGATCTGGCTTTACGGAACCCATACTGCCGATCTGAAAGGCCTCCTTGGCTCTCGACGCTCGCTCATAATGTCTAAAAGACATATGGGTCTTTAGGAGGTTTGCCAGCCTTAGGCTGCAGCTGCAACTTCTGCCGCTTCTATGGTGAAGGAAAGATATCCTCGGACATGTACGCTTCGAGCAACTCCGTGAACACATCCTTTATTCCATCCGCCTATTCGACTGCAGATTTCCGGCAGCTCGTCCCCGGTAATTGCTGGAATCAGCGTCAGATTCAGAGGCCGCTGGTGGGGTATAACCCCTGGATTATTTTTAACAAGAGGATAGAGCACCTAATCTGCGGAGATAAACGGCTTCTGAATCGGCCTGTCACGATATTATAGGCGTTACACCACGGATTTATGTCCGCTTCCGAACAAATTTCCATAAAACATTCCATCTGACTCCGCTGAATGACGAGCTAGGCATGCTCCCTTTACCTTTGGTTGATGCTACCTATTACCCTCTGAGCCGTTCGTCTGGCTCGGTGGCAAATTGATCGAAGACTGGCAAGTTTACAATTCCACCAATAATAGGGTCTTCTAGTGTGGAATGAGCATCTCCTAGGTATTAACGCGTTACACACTTTAGAAATGCTTTGTGTGGCATGGAGAGCTCTATCTGTGGAGTTGCCTCCTTTGCTAGGCAGGTCTAACCACACCTCAATGAATGTTTGTTCACTTTGTACTTTTGAAGATCATCCTGGTGTTCTTTTGGATTTTGGCTTCCGGGGTCTGGGTTTCCCGCCTTGTGCCTCGTCCTTTGCTACCTGGTGTTCGCTGTATGTGAAGTCTTCGCTATCTGATAGGACATATTAGGTGCCAGTGCAAGGCTGAAAAAATTCAAATCTACAACTGAACCAGAGCACTTCTTTAGAGAGATCTGCCCCCTCAGTTGGCAAACAATCCATCCAATCCAAACCTTCCCCACGGTCAAAAATTTATGTGATGCCTCCACTGACAGTCGCAATGACAGTGTAAGTACCGCGATAAGCCTTTCTTAAGCTCACTATAGATTCTTCTCCAAATTCCTCCACCTTGAATTGTTGTATTAAGGCAGTGCAGATCCCTTTTCTGGATGATACCCCATCGAGATCCATGCACTGTATATACCATAGATATCATATTTTTGGGATCTTACCGCTACATTCTCCCCAAGTGATTTTATAACTTGGCTACGAAAGCCTTCAATTTCTCCCATGCTGGATTTTTTCAGCTCAAATATGAAATTTCCTGTCGGGATGGTCCGGATTTTGCTGACATTTCCGCCCAGGTCTCTTAGGTCGGGGAGATTTCACCTTTTTTCAGTATCTCCGCATACGATAGATTTCCTGGAGATTACAATTGCCTCTAGGCGAATTCACGCTTTGGTTTCTTGTTCCTTTTTTGATTACGACCTTAGTTCATCCACCGTTTTCATTTTTCTTTGTTTTCGCTTCGCTAGCCGACATTCCACTTTGAGCACACGTTTTTCCCCTTCTGAACTTTCAGTTCCGTTTGTTTTACTGGTCAAGACACTTTTTTTCCTTTTTGGTGCCTGTTGATTCCCTAAAGCTTCCCCTTCTTTATTTCGCACTCTCTTACTTGATCCAAGATGACCCCATGGTTTGGTGTCACTTGGGTCGCTTGTGACACTATTGCGACGGGGGTGTTCGGCTTTCCCTTAGGTTTTCTTTCTTCCTGCGGTCTATTATAAAGCATCCCGATAGCTCTCGCCATGTTTTAATAGGTTGGTGCACGTTGTGCTGATCCTCGATGAATTTGGACAGCGCAACTATTTTAGCACCAAGCTGCATAAAAGGTGGTTTCTTATGGGTCATGGCTCTGTTTTTGGTGAGTCTTGGAGAGATTACT
The DNA here is from genome assembly GCF_905115235.1 of Hermetia illucens. Taxonomy (NCBI): domain Eukaryota; kingdom Metazoa; phylum Arthropoda; class Insecta; order Diptera; family Stratiomyidae; genus Hermetia; species Hermetia illucens. The sequence goes on along the minus strand of NC_051853.1, from coordinate 12,622,445 downwards.
CCTTTTACAGAAAGAGGGACTAACGTTTTCGTCCAGAACAGAGGCAACTCATCAGACGCTGGGTCAATTCTGCCCAGGGAGCAGCGTGACCGAAATTGCAACCAGTGCAGAACGCTCCTCGCAGAAGCACGACAATGGCGCGAATTATATCCAAGTTTAAACCAGGAATAGTTTGAGTCTAAGCTATGCTCAAGGTAGTTTATTGTTTGGAATATGAGGGATCCTAAGTCAACATCCACTTGACGTTGGATCGGACTAAATAGATGTGGACTTTGGATCCGTCATATTCCAAACAATCCTTTTACAGTCTCCTTCACCCTTTTCAATTGCCGAGCTCCCATTAGCTTCCCATCCTTCCCATAGCCATTTTGGCCCGTGTAATAGAGGTGAGCAAATACTAGCCTATGCATAGTCTGAAAAAAAAAGTGCATGGATACACATAAATAGGTATGCTCCGCCACCTGGAGTCGCGCCTGATGGGAGATCTGGTCTGTCAGTCTACCGCAGACATCTTTCTCCGAAACCGTTGTAATGATTGACATGAAATTTAGTGGAGTGGTGGGAACTCTGAACGCCCACGCATACAGTGAGTTATATTATTCTACGCCAAATTTAAGGAGGCAAATCCCACTTCAGATCGAAAATGGGCTATACGACGATGTGCTCGCGGAACTAGAAACCAGGGCTGGTCCGCAAAAACGTTTGAAGAGGATGAATTCATAGAAAGCCAAACTGAATGTGATACGAAGCAAAGCATCAGCCAACTACTAGAGGAAGACCAAACTTCAGCCAGAAATAAACGCGAACTTGCGAGGTAGGCTTTATGGGAAGCGGCATATATGCTTGTTATGAAGAAAATGAAAAGGCGAACACCACAAGTGACCGCCGCACTTTTTCCAAAGATAGCGGTGGCGCACTTCCTCCCACATAAAGGGGAGCGCAGTAATTATACAAATGTACTGAATGTCTCCACCATATCTACGGTAACGGAGATAAACTTCAACAGAAATTTGCCGTAAAATCGATGATAATAAAACCCCCGATCTGGATTCCGTTCCCAATAGAGTCTTTAACCTCTTTGTTAACACTAAACCCCGACTTTATTCGCGTATTTGACGCATGCAAGCAAGAAATAGTTTCACTGCCTAATAAGGACTCGATGGGCGAATTGGGGAATGGGGTCGTCTACTCGACTACTCCATGTCGACTTCTCTCAATCATAAAATATAGGGATAGCCTTTAGGAGTGGCAGTTTGGTTTCTGTTAAGCTCATTCAACGATCGGCTACGTAGACGGCTTTGAAACTGACTCAGGGCATGAAGTCCTCCAATAAATGCTGTGCTCTAGTACTATTAGACGTCAAAAATGTGTTGAAGTGAGCCAGTGGACAAAAAGCTAATTAGCTAAAACGGGTGTTCCCACTAACTCCTACCTGTCCTTTGCGGGTATTTTAAGAACATTGAACATAATGTACAATAGGGTCTTTGTCCTTACCGTGCCCAAAAATTAATAATTGGTTCCACAGATTATTGGGGCGTGGTTGTCGTCGCGAAACAACGTAAACGGATAATCACTCTAAAGTAGGTTATCAAATACCTGTGAGCGATAATTGACGAGAAGATCAACTTCAAGAGACATCTGGCCTATGCTTGCGGGAAAACGGCAAACACCAACGTATCGTTAACACTAACGATGCTTAACTTGCAAGCGCTAAATACAGCCGCATATTACTTGTGGCCGAGATGGTTTGCTCTACACGATTATATACATCATCGGTCTGGGAGGTAGGAGTAACGTGTGAGAGCAGTCGTAAGGGGTGTGGACAATCTCAGTCCTCCAAACGTGTGTTATTGCGAGAGTGGTCCTAATGGACATTCTGACAATTGAGGCTCGTTGCCTGTACGACAAAAAGGGGAACGAATCTGCGAAAAATGGAAGCAGAATATCAAACCACGGCAAGGCGGGAGTCATTGGAAGCAACGGTGGGACGATTCCCTGAAGGGTCGTTAAATCCACGCTTTGATATTCCCTTTATTGTGGAGCGAATTGGGCGACGACACGGCGATATGAGGTAGCAAATGACCCAGTTTAAATCAAGGCATGGTGGTTCACCTTTTTCTTCAGCCTTTGTCCTGTTCACAAGCGAGGTCGGCTCGTTACACAAACTATATATGCACCACCACCACTTTCTACAATTTTACTCAGAGAGGAAGAACCTTGGAAGCTCTCTGAAAAACAGTATAAGCCTTCAGAATATCGTCGGAGAAATGCTAAAGCCGGAGGCAAACTGATACGTGCTGAACTCTGTAATCAAAAGGATTCAGCCAGAACTCGGAATGGGGAGTACGCAAGAAAGGCGCAAAGAGTTGGAGGCCGTGTAAAGTGGGTCCATTCTCGGTCATTAATGGTTTGCATCGGTTTCGCAGGGAGAAAAAAGGCGAAAGTGGGGGCAGTGTTAGTGAACGAGAATACCACACACTGCTGCAGCTAGGCCCGGCAGTGTGTTTCTAAGATCTTCATCCATAAAAACAATACAAACAGACAGACAGAAAGTAAACCGATTTTAATAAGGTTTCGCCTACCCGAAACCTCAAAAAGTGCCGCTCCAAAGATGGGTTAACTTCTTTAAGCAATGCACTCCCCCCTCAAGTCGTTTACGCCGAAAATTCAAACACACAGGGAAAAATAGGCTCTACCGCCAGTCAGTTGGTAGTATGAAAGTTAATGGAGAATTATCCTTATCCTTAGCGTCTCAACTTATAGAACGTCGGCCTAAAGTTAGGCCTGGAGATGCCGTGGTAATATGTGGGAAAGGTTCCGAGTAAATTGCCTGTGTCTGAAAGGCCGACCCATAGGTATTTGGAAGAATCCACTCGTGGGAGTGTCAGATAGATAGCAGGAAAATGAAAAGGACATCCAAAACAATAAATCAATATGGAAGAAGAGAAAAACTAAACTTACAATTCAGGATCTAGGAGCCTCAATACTGACGGCCTTTGAGTATAGACGAACATGTTCCCGATGGTCGGTATTTTTCAACTGCAATGTCTCAACGGTGGATAACTTGGTGCTAATTCTAAGAACCGTGGGCTTCAGGTCATAGAATAAGACATCCGCTCTTTAAAAGGTGAACAAACCGAATTTCGATCAGGAGTAATCAGCTCTCATTTTTTTGGAACAAGAATTGTCAAGCTGTTTAAATGTATCTCCGATAATAGCAACATATACCACACCGTGGAGAATATAGTGAAAGTTATCAGGGATTACGCAATAGACCACTGAAAAGACCGAAATAGCTGAAAGAAAGCTTTAAAACTATTACCCTGGACCCAGGATGGGAGTTAAAACCTCGGTACGTTGAAAAGGAGTACCAAAATTTCGAGTACCATCAAATAAATCGAACTCCAAATGAAAAGGATGAGACAGTTCAAGCTGGTACGAGCAAATAAATTCTAAGAAAAAGAAAGAGTAGGTGGGTATTCGCCGCGGAACATGTCGAAAAGGATGAGGCCGTAATTCGTACTGATACGCGGGGCATCCAACCTCCACCGCACTACACACTCCTCTACTCAAATTATGTTTCCCTAGATTCTCATATTAAAGTTAATCTTGAGTAGTCCAAAAGGGGAATGATCGCTTTATGTAACACTTTCTCTGACTGAATCTGAACAAAATGTTTTTTGAAGGTCAATTACAATGAAACAAGCACTATCACTTTTATTGGCAGCGAACTGCCAAAAATTGAGCGATTTGAATATCGCGGATCAATACTATCAGCCAACAGTGAACTGAAATCGCTTCACATATCAGCGCATGTTGTAAGAAGTGGCGCTACACAATTGGCGTTCTTAGAGATCTCAACTACATAATTCACTGCAGTGTCGTGCGCCCTGTTGCCATCTATGGTTCTGAATGTGTGCTGACTATGAAAAACAATGAACAGTGCCTGGCGATGATGTAGACGGAAATTTCGCGTGGGGCAAGTGCCGAAGCACACTATGATCACATCCAAAAGGAGAATATCCGTATCTTTGATGTTCACGTAATAAAAAAGCTTCTCTTTGGTGGTTATTCAAGATTTCTATGGTTTTTGAAAAACTACCGTGGTTTTCTATTGGATATGAAGGACGCCATTGATATGAACACTATGGGTATGGTGGTCAGTAAATCAATTGATCTAAAGTCATCCTTAAATCCTTCCAGTTATATCGTCACTTCTTTCCCGATAATTAGAAAATGATTTTCGACCGGTCAGCAAATGAGTGGAAATACCTCGTTAAGCTGTTCCCCATGTACAATATCAGATTATCTGCTTCAGCTGAATATCCATCTCCAACTATGCTAGCATGACTGACCTCTATCTTATTGTTAATGACATTCGTTTACTTAGTAACCCTATCATCGAAGTTAATGCAACAATTTGACCCTATTTTTCGATAATCGCTTTCCCAGATCCTACCGCCCGCACACATCCCAGCTGGAAGCCACATTGTCAGCAATAAATCTTATCACTGTAACCACAATGGACAAGGAGAATTTTGGGAAACATCTAATAAAACGCTTCTGTGAATGCCACCCCTCCCCACGTTCCTTAGCCACCGACCCCCCCCGCCCAATTGCTGCTTTGCCGCTATACACATAGATTGAAATTATGGCGAAACAACCCTTGCAGCATTCTCATGCTTCATGTCTCGAAAGTATTTATGCCTCTTCAGTTTAAAGTGAGAGACTCTCTCCGCACTGCATACTCCGGTAAGTGTGCTAGAGCGAAGTAGCGTCACTCAGTGGCCTTACACTTCACTGTAAGTTGGTTTTATGTTTATCCAACTTTGTCCTGTTTCAAACCATTGAACGAATTCTGTTGCGAAATGTCCTCAGTTCGGGACTCCGCAGTCCGGACGTGGATATGTGTTTCGTTTTGTAATATCCGAAATTTTGAGCAAGAGAAGTCAACCTATCCCGGATACAGAAGTCCGGGAAGCCATTTGTATAGTTAACATTGTATTAATTTGCATATCAAAAAATAAATGATGCAATCAAAATTTATTTGAATTGAAGGTAGAGCAGCATCTTTGGGGGTAGCAAAAGGAGATTATTTTATGGTGAAATAAATTACAAATGAATACAAATGGTTCCACATTCATACTTATCAGATTTTTAACCAAGCTCTAATAATGACCGGACCCTGAACATAACTAAGTCGGCGATAAGATAAAATTGAACATATTGTCCTTCTCGGATCATAATCAACGTACCAAGTAGATAAAATTGTAACATTCTCGGTGAAGCGTAGTAAATTAATTATTTTTGGTAGTTGGTTTGGTAGTTTCTGAGAATGGCTCCCTTAAAGAAATCATCACTTTCAACCCCCCACACTCCCCACCTTTCCAACAAATGTCAAAACTAAGACCGGCTTCGACAAGTACTAACCGAGACCTGTAATTTGATATCCCACATGACTATATTTGGTGAAAGAAAATTTACAACCCCCTTTTGCATTTATGAGGACCCCCCCCCTTAAATTCAACGTAAAAGGAGGTAACTCACTGTATGTGTGAGCGTTCATAGTTCCCACTTTTCTACCAAATTTGGTGTCAATCGCTATAACCGTCTTCGAGAAAAATGTGTGTGACGGACGGACAGACAGACAGACAGATGGACAGACGGACAACCATCCTCATATCGACCCATATGTCTCCTGGACACGGTGGGGAAAATGCTAGAGCGGGTAATCTATAATTGATTACTCCCGGTTGTTGAGAGCCTAAGCGGCCTTTCGGATCGGCAGTATGGGTTCCGTAAAGCCAGATCAACCATTGATGCCATTAAATTGGTTACTGGCTCGGCCGAAGATGCAATTCACGGAAAGGGTGGTACCAGCAAATATTGCGTGGTAGTAACCCTGGATGTGAAAAATGCATTAAATTCGGCCAATTGGAATCTAATACGGAAATTTTTAGCGAAGGTTGATATTCCCGCCTATCTCGCTGCTATCGTCGATAGTTATTTAACTGAAAGGAAGCTCTGGTATGTCACCGATGACGGACCCCAGGAGTACATTGTTTCCGCGGGTGTCCCGCAGGGCTCGGTATTGGCCCCACTACTGTGGAACATCATGTACAACGATGTATTTAATCTTCCCCTTCCGGGGGAAGCCACAGTGGTGGGTTTCGCTGACGACATAGCGCTGGTTGTTGTCGCAAAGCATCTCGAAGATGCTGAGTTATACTCAAGTGAGGCAATCGGTGCTGTTAAAAGTTGGCTAAAGAGCTCTGGTCTGACACTTGCGGAGGAAAAAAACGGAAGCGGTCCTCATCACTAAGCGCAGGAAGAGAAATTACGCCTGTATTAGAATCGGGAATCATATCATCACTTCCAAGCCGACCATCAAATACTTGGGGGTGGTGATAGACATTAAGCTTAGCTATAAGCAGCATGTTCGGTATGTTTGCGACAAATCGTCCACTGCAAGTATGGCCCTGGAAAGGATGATGCCGAACATTGGAGGGCCACGGCATACCTCTAGGTTGCTTATAGCCAGGGTGGTGACCTCGATCATGCTCTATGCAACCCCAGTTTGGAGGGAGGCGTTGTGGATGTCAGGGAACGCTACCAAACTGAGTTCAGTCTACAGGAGGACAGCCCTGAGGGTATGCTCTGCCTTCAGGACTGTCTCAGATGATGCAGCATTCGTCATCTCTGGAATGATGCCGATTGACATCTTGGCAGATGGGATGGCGAACATATACAATGCAAAGCCAACCTCTCCCTCATCGCGGACGAAGAAAACTGAAAGGGAGAGATCCATAAATAGATGGCAAGAGTGGTGGGAAGGCTCGGGAAAGGGCCGGTGGACGCACAGGCTCATTCCTGCCATCAAGGAGTGATTGGAGAGACGACACGGTGAGATTAATTATAATCTCACTCAGTTTCTCACGGGGCACGGAGGATATCTCCAATACCTTCACAGGTTTAAATTGGAGACCTCACCCGATTGTCCAAATTGCAATGGAGTCCCAGAGGACCCAGACCATGTATTCTTCCACTGTCCGAGATTTGTGGAAGAAAGGAGGAATCCAGAGGAGACTCTAGGGGAGGTGCTGGTGCCAAGAAATCTGGTGCCGAAAATGCTAGCACATCAAGAGAATTGGGATGCGGTAAACTCCATGATCGCATCTATCCAAAATAAACTGCGAAAGGCAGAGGAGAGGAGAAAAACGTGGTCACGTGCGCCGCGTATAGAAGAAAGGTGACAAAGCTAGAGTGAGCTGACTCCGCCCCGTGATGTAATACCTTATGGTGGTTCCGCGTGGCAGGGAGGGAGTCGGGGGTGGTTTTAGTGGGTAAAAATCCCACACGCTGGTGTGTCCACAGCAGTGTCTTTTTGAAGATTTCCATCTCCTCAACAAAAGAAAAAAAAGACAGACAGAGACTCGGCCAATTGGAACCTTATACGAAAGTCTCTGGCGACGATTGGTGTTCTCACCTACTTCGACGCCATTATCGATAGCTACTTGAAAGAGCGGAAACTCTGGTATAATACCGATGATACACCCAAAGAGTACGTTTTCTCCGCGGGTGTGCCACAGGGCTCTGTACTGGGCCCACTACTGTGGAACATCATGTATAATGATGTCCTCAACCTTCAGGTTCCGGAGGAGGCCACGGTGGTGGGTTACGCCGATGATAAAGCACTGGTTGTGGTCGCAAAGCATCTCGAGGATGCTGAGTTGTACTCAAGCGAAGCAATCAGTGTTGTTAAGGCTTGGTTAGGGAGTGCTGGACTGGCATTCGCGGAGGAAAAGGCGAAAGCGGTCCTCATCAGTAAGCGCCGCAAAAGAAATTACGCCTGCATTAGAATCGAGAATCGTATCATCACTTCCAAGCCTTGAGTTCCGTCCCCACGAGGGAGTTTCGTGCTGGTGGTGGTGATGCCTACATCGCGGGCAGAGCTCCTCGGAACTCAAGCGTGGAGTTGCGCTGTACAACTCGGGTGCCATACTACTTAGTTGCGACAGTGGTGTTAGATAGGCCTTGCATCCACTGGTATGAATGCTGAGCCTGTACTCAGTATAAACGAAGACAGCGGTGCTTGCATGGCGGGGCTCTGATTGGTCCTAAAATCAATCCGTGTCCGAAGAGAACCCTGGGATTATGCCTTCACGGCAGGGACTCACGTTAAACACCCCAGGACTTCCATCACTTCCAAGCCGGCCATCAAATACTTGGGGGTGATGATAGACGACTGCAGGATTTTAAGCAGCACATAGAGCATACTTGTAAAAGCGCATCCGCCACGAGTATTGCTCTAGCAAGGATGATGGCAAACGTAGGAGGCCCGCGGCATACTTTCAAGTTGCTCATAGCCAGGGTGGTGAGCTCTATCGTGCTGTATGCAATGCCAGTTTGAGCAAAAGCACTGCAGGTTTTAGGAAATACACATAAACTGAGTACGGTTTACAGAAGAACATCCCTAAGGGTGTGTTCTGCCTTTAGGACCGTCTCAGACGATGCAGCGTTCGTCATCTCGGAAATGATGCCGATTGACATCCTGGCAACCGAAATGATGAACATTTATAACACCAAATCCATCTCTCCCTTATCCCAGGTGAAAAAAGCCGAAAAGGAGAGATCCATAAGCAGATGGCAACAGCGATGGGACCAGTCAGAAAAGGGTCGTTGGACTTACAGGTTGATCCCTTCCACCCGGGAGTGGCTGGAGAGAAAGCATGGGGAGCTCAATTATAATCTCACCCAGTTTCTCACCGCCATTTTCTTCCAGTGTCCTAGGTTCGTGGAAGAAAGGGGGAACCTAGAGGAAACTCTAGGTGCTGCTATCACCGGAAAATTTTATCCGTCAGGAAGACTGGGATGCGATCAATTCTATGATCGCTGTAATCCAGGATAAACTGCGAAAAGCAGAAGAAGTGAGGAAGACGCGGTTACGAACCCCGCGGGTAGACGAAAGGAGGCCTAGCTAAAGTAAGCTAACTCCGCCCCGTGATGTAATACCTAAAGGTGGTTCCACGTGGTAGTGTTGGGTAGGAGGTGTGACTTTAATGCAGCGGAGATTGTCTTTCAGCAGGCGCAGCAATCCCGAATCTGTGAGACCCGATCTCCTGTCGAAGACCGGATCACTTGGGAGCTTTGGATTCTCCCCGTATACTAGCTCCGCGGGGCTGGCAGCAAATTCCTCTCGGCGGGTTGTTCGGAGGCAAAGGTAGGGCGAGGGGCAAGGCTTCAGTCCAGGGCGGATCGTCGCGAGCCGTAATGGCGGCTTTCAGCGTCCGGTGCCAACGCTCTAGCATCCCATTGGATTGCGGGTGGTATGCCGTAGTTCGCTGACGTTTGAATCCCAGGAGTTTGCCTAACTCCGAGAAAAGGGTGGACTCAAATTGCATTCCCTAGTCAGTGATCACCGCAGAGACGTCAAAGCGAGGGATCCACTCTCGACAGATGGCTTCGGCACAAGTTGCCCCCTAATGTCCTTCAGAGGTATTGCCTCAGGTCACCGCGTAAATCTGTCGATGATTGTAAGGCAATACTTAAAACCGTGCAAGTCTCGCAAAGGGCCTACTATGTCGAGATGTATAGTGTGGAACCGCTTGGTAGTGCGGGGAAATGAGCCCACTTCTTTTCCTACATGCCTGGTGACCTTACACATCTGGCACGCGATGCACTCTCTGGCCCAGGAGTTTACGTCCTTATTCATGGAGGGCCAGACGTATTTTTCGGTGACTAGCCGATTTGTTCTTCTGATGCCTGGATGCGCTAAATCGTGAACCGCGTGGAACACTTCCTAGCCGGAATGTATGACCAGGGTCCCTTTTCCGAGTATTCGCAGCAGAGAGAGAGATTCGAGCCGAAGATGGGCAACTCCCGAAATTTGTATTTGGGGTTGGATTTGAGGCTCTGAAGTACTGCGTCATCCTCCTGCGACTTGGCAATAGCCGAGAAGTCGAGTGAAGTGGGGATGTTAACCTCGGAGACACGTGACAAAGCGTCAGAAACTATGTCGTCCTTGCCGGACACGTGCTGTATGTCGGACGTGAACTGGCTTATAAAGCTCAGGTGTCGAAACTGACGAGGGGACGCTTTGTCGGGCTTCTGTTTCAAAACATATGCGAAAGGCTTATGGTCCGTGAATACTGTGAACGGCCTGCCTTCTAGGGAGAAGCGGAAGTACTTAATGCTCAAGTACGCGGCGAGCACGTCTCGATCATAGGTGCTGTAGTTCCGTTGAGCGGGGTTTAACTGTCTGGAGAAGACTTGATTCACCTTTTGGTGAAGAGCAGCACCTACAGCGATGTCGGAGGCATCAACAAAAATGGCTAGGGGAGCACTTGTCGAGGAAATGCCAAGAACTTAGCATCAGCCAGTTGTTGTCGGGATTTATCAAACGCGCGAACAGCCTCTTCAGACAACACAAACTTTTCTGTGTCCTTTGTTCTGGGGCCAGACAAGTACGCGTTCAAAACGGACTGGTGTTGGGCGGCCTTGGGCAAGAAACGGGGATAGAAGTTTAGCATGCCCAAGAACCTCCGCATATCCTTCACAGTTATAATTGCTTGCACCTTGTCTAGGTCGGGCTATATTCCGTCAGGGGAAATTAAGTGGCCGAGGAATCTCACCTGTCTTTGGAGAAACTTGCATTTATCAACGTTTAGGACTAAACCGACCCCAAGGAGACGTTGAAAAATGCACTCGAAATGGGCTAAGTGCTCAGACTCTAGGGAAGAAGCGACCAAAACATCATTCAAATAGACGAAACAGAAGTCGAGGTTTCTCAGGATCGAGTGAATGAACATTTGAAAGGTTTGCGCCGCATTGCACAACCCGAAAGTCATCCGTGTGAACTCGAAGAGCCCAAAAGGTGTGCATATTACTGTCTTTGGAATGTCTTCTGGAGCTACTGGGATTTGGTGATACGCCTTGGCTAAATCCAAGGACGAAAATATGCGGCAGTTTGCGAGATGATGTGCAAAGTCGTGGATGAGTAGAATAGAATATCGGTCTGGAACCATAGGGAGTACCAGCTGTTCGAAGGTCTGCAGATACCCTGTTGCATAAGTTATTCAAACTCTTTCCGTGCAATAGCCAGCTTCTGGGGTGGTAGGGGACGCACCTTCGAGAAGATAGGGGAACCAGTAGTGTTAATGTGGTGCTGCACATTGTGCCTAACTGGTTTAGCGAGACTACACTCGCTAGTAATCTGGCTGAACTTTTGGAGAAGTGCCCGAAGACGAGAGTCAGTAATGTTCTCCAAAACTACAGAGAGATTGTTACTTGGGTGAGATGCCATTTGGCCCGACGAATTAAGGTTGGCCGTGGGATCTATAAGAGACTTGTTTTGCAAGTCCACCATGGTGACACAAGAAGTCTGCGCCTAGTATGGGGACGCTGACATCGGCCAGGATGAATCGCCACGGGAACGTCCTACGCAAGCCAAGACTCACATCCACTTGCCTGTACTCGTGGGTGTTAATGTGCGAGGAATTTTCCGCCGCAAGTTCCAAAGGTTGAGGAAATAGCCGATGATGCCGGGATACGGGAAGAACCGAAGCCTCCGCACCAGTATCAACCAGATAACTGCGCCTGCTGAGAGGGTCATAAATTGTTAGGGCACGTGGCGCTGCGTCCTGGGTGGCCGTTGCCCGGACCCCCCGCGGACCTATCTGCGATGGTACTAACAAATGCTTCGGTCCGTAGGTTGTCCTGAGGATCTGCTACCCGATCGCCCTTTTCGAGCAGTAAGGAAGGGTCGTTACACTCCCTAAAGATAATGTATTTTGCGTGCAACTAGGATCATCAGGGCCATGAATGCGTGTCCTAGAAGCCTATTTCTTTGCGGAAAAGAAGGTGGGTTTATTTTATCTGGTCAGGGACGAAGCTATTGGCATAGAATTTTCAGATTCAATTTAGAATGTCTTTTTAGATAAGTGGTAACAATCAAATAACTGCAAAAATTGAAAATATGTGTTGGTATAACCTGACTTTTGTCGGTAATTGTTGACTCTGCATTTTTCATTTAAATTCAATGCTTTGAGCGCCTTTCTATGTTCGCGGTTTCGTATTTTTTTTGGAACCAAGCTTTTTGGATATGTAATCCTGCAGAAGTGTAATTCTGGCTATCCTAAATTCATAGATACATCAGAAACCAAATGCAATTCTGTTTCCCCCACATTCCTCTTCCTATTCAAAAATTAACCGGAAAGCTGAACTAAATACCTTTCGGAGAGCAGAATCACATATGCAATTAGAAATTGGGGTATTCTCTGTTTTCCCCCGACTACCCCTATGCTGGTGATAGTCTTTGGAACATTTGAAAAACATGCGAAATACAGGACAGTCGGAGAGAAATACTGAGACGCGACCTAATTGAAAATGTCACAGTCACGCCATTCCAAATAAGTCTAGAGAATCGGGAAAATTGCACATCGACATCAATTCCATTTCTCCATACGTTGTCGATTCGATGTGATACCTTTCAGCAGACGAGCATTTGCTTTCCAAGGAATAAATTGAAAATCCCATCAAAGGTTAAATTTTTACTTTACTTTACTGCTGTAATGAGTTTCCACCTTGAATTTTCGTGTGCGGAGATCACATCTTTAACTTATAAGGAGATTTCATCTATGAAAAACGCTCATTAACGTCAAGTTAATTAGAATTTTTGTCTCCAGGAGTATACTTTTTTGTAAGCAATTGTAGGTATTGGTAAATAGAGTGAAGGATTTTATATCATCTCATGTCCTTTTTAAAAATTTTCCGGCCTCCAGTCTCTAATGGAAATTTATGGGGGCTTGGGAAGTTCTTAGCATCTTGGCTTGTAAGAGCTTACATAATGCCCAAGCCGGACCGTAGAGAAAAAATCAGGGTCCAAGGTGAAAATTACACAAACAAAACAAGGGGCGGGATAAAAAATTAGGAAAAGTGCATATCATCGTGCGAATTATATCCACCGTAAATCCGCCCACAATTCGGACCAATTTTTCTGTAACTAATTTGCATCTCAGGGCAGAGGTGAGGCAGCGTCTGATGAGTTGTCTCTGTCCTGATACAAAACCGTAGCCGTGTTCGCCCCTCTTTTAATTTTCGGACAAAAAGAGGAGTCTGTGGACTATAAAGAGTGGGAGAAAGTTACTCTCCATTTGGTTAGGTCCGATATCAAGTGGATGCGGACTTAGAACTCCTCAATTCCTACGCAAGCTTAATTTTATTTGTTGTCTGAAAATATAGTGGTGAAACTTAAGGAGGCAAACAACATTATTCGGATATAATGACATATATCAATCTTAATTAGACAAAAATACAGTTAAAACCAACACGTGGGGAGGTGGCAGATGGACTAGTTGTTTCCACTGCCGTCAGGCTGGGTGTAGCGAGTACCAGCCATAGTACTCCTAATCCAAAACCGTCGCCGTCGTTGGAGCCCCCTAAGAAAAAAGATCGACAAGAATGTCGGTCACTGTAAACCAGCTTGGAAGCGAAGGACCGCTGGAGTCTTACCCAAGAGCCAGTACCTGAAGGCCATGCCTATTTTCAACAAGATTACTAAGAATAAGGAGGCCTGTACTGCCCACGAAAATGACTTTGTTAAATACCAGGCGATTGGTGAGGAATATAACAGCAAACGCCTGGCAGACGAGCAGAAGGCGAAGCCCACCGCTGTCAAACGCAATAGATCTGAAGACAAGGTCGAACAAAAGCACAAGTAGAACGGAGTGTGAAAGAACTCAGACGCTCAGCAACACCTCCAGACAGGTAAGCAGGAACAGCCAGCCGAACTGCGAAACCTTTCAGCGAAATGGCCAGGAGCCACTTATGTGTGGCACTAACCGATGGCACTTCAGCTAGCCGAAAACCAGCGCGAGGACCAATTCTTCAGGGACTTCTATTCTGCATAAACGGATTGTGCCTAGAGGCACGGGAAAACGTCGACTAAAAAGTGCGGCTCGGAGTCAGGGACGTAAAGGTGAAAGTGTTGCGCTCTGGGAAACCGAACAGCGACCTGGATCCGGTCGACGCCTACAACGAGCTGTCGGAGGATATGATGATCGACGGTGCGACAGAGACTAACGAACCCCCGCGCAAACATATCATGCTAAGAGTAACGCAGATTAATCTGGAGAACTACAAGTGAGCCTCGGCTAATCTACTTATCTTCTTCCTAGAGGAACAAATCGACATTACACTAGTTCAGGAGCGACCAAACCATCAAAGAGCTCCTAAGCAAATATTATAATTTATTTCACAGCGCAGGAGGCACTGATCAGGACAGACCTAGAGCATGTGTGCTCGCGAAAAAGAGTCTGCACGCTTTTCTGTGCCCACAGGACACAGTTCCACCGACTTAGTCGTGGTGACATTGGAGCAAGAGGAGGCAGAAAAAGTGTATATTTCCTAGGCTTACATGGTTCATGACTCATCAACTCCGGTAGAAGAACTGCAACTTTTGACAACCACACTAGCAGCCAAGAAGGCCAACCTGTTGATTGGCTGCGACGTCAATGCAAGGCATACGCTTTAGGACAGCCCATAAATCAACGAAAAAGGTGAGTCATTCCTGGATTTTATAATAAATACAAATCTATGGACATGTAACAGGGACAGCACACCAACCTTCCATTTGCCCAGCTCGGAAAACTTTGACGGTTGGAAGAAGATCCTTGATATCACCCTACCAACCGACAATGGTATTTTTAGGGTCAAGAAATGGAGACTATCTGACCAGAAATCCTTCTTAGATCATAGTTGGATGCTTTTCAGTCTAGATCTCGCCGTGGAGGTCTCCAAAACTTTCAGAGACCCCAGTAGGATCGACTGGAGGAAATTTGGTCAAGTTATCAAGAGCAAACTCTCCGATGTTCAAATTGGCAAGATTGGCACGACAGACGAACTGGAGTCAGAGAGATTTAAAGTCTCGTGTGCTGCTAAATACAGCAAGAAGACAGTGCGACCGTTGTGGAATGAAGATCTGTCCAGCCTCAGAAAGCTTACCAGCGTGATCTTCAACATCTGCTACAAACACAACTATTGGCAGCCATGTAAGTATTGCTTAAAAAGGTACAAGTTGGGCATCAAGACTGCCAGTCCTGGTGGGACTATCATCAGAACATTGAAAGCACTAGCGAATCTGCAAGGCGAGATTCTGTCCAAGGGACAGGAACCCATCCTACCGTAAAAGCTGGAAGGCTACTGGAAAGAATATTTTGGTAAAACCTTAGATCAACTAGTTCAGACGCACTTTCCCGTCATCGACTGTAAGTCTGAGCCTTGCTTGGGGGGTATACAGCCGTCTCAGCCGTGTGAGACTATTAAATCGCCAATTACCGAGCATAAGATCGGCTGAGCTATAAACAGCTTCTACGCATATAAATCTCCGGATAAAGATGGCAGTCATGCTACAGAGGCAACAGAAAGGAGTTGTTCCGTGGCTTGTCGAGATTTACCATATTTGTATCTGGAATACTTACCACAGCCTTGCAGACGCACGCCAAAGGTTTTCATACCGAAACTGGACAGAGACGGCCATGAATCCTCGAAGGATTTTTGACCAGTCAGCCTCACCTCTTTCAGGTTGAAGAACCTAGAGCGCGATCGGGGCATCCACTTAAAGACGATTGTGAAGAGAACGCCTTCCTCTAAATCCCAGCATACCTACCTCAAAGGAAAATCCACAGAAACCGTTCTCCACGAAATAATTCGTACGGTTAAGCGGCTACTGCAGAACAAGCAGTATACAATAGCTGCCTTCTTAGATATAGGAGGAACGGGGGAGGCGTCAGTCAGAAGCGCAACAACCAGGATAGTCCACTGGAGCTTTCGAGGTAGAGACATTCCTAGCGGCTTTAGAAGGAGGTTAAGACCCAAAGGAAACGGCGTCGAAATAAGTGAGCCAGTCATGCGGACAGATAACTGAGGGATGCGACTCTACAATGCCGGAACGCAAGTTCCACCACAGTAGGAAAGCAAACTACTGGTGAAACCAAGAAATTTCACTGTTGAGAGCATCGTGTCTGCGAGCGGGGAGGCTTTGCCAAAAGACCAGACGAAAGCCAAAACATCGGCAGTCGAAGAAGGAATACTGTGAACTTCGAAGTAGCTTTAAGAAGACTATACGGGAAAGTAAGAGGAATTGCAAGAAGCAGTTGTGCTTTAAGGCAAATACGAACCCGTGGGGCGCTGCTTACAAGGTTGTAATGAAGAAGATTCGTGGACAAAAGCGAGGTTCCCGCGACTCTTGTTCACAATAAACGCAACGCTTTTCCCCCAACAGGTAGAAAGTGAACCTCAAACAACGGTGTAATAGGACGTCTTCCCAATCCCCGGGGTGACCAAGGAGGAACTACGGGCGATCTGTGGACGAATTGGGGATAATAAGGCTCCGGGATTGGATGGAATTCCGAACAAAATCTTCAAGTTGGCAGGAAAATCAGGCCCGGATGGTTCATTAGCACATTTAGATTGTGCATGATGGAAGGAGTGTTTCCAGCACAGCGGAAAAGGCAGAGGTTCGTTCTACTACCAAAGCCCCAAAAACACCTGGCGCACTCCCTACATATCACCCTATCTGTCTTTTAGATACTATGGGGAGGTGCTAAAGAGAATGGTGGTACACAACAGGCTGCTTCTGTTCGTTGAGCTAGGGGTGGTTAATCGTTGCGGCAGTATAGATTTTGCAGAGTGTGGTCCACGGTCGATGCAATTGCAACGGTCGTAGATCTGACCCGGGAAGTAACGGGTGCTGGTAAATGCTGCGCAGTGGTGAGGTTAAATGTCAGGAACGCCTTTAACTCGCCCAACTGGGGTTGGATTAAAGGCATCCTGGCTAAACTGGGTGTCCCCAATTACTTAGCTCGGATAATCGAGAGTTATCTTCCGGAGAGACTTCTTTGGTGCAAGACGGAAAATGTGTCAAAGAAATATGTTGTGTCAGCTGATGTTCCCCAAGTCTCCGTGCTGGGGCCCCTTCTGTGGGACAGGATGTATGACGGGGTACTCGGCCTTCGCGTGCCAAAGGAGGAAACATTGATTGGTTTTGCAGACGACCTGGCGTGGCAATAGTTACGAAACACCACCAGGACGTGGAACTGTATGCAATTGAAACCCTTCATGCCATCAAAGCGTGACTCCAAATGGTGAAATTGGACCTGGCGGAAGATAAGACGGAGGCGGATCTTATTACCAATCGCAGGGAAAACTACACTGTCAAAATCCGGATTGGTAATTACAAGACCGTTTCAAAATCAACAATTAAATACGTGGGGGAAATGTTCGATGCCAAGTTTAGCTTCAAGGAGCGCATGGACTAAGCGCGCGAGAGGGCAGGAAAGACTAATTCATATCTAGCAAGGATAATGCCTCATATGTATCCTCAAATCTAGTGGCCGGCCGCTTATCGTAGAGGTGGTGAAATCGATCCTGCTATACGCGGCTCCTGTCTGGGCCTGCGCAGTGAATAACACAATGAATCAGGGAAGGGTAAGTTCGCCATACCGGTCAATCGCGCTGAGGGTGTGCAGTGCATATAGGACGGTATCAGGTGAAGCATTGTGTGTTATCGCGGAGATGATTCCCTTGGATCTTCTAGCGAATGATGCACACTGTCTCTACCGGAGAAGGAGGGTGAATATAGCCAAAGTGACTGCGTGCTTCCGAAAGACCACTAGGAAGTAGCTGTAAAGGAATTGACCGCAAGGGTTGGGTAATTCCAAATTCCATTCACTGATCCCATGTATTGAAAGATGGGTCGAGCGCAAACATAGAAAATTGAATTACCACCAAATGCAGTTCCTTACGGGACACACACGGTCACAAGTACTTACATCGCTTCGGATTGGATGACTCCCAGACTGTCCCGGATACGCCGCTATACCCGAGGACCCGGAGCATGTTATGTTCCACTTTCCGAGATTCTCAAATGAAAGAGGAAAGTTAAACGACGCCCTCAACGCAGTTATTAGACCTCATAATTTCGTGGAGTAGATGCTGAGGTGCGCAGAAAATTGTTGTGCGATAAACGCAACTGTAATTGCGATACAGGAAAAGCTGCAGGAACTGGAACAAGCTTAGACTTAGTTGTGCTGGTGTAAACCAGAGCCCTCCTCGGCAAGTAACATTTCACGTGGTCTCGCGGGGATACCGGCAGAGAAGTGGGGGTGGTTTTAGCGGATGCTGCAGCCTGGCGCAGCAGCTTCTTTTTGAAATTTTGAAATCCACTCATCAAAAAAAGATATACAGGAAGAATTCAACAATATTAGTACCAACGCCATCAAGGAAGCCTTGACCAGTGTTGGATTGGAGGGGTATCTTACTCATTGGATAATATCTATGCTAAGAACTTGGATAATCCAGGTTGATCTGTGAGGCAACCACTTGATGAGAGATGGAAACAAAGGGACTCGCCAAGGTGGCGCCATCCCTCTGGTGTTCTGGTTAATAGTGAAGGACGAAATTTTGCGAATATAGGACGGCGGCAGGGTGAAGATGTGACGTATGCCGACGACTTGGTGATATTAGTGTGAGGAATGTTTCCCTCCATAATGCATGCATGATATCATGGAAGGAGGGTTGCGAAAGGTGCCTGTGGGCCACAACCAAACCGGAACTGATGGGATTCGCCACCAAGGCAAATGTTCCCGGATTCCATCTAGCGCGACTGAATGAACAAAGGTTGGTTTTTCCCTCCAATGTAAATTATCTGGGTGTAATCCTGAATCCGAAGCTAAATTGGAAATTGAATATAGAACTGCGGGTTAAGAAGTCTGTATAGCCTTCTTTGTCTGCAAGAGAAACTTTACAAAGGAATAGGATCTCCGGCCAAGGATAGTTCTCAGGATGTACATATCTGTGGTGCGTCCCATCCTAACGTACGGCTCTATTGTGTGGTGACAGGATTTGTGTACGTGAATGTACGGGTGCTACCGAGACTCTGCACTCCTGCCTGGCATATGCTCTCAATGTACTCCTGCATCTCCTCTCCTAGACCTCCATATTGAATACGTTGCAACGTGCAGTACCGTCAGAGTACGTAAGTCCGGATGCTGAAGAATGAAGCCCTACGGTCCATGAACTATGCCACACATAAGGCAGTTTTGAAGACCGGTAGCGTGTTGGAAAGCTATGACACAGTATTCAGTCTGTGCAGGAGTTTTCTCGAATGCGCACGATGTATTCGGGTCGTAGGGTCTGCCAGGTTTCGTCAGTGTATTCCAAGCGGAATTACTGGCGATACTGGAAATCTGTTGATGGCTGAAGGATGATTCGAGCACCAAACGCAACATAGCCATTCAGGTAGTCAGCCAACGGTCATTAAGTACTTGTACTCAGCAGCGACATCCTCCAGGTTGGTGGGGTAATGCAGTTATACGCTGAACGGTCAAGGCGGCACGGTCAATGTTACCTTCCTCTAGGTTCCGAGTCGTATGAACGGAGAGGAGGAATGAGCGGGCTGACGGAGTGGCCAGGCGAGACTCTGCTCTTTTTTTTTTGGAAGTAGGGTAGGTGAATGCGTTTACGCACAGAGTGTTGGACTCCCGCAACAGCACGCTGACGGACTACCAACTAAACACATCCCTGTCATCAGAGAACTAGCCTGGAACTATTTGACACATTACTTCGGGCTAGCCCTCCCGCTCCCCCGGCTTTGGGAGCCTTCAAGTCAGGGAGTTCCTTTCACCAACGGGAGGGGAGCGGAGGGGAGGAAGGGAGTTGTTGTTAGTTCAGGGAACCCCTTACCGTCTGATCCCTTCGCCGGTCGAGTTCAATCTTCTTCGTAATAAGAAGAGCCCGAACATAATGCGCAATACGATTCCAGCTGCCAGCGCTCTTCAGTATCTCTCTGACAATGTTGTCTGGGGAGAGCTCCCCGTGTCTGCATAAAGCTGCTGGCGGAGGCCGTCCCACCTCTTGCAAGAGAAAAAGGTGTGTTCAGCGTCATCCGCCACTCCATTGCAGAACACACAATCAGGAGATCGCGCCTTCCCAATCTTGTGAAGGTAAGACTGAAAACCTCCATGCACACTTAGAAGTTGGGTAAGGAAGTAATCAATCTCACCGTACGTTCTGTTCAACCATGGGTCTAATTTGTCGATAAGCCGCGCAGTCCACTTGCCTTTGGGAGATTTTGCTCTTGGCAATTGGCCGGGTGAAGTCTGTGTTCCGCTGGTGATTGTCAAGGGTGTAATTTACTCGCACTGCTTAGCAGTCAGTCAGATGGCGAAGGCTCACCACCTGCGCCAAATCAAAGAGGATTTGGCCCGCTTATAGCAAAATCTGATCGCTGGAGTTCCTGTGCTAGACGAATGTAAATGCATACAAGATTCCGGCAGTCTGTATGAGGCACTGATCCATAGGAGACCATGTCACCTGGCTCGGTATGTCCTACAATTCGCATTGCCGAAGTTGCGGAGAAGGGGGAAAACCGTCATGCATTTCCTCTGCGATTGCCTACCTCTATCTGGAGTCATACTACGGGCACTAGGTAAACCATTCTGTGGGACCTCAGAGAAATTTCTAGTTACAGGGTGGGAGAGCTGGTTTTCTTCGTGGATGTTACGGGCTGCCTTTGGAGATCTGAGCCAGTCTGCCTCCTACACCTCGCAAATTCGGCTCCACAGAGTGGCCGCTAACACCTACCTACCCTTGTTTGCAGGTTTTCCAGGTTCAGGTGAAGTTTTATTAAATGACAGGTATTGAATTGAAGTGTTTAAAAGACCTCCCCCTCCCCCCATAAACACCCTCCCGAGCATGGCTAGCAAATTTTCATTGTCCGATTCAATAGTGTTATTTAGCTACTCACTGTTGAATTAAATTTCAAATGAACGCAAACTTAATAAAAATAAACAAACAATTTGGAAGGATTATTGAGTAAAACACCACCGGATATATTACATATGGATGTATCATATGTAGTTCAATGAACTGTAACACTTCTGCCAGGAGCAATATTTAAATGCGAAATTCAATTCAAACGTCGAATATAATCCTCTCAATTCAATCGATCAGAGAAGGAAATGTAGTTCATTTTTATTTATAATACAAAAGCAATGTAGGCTAGTCAATTGCAATGCTCGAGGTATGGTAACTACAAAGAGGGATGAATTTAAATCAGATATCGAAAATCATGATTTATGGTGGAAATGAATTGTACTATAGACCGGGATGGACAAATTGATTCCGTATTTGTTCATATGTTGGAATTGTGTGACCTTCAAATAGAGGATGAATTTGGAGATAATTCCCAATTAGCAGTAATATCTGTAACTCTGTCAATTTCTAGATGCGAGTAGGCTGGCAGATGCCCTACTCCTCCTCAAACCTCATCTTTACCTTCTAAGCTTTCGTTCGGGGGCGCATTTGTATTAAACGAAATTTGAGCACTCTTTCCTGTTGATGTATATTGTTAGAGTCAATATACTATTATAGGAATATATAAACGCAACCACACGTTATATATATATTTGCTATATATCACGTAAAAAAATCCTTTCGAAAAAAGCACTCAACTACTCAAGGTGGTTAATTCAACCCTTTTTCCTATTTCCACACCCACTGCTGTCTGTAGTTTGTCTTGAGCTAGACTGGGGAGAAAACAAAATAGTATAGTAACGTGGAAAACCGACACCAGAGGAAATGGGGCCGACGAGAATAAAATCTATAAAATTGCAAATTCAACATGTGTGAAATTGAAAAATTCCGAACATAGACCGAGCCGACGTAGACATATTGTTAAGCGGTGATTTGCATATTCCTCTGATTTCGCACGCGATTCTTATGTTAAGCAACTGAAGGGGTAGAAAGCTAGAATGGCTTGTTGGGATTTTTACTTTCATTTGGCTTTTTAACTAATCTACGGTAGCAATAAATGGCAAAAGGAATTTAACTATTTAAGAGATGAGAGTATTTTACTTCCAAAGATTTGTTTCTGAACAGGAAAAGATACCAAATAATCTAATATTTAAAAATGAAACGGTTTTCTTCAAGAATTTTTAAAACAGAATCATCTACATAAATACAAATAAATCCAAATTTGGGGTTGGTCGATGGGTCAACTACTATAACAAAACAGTACCAGCCCGACGAGGTCCAGAAGCCTATTTAAAAAGCGTCTCCCATCCCATGTTTCCTACCCTGCATCGGCTGCAGTTCTAACTATTGTTTTACGCTCCCTCTGCTGAACCACAGGCCTTTCCGACCTTATTTCACCCGAACGGCCCCCTGCTGAACGTTGCTTCGCCACAGAAACAACTATTCGTGTCGAGTCTAGCATACTCCACCACTCCACTCCGACGATATTCTGGCCTATATCAGAAGCAACTCAACTTTGTCACCTCTTCCTAATGTGAAGTTGACGAAGAGTAGCTCTCCTGCCCGAGTAAGAGCTTCCTTCAAAGTGACGTATCTCCACCACTTCAATGCTATTGTCCAATCTTCCTTCTAACCACAAGGGATCTTCGTCAATCCTTATCAGAGGACGAAACTTCGAGAAAATTTTCAGATGGCCCGCCTGCCTGGCTGAACTTAAATGATTTTCATAGTTTTACACTGTTTTATCAAAATATAAGGGGTCTAGGGACCATGCTATCGGGTTTCAAACTGTCTGTTTTAGCATTCCCACAGCATGTTATCTGCATTTCTGAGTATAATGGACACTGACAAACCATGCCATTCTCCTCGCCAATATGGTACTCACATATGGCAGATCGACTATTGTGCCCGACCCTGTCCCACGAAAAGTGCAAACATTTCCCGTATTTGCAAGCACCAATTTTAGCTCCGCGAAAGCCTCGAACAGGATACGGCCCCTGGTGTTCGTAATGCGACTGCCACAGTCCGCGGCCCACATGCTGAAATCACCTGCTATGATCTTGGGGTTTCGACTTCTTGCATCCGAGACTAGCACCAGTTAACCCGTTGAGGAGTTCCGTCCCCACGTACTCGAGGAGGGTGATCAGACCCGAGTCTGCAAGGGACTCATCTGAAGTCTGGTACCATGGGAACCGGGATAGCCCTCTGAGAGCATATTCTCCAGGAGAATTCCTGGAGGATGCGCTCTCGGCCCCGTTATTTGCGGTTGGCCCCCTAGTGGGAGTTTCATGGTGGTTGTGGTTATGCCTACATCGCGAGCAGAGCTCCTCGGAGCTCGAGGATGGAGTTGCACTGTACAACTCGGGTGCCGTACCCCTTAGTTGCAGCAGAGGTGTAAGATAGGCCTCGCATCCACTGGTATGAATGCTGAGCCTGCACTCAGTATAAACCAGGACCGCTGTACTTGCATGGCGGGGCTCTGATTGTGGTCCCAAAATCAATCCGTGTCCGAAGAGGACCGTGGGATTATGCCTACATGGCAGGTACTCACGTTAAACCCCCAGGACTTTCATCCGAGACTAGTATACCTAGCATTCCTTTGAATTCTGCTATCGTCGCGCTTGGTGGAGCATAGCAACTATATATGTAGATACCAGCTATTTTTGCCGTGACGAATCCAACTTCTGAGAAATCTATCACTTCTTGAATGGCTTGATTTCCACATGCACATATTACCGCCTTGCCAGTTACACTTGCAGTTCAGGCTGCTCTTATAATTGCGATAAGGCTCGCTGATTATGACAGCTTCGATTCCCTTCTCATTGATAGTCTGCGAGAGAAAGTCTTGCACTGTCTCGCAGTGGTTGAGATTGATTTGTACCAACCTCATTTCTTTACTGCATTCAAGGCTCTCCTAAACTCTTGGCCTCTGTTGCTGCCTGCAACCTGCCGACAGCCGACGCCTATTTTCCCCTTCCCGAGCATACATTCAGGCCCAGCCTTGCACTCCCTGAAGATATGAACTGCTCCCCCACATCTTCTGCAACTTTTTCATCTGTCATAGTCACCGGTGCATTTCGCCGCTATGTGGTCAAATTCCAGGCATCTAAAGCAACGTTTGAGGGGCACCTGCTCCATGAGTCGGCAAACAACCCAACCTATTTTTACTTTACCAGCCGCCAGCAGTTTGAATGCTGCTTCAGCTGGTAAGCTTATAGTAGCCGTTTGCGTGCCTCCGTATGATTTCCTTAGCCCTCTTATTGCGGAATCTTGCAAGCTAAGTGGTCCAAATTGCTTTTTTAAGGCGACACGGATATCCTCCTTGGTGGTGATTTCATCAATGTTCTTACATTGTATAGCAATCTTCTGCTTTCTGACCGGTATTTATGCTTCTTTTCCTAAGGACTTCTCCACCTTGCCGAGGAAATTTTCTACCGTTTTGTCCGGAGATTGCTTCAGTTCCAGAATCATAGGCTCCAAGGTCCATCAGCTCAGGATCGGATTTGACCTTCCTGAGGATATCGGCGTATTATTATTATTATTATTTTGTTAAGGGAAAGTCGCACCGCGTCCTTGAAGAACTATTGTGCCCCTTTTACTGGTTATAGTGTACCCGTTGATCATAGTATCTCAAGCAGGCCAGTAACCGTTAGGAACTTTAGTATGTTCCCCACTTCCAGAAGTTTCAGCTTTGCATCTGGTATTAAGTGTTCTCCCAGATGTATCGACCTACTTTGCACAAGTGCTGGACACTGTCCCAGGACGTGCATAGAGGTTTCGTCCTCCTCCTCACAGAACCTGCAGGCAGTGTCTGTAGATATCCCTAGCTTCCCTAGGTGGTAGTTCAGCCGACAATGACCAGTGAGAATTCCCACTATGATTCGGAGGTTCTTTTTGGTGAGGTTTAAGCAATCCTTTGTGCGCATGGGTTCGTATCCCCCAATAAGCACTCTGGACTGCTCCATCCCTGGTAGGCCCGCCCAATATAGTTCCCTCAGCCGTTTTTCTTCGTTTCTTAGATTCATAGCCATGAAACCGTTTCCGATTCCACAGAAGGGTTCTGGCCCGTATAAAGGCATCCCTGCTCCTTTCTTGGCTAGTTCATCCGCTGCCTCATTGCCTTCCAGCCCAGCATGGCCTGGAACCCAAAGTATCCAGACCTTGTTGGACGAGCCGAGTGTATTCAGTCTCTCAAGGCATTCCCATACCAGTTTAGAGTTCACCTGGTTGGACCTAAGTGCCTTGATCGCTGCTTGGCTATCGGTGAGAATAGCTATGTTCTGCCCCCTGTAGTTCCTTTGCAGATTAAAGGAGGCACATTTGTCTATGGCGTAAATTTCCGCCTGGAATATGCTAGTGTACCTGCCCATTGGCTCAAAGTACATTTTCCTTGGACCAATGACACCGGCACCCGCTCCCTCTGCTGTGAGGGATCCGTCAGTGTACCAAGTAATCAGTTGCTGGTTTAAACCGTATGTCGCAGCCACGCTTTCCCATATCGGCGTAAGTCATATCACTTTTTTGTAGATGATAATTAATTCGGGCGGTAACCTTCTTTTATGGGTCGCTTTTTTCTTTCCGCCAACCTTGGTCCATGCTTCCTAGGCTCCTTTTTGGAGCTTTAGCTACCTTGTGTCGATTGGAGTTTCCACGATTTTACTAACTTTGTTTGCTTTCCCGTTTGCGGTGAGAGGCCTTTTTGTCTTTTCGCGTCCCGCGAGGAACCGATAGAATCGTTCGCGCCCTCTCAACTCCTCTTTTAGAGTTTACCACCCTTTGGATTTTGAGTGATTGTCACTTGGGTTGTCTGGGTGAAGCTCGATTTCTCCGAGGCATTTTGTTCGTCCTTGGCACTATTGTATAGTAGACGAATGCTACGGACGATGTTTCCAATGGCCTGGTGCACATTGTGTTTGTCCTTTATAAATTCAGACAACTCTACTATTTTGCCTCCGAATAGAGTAAACGATGATTCGTCCGGATTCCGATACTCCTCTGCTTGATTTTCCTACTGGGTACTTCCGTATTTATTAGCCTTCCGGGAGCTTCCCTGATTTCCTTCCTTCATCAACGTTGATTTCGGAGAAGATCGCTGGACCGTCGAGCTCCACCTAAATGGATCAAACACTAAGTCCTGTGGCATGTTTTGACCAGGTGTATTCATCCCATCATGGGCTGATAAATGACCAGTTTGTGGGGCATCTTTTCGTGTATTTTGAACAGGCGTTCTCGGAAGTGATGTACTCTTTTTAAATGCCTCTTTCTCCAGGCTACTTGTAGCATTCGATGCAACGGAGGCCAAGTAATCCACCACCGAGGCACTGCAGTCGAAGGATATTGATGGCCAGGAGCCTGCTTGACTACTCCCAAAAGCCGCCGGTACTGGGTTTCTTGTTCTTGGTGTCTTTCCCATAGCCATTTTTGTCCACGGGTGGGTGTTTTTCTCCCGCCTACCCAACCTTCGCATAAACATGCCCATGCACCCACACCTCCAAATGCGTACATGTGCATATTCCTACGCATCCGCCGAGCATTACCTTATCCGCACGAAAGGACGCGCCTGATGGGAATTCTGGCAACTTCGCACACTCTGTCTGCCTGTCTGTCCGTCACAGGCAATTTTCTCGGAGACGGTTATAGCGATTGACGCCAAATTTGATGGAAAGATGGGAACTATGAACATTCACACATATAGTGTGTTACATCCTTTTATGTCGAATTAAAGAGGGGTCCCCATTACATGCAAAAGGGCTGTGAAAATTTGTTTTAATATAGTCATGTGGGGTATCAAATGAAAGGTATCGATTAGTACTTTTTAAATCCGGTATTAGTTTTTACATTTGTTGGAATGATGGGGAGTGTGGCGGGTTAAAAGTGATCATTTATTTAATGGGCCCATTCTCAGAAACTACCTAACCCAAACATTGAGAAAAAATGAAGAGGCTGCCACCATATGATACCAAAGCTCTAAAATACCTTCCATACCGATATCAATTAAAATAATGTTAATAATACTATATTTTTTAGTAATTGGATGAAAAACCCCCCTTAAGTTCATCCTAGTATCCTCTTGCAGTAATGTAAGCTGTAACGTAAAGCATTCTACCAAGTTCGGTGGAAATCGCACTATTTCTAGTATTATTAGGTCAAAATTGTCGTTTCTTGGCAACCGAAAGTGGATACTCTCACATAATATATATATATTACGTGCTATGTACTAATGGGGCAAATGCCCTTATACAAGAAACATAAAACCTTTCATACCTAAAGTTTCCGGTTTCCCGACTTGTTAGTACTAGGTGCCTTCAATAATTTCCACGGAAATTACAGAAAGGTAATTCCCACCAAAAATGAAGAATTGCGGGTATCACGATAGACAAGGAAAATTCCTTAGATAAGTTGCTGGTACATCGCCAACAGTAGTGGGATACAATCTTCTTTTTCTTCAGCCTTTGTCCGGTTCACAAGCGGGGTCGGCCCGTCGTGATCGGCTTCGCCCTTTTGGCTCTACCGAATGCCTGATCTGGGTGCAATCTCGAGGCTTTCAGATCCCCATCCAGCGTATCAAGCCACCGTTGTTTAGGTCTGCCTTTTGGTCGTTTTCCATCGACTTCGATGTTCAGACCAATCTTGACAAGTGAATTCTCGTTTGCACGAATTGCGTGACCATACCATCGAAGACGCCTCTCTCGCAACTTTTCTACGATCGGTGCAACCCCATAACAATTGCGGATATCCTCATTTCGGATGTGATCTAAACGTGTGACGCCACTAGTCCAGCGTAGCACCTTCGTCTCCATTACCGCAAGACGCCATTCGTTGTCTTTTCTGGTCGGCCAACACTCAGAACCATAGAGAGCGACTGGACGGACGACATTGCGGTAAATTTTAGATTTGAGACATTCGTTGATACGTCGATCACAAAGAACACCAGTTGTGGAACGCCACTTCATCCAGGTTGCGTTAATGCGTGAAGCAATTTCATAACGCACTTCTCCATTCGCTGATAGCGTTGACCCGAGGTATTTAAATCGCTCAGTTCTGGGCAGATCACTGCCGCTGACAGTGATTGTGCCTGTTTCATGGGGATCGGTCGTCAAAAATTCAGTTTTGTATAGATTCAATCTGAGACCGAGTTGCATGAGGCGATCACTCCATTTTTGAACGAGTTGCTCAAGATCATTTTTGCTATCAGATGCTAGGAAAACATCATCTGCATAAAGCAGTGTGTAGGGCGCTGGGCGTTGGATATCCCGTGTGACGGTATCCATAACAAGAACAAAGAGGAGTGGTGAGAGGACACTTCCTTGATGAACACCAACAGAGACACGAAGCGGTTTTGATACACCCGCCATACTTCGAACTTTACTTTTCGGATCGTGGTAGAGCAATTGAACCCAGCGCACGAGTTCTTCTGGCACGAAGTGTTGTCGTAAAGCATACCAGATGAGTTCGTGTGGTACACGGTCAAACGCTTTCTCTAGATCCAGAAAGGCAATGTAAAGAGGGTGATGCTTCTCACGGTGCTTCTCCATGAGTAACCGCGTAGCGTATATTCCTTTGCTTCTCTATTGGCGTTCTTGTAAGTTTACCAGTGCTGTGTAATGTGCTGTTGTTGCTCTAGAAAAAGCGTAGCCGCTTTAGATGTGGATGTCCTCGATGCCGCTGATTTTTACTGTACATCAAGTTTTGATGACCATCCCAATTCTATCGCGTTGCACTGGTCTCCCCTTTGACATCTTCTATTAGGAATCTTTGCAGTAGGTGGGGATGGTTGCCGGATCATTTGCGCAAGTTACAACTCGCCGTCTTCAACAACTTCTTCAATTGGTGTTGAGTTCCGATTGCTTCACTAATGGCGTCAGAACCAGCCATGGGGTTGTCGTCGTTGAAATTTCGCTTGATGACATTAGAGCCGAGCGGACAAGTGCGAGCCAAGGCATCCCATAGCCTGAAATGATGCTGATGCCATATGATAAATGGCTGCTCGCACCTGATATGCAGGAATGCGTTCACTGGAGTCGTTTCTTCATAAGACGGTCTGGAAGGGTTGATTATTCTCGTGGAACCAAATTTTCCTGTACATCTTTTTGATGTTGGCAACAAACAGGTAATTAGGCAACCGGAGTGAAGCAGAACGGAGAACAGCTTGAATTGGATGGTTGGTTCTGTCACCAATATATCGTTGAGGGAGGTGCTTGAAGTGGTCTTGAAAGATACATGGGAAACCACACGCAGTTTGATGGTAAGGTATAAAGCAGTGAAACTTCCTTGACTGTTTGACGTCACCCTCTCGCATGTGCCCCAGTCTAGCATATTTATCCCTGAAATCTACGTACTAGGTCTTTACCTCAGATGGTTTGTTCAGCTTCTTTTCCAGAGATGTGAATCGCTTAATCGCCATGCTGTAAGATTCTAGCACAGGGTGTTTCATTATTCGTGTCGGAGTCTTTGGAGGCGCTAATTTGCCTGTGACTAAACAGTCGAATCCGTCTTTTGGAGTACCGACAGGCTGTTGGCGACTTTAATTTAGCCCACGAAGAGGAGTTCTACGTAGATGTCGGCGCTTATTAAGAGATCGATCTGGGCCGATTGATACCATGTTAAATCCTCCATGCGAATATTTCCAGATATTGTTGGGGTGTAATGGCCAGAAAAGCTGAGTCACTATGATCCTTTTGATAACAATAGCGTCCATCGCCATCTTATATCCCGTGATGTACTTGATGTGAAGTAGCTACCTTCTTGCCACCGCCCTCTGATATTAGGTTCACTTGAGAGCCTGAATCTAGTAAAGCCTGGCAAGGAGCAACTTCTCCATTGGACGTGTGAATACCAAATACCAACCATCGCAGTGGCTAGTAGCACGTGGCAGTCCGCAGTATTAGCCACGTGTGTTGTAGCGTCTGGACGCACTTCTGGTCGCAGAGTTAAGCCGAAACTATACAATTAGGCGTAGGTGGCGGTGAGAGCGCCGTTGTCAGGAAGCAATCCTCCAGCACTATGCTGTGTTTTTGGCGCATAGTTTTCACCTGCCGGAGCTGCTGCATGCATTGTTTCTATGGTTGGAGGATAAACAATTTAGGCACAGTTTCCGTTGCTTGACCGGATTAAGCCGTTCTGCGGGGAGTGCTCTCTGAGTATAGTGCAAGCAGTAGTCCTGTGATGAGCTCGGCAGAAGGAGCAGACTCCGTTCGGGCTGGATATGGGCGAGCAGGTTGCCAGTGCCTGTCGACTTTATGTTGAGGGCCTGGCTTTGTCGTACATTGATTCCATAGCCTGGAACCTAGTGCCAATGAACGCTAACAATGCTTCCATGCATTGTAGCTCCCTAAAATTAGTGAGATATTACTCGGCGTTTTTTCCAGCTTGCAAAGGAGCAAGTGCACTAGAATAGCATTAGTTGGTATGCTTATATTCTCCAAACCTAGTAAGCACTCCTTTGCGGAATTGTGAAGCGTCTTTAAACTAGTCGCGCCGACTCAACTGTAAGAGTTTGCTGGGATAAGAGACGATCAAGGAAGGATGTTATTAGAAGGCGCTTGTTGTTGTAATAATCCGGCATCAAACTGCGACAGAGGTCCTCTAACTGCGTTAGGGTGCTTTGTAAAAAGTCGGCGATACACCGTTCCAGAGACGATTTTTTGAAGTTGAATACGAACTTCTCGACTTTTATTACTGCACGCCTTCAATAATTTTCACGGAAATTTCAGAAATGCAATTCCCCCAAAAAAATGAAGAATTGCGGTTCTCACGATAGACAAGGAAAATACCTTAGATGAGTTGTTGACACATCGCCCTGTTCAGTAGGGGGGGGGGGGGGGGGGGATACAGTAATCTACCCTATTTTATCCCTCCTCTTCCAATGGAATTTAATATCAAGAGATATTACTATACACTCTCTTATCAGGTTAAATAGAAACCAGTTAAAATTTACATATAAAAAAAATAGTATCTCGTTCGGTTCACCTTCATTTAGCTATACCAAGTTCTATTTTGTGACTAAATCATCACATTCACATTATTACCAAAAATATCTGAAAAGATATCAATAATCCCTTTTACACGATATATATTAAATTTTGATTCCTTTCTAAATATGAACCCCTTCCCAACATTTTCCCAGATCGAATCTGGCACTGTGTCATGTACAATTAGTGAAGCAGTCCTGCAAGAGTAGCCGCCAGGACTAGCAACTTGATACCGAAGTTCATGAGTCGCTGTTGGGGGTCCTCCAGGAAATTGCAAACTAGAAAAGTGGCTCCATTACGTATCAAGAATTGCATATAACTGTCCAAAGTAGTAAAGGAAACTTCTTCGAAAATATTCGTTACAAAAATTGTAAAAGTTACTCTTTGGGGGAAATATGATCGCTAACTCGAAGTAACTCATAATGTCAGACAGCTGATATGTGACATGCATTCTAGGTGTCTTTTGAAAAATTACTTGTGGATGACAAAGTTCCTCCGTCTATTCTTATAAATAGATAACTTTGTCATGTGATGTGGTGAGCAATAAGCAATTCTGTCAATGGGAGTTAGGGAATATTTCAAATGCATACACAGGAATAAGTCTCAGTAGTGAAGTAATAATGACTCCTGGTTCCCATTTTCGAATGCAAATATTTTACAAGGCCATCTATTTTTCTCGTGAAGCCTCTTCTTATTTGAAATCTTAGATGTTAAAACAATCCCACTATGGTGCGAAAAAAATTATGGAATTCGTAGTCTAAAAGGAGCTGCGATGCTTTTCTGTGCAGATTGCCCTATTTTATTCTACCTTGTCTGAACGGCAAGGAGGAGTTAAATGTTCAGTTCACAGTTTCTGTAAAATCTTACGCTTATGGGATCTACTTAGTCTTAGCGAATTATAGCTTAAGCTTAAGCGAGGCGGATTTCACTCGTTATACTTCTACTAAAGTTGTGTCAAACTCCTCCAGCATAAATTGTCTCCAAGTTTCAATAAGCATCTGTCACGACTATACTACTGCCTTCAAACCTGGTCCATCTCCCATTTACATCAACTACTTCCTCAGAAATAGTTCGTTAAGACATTAAAGATAAAATTGCTTCGCCTAGCGCCTTACCCCAAAAATTCTTTTCGCCCAAAAACTGAAGGAACAAATTGCAATTACACTTTCAGGCCACTCGTTTACCTTACCTACTGTAGTACCCATGACTTCACGGCATGCCCACCATTTCGCTCGCTTTGCCCTTTGCCGAGAAAATTCATTAGCTAATATGCAGCATTTTTCCTTCTTCCTTTGTTTCACTTTACTACTTCCCATCCCGACATCTGATTATTTTGAAGTATCAATTTAAAAGAAATCAATTTTATTTCTCATTTGACAATTTTATTCCCAAAATCCTGTAACTTCGCCAAACCCTAAAATCCATTTAAATATTTTCCATAACAACATAACAATAACAAACCAATTTTAGTATATTTCAAAAGTGATCATTAACATTTTTTTGTTGTTGTTTCCGCTAGGCATGGCATAGCACAGCTTGGTATCGAGCTAATTATGCTACTCGCATCTTGGAAATGCATTTATAGCGTTTATTCCTGACAAAGACGAAATGTTATATTATACATGCAAATTCAAATGTGATTGCAGGGATATTGCAAAGATTTTTCTGTTGAACAGAGGAGAGAGAGCTGATGATGAATTTCGGGTTCATTGTTTCAACCAAAATTAGCGGCACATTAGGCAGCTGATGCCTGGAGGGCCGTGAAATTTTGTTTTGAATTGAAGGGGTGCATTTTATTTGATGTAGAAAGTCCAGTTGGAATATTAGCAGTGCTTCTTTGATCTGATTCGCGGTGTCGTGTTAACTTTTGGTTTCTCCTTTGTTCGAGGTTTCGAAGTGGAAGGTGATTCCTCTAGCTCTAAGGAGTCCAGTTTCAGAAATCTTGTGTTTTAGTTCTTGGCCTGAGTGTAGCAAGAAAAGTTGAAAGCATGGTAGAACTACCCCAAAAACAGAAGAGGTGGCGAAAGTTTGTTATACAGGTCCGCTGGCGCCTAAGTGCAGTTTGACAAGTATCCCGTCAAATCGAACTTGCACTTTTCTACAACTAGAAATTGGAATAACAAAACAGGACGACTTGGCGGTTTCGTCTGGGGAAGAGGCAATTCATCAGACGCTGCCTCACCTCCACCCTGGGAGCAGCGTAACCAAAGTGGGTACACAAAACCGCCTTGAAAAATACTAGACCTAAGCCAGCCGAGGCTAAACTAAAATTTTGATTAAGAACCGAGGGATTCCTTAGTCCGCCATTCACTTAATAGCAGACCAGACCAGTTGGAAATACCACTTTGTAACCACTTCTGCAACCACTCCGGGTACGCTGTTCTCAGGACAGAAGTGAGGCAGCGTCTGATAAGTTGCCTCTGCCCTGGACAAAACCGCAAGTCATATATTTTGCAACTTGGGTGCTTACTCAAGGATTGAAGTTCCGTGGACCACAACCGAGAAAACATGTTGCTTTCCAACTGGTCCAGTACGCCATAAAGTGGATGGTGGACTTAGGAATCCCTCGGTTCTTAAACAAAATTTTAAAAAGACGGTTCGAATGCGCGTGGACTCAACTCTCGTTTAACGGGAGCCCCGAACGACGGAGAGGAATCCACAATGGATTGTACACTTCATGCCTTACCAGAGCTCATATATAGATTATATATTTTTAAGTTTTTGAAAAAAAGGATTCTGTTTAAAGAGATTACAGCAATGAGAATACTTTATTGACCAATGTAGTGAATCCGCACGTGCTTTTGTTCAAAGGTGACCAAAGTTTCGTCCAAGGCAAAGACAACTCATCAAATGCTGCCTCTCCTCTGCCTTAGGAACAAGGTGACGGAAACTGGCAGCAGGTGAAAATCGCTCTCCATTTGGTCCGGCCCCAAATCAAGTAGATGCAAACTTGGAATCCTTCATATCTCAAATAAACGAAAGTGTTTTTTTTTCTTTATCGGAGAGACCAAATAGTATTGAAATCAGTGCATTCCGAAACAGGGCTAAACCAAATTATCAATTTTTACCATTAAAATTTCGTCCCCAGTTGAACCCAATTCTGAACCGACTTAATGGTAAGTACGCTGAGTAAAGCGGCACACAATAGCACCTAACCGAGGAAGTAAATCAAACCATCTATCCTAGTACCGGGTTCACATCCTTCTATTTCCCAAAGGTGCGAAACAATGGCATAGGTCGTCAGCGACGTTAGCCAGTTGCAAAAAGAACGAAAAACAACCCCCCGATTCTCATGCATTTGGACTCTGTTCCCGAATATTCCTGAAATACCGGATTACAATAATGTGAAAATTCCATACATGTCCTTCCAGTGAAAAGTTCCTTATTCTGATTAACGCAATTACCAGAGACAATCAGATGCCAACTATTTTTGTTTTAAGAGAGTGGTCCTGAGCCTGCCATCTTATTTCGATTTAACGAACGGAAAATTCACCAAGTAAAAAACTTTTTTGAATCAGAACCCAATTTCTGAAAATTGGAATTTCATACTAAAGCAGACAAACTACAATTACAACTCCTGGGACAAGTTTTATGGTATTCGATTAAGGTCGATAAGATTATACAAATCAGTCGATTCAATCTTCCTGTGCACTTCGCCGCTGCATTTAACTAAATATTCGCCTTCACTACTAAATTAAGTACCCACTTTAAAATTTCCTAAAGAAGTCAAATACTCAGTTTACTGCACCTACTACTACCTTACGCCTTCCTTTTTACCACAAAAGAGTTGTGCACACTGTCTTCCGGCTTACTTATTAAATACATGTTTTTTTGTTGCTTCAAGTTCATTTTTCACCTTTTGGCAAAAAGGCACCGCACTTTTGTTGTTCTATATTTTGTTTAGCGGCCCGGTCTGATTATGCTTCAGGTTAAAGTTGCATAATTCGGCAAGTTCTCACACGACCTCCGCGTGGTGGCCGCTGGAAACCGTCTTCGGGCGGGTCAAGAGTGTGTAGGGCCGGGCTGGGAGTAGGCTCATCCAACTGACGAGGATCTGCTTGTCTGCTGGTCATGTGTTAGGGGCAAGTAGATCTGGCGGGGGGATGGACTGAAGCAACAGCCCGAGGATCGTCCTCCCTGCACCGGAGAAGGTGTTAATAGGACCCCAAGCCAAGGTGGAACAGCATACACCGAGGGCTGCGTGGCCAATGGGGAGCTTGGTCTTTAGTATGCGAACTCTGAATACCTTGGGCACCTTCAGTTTCAAATAAGACCCTTACCCTGGTGGCCGGCCAGCCAGGGTGGACATTCTTCCCGGACTACTCGTGGGGCCAAGACATGGACTCAATTAACAAAAAAACTAAAACGACGATAGAAGAGGAGGCGATGATGCCAGGCGCATCATCGGAGGACGAGCTGCTGCCCTCCAGCCAGGAGACAGCAGCCGTCGAGAGCAGTACACTCGTTGCCAGCCGTAGCACCGTTGTGCTGAAATCAACCGCAGTGGAACCCACGGCCGTCAAGCTGGGTGTAGCGAGTACCAGACATAGTACTCCTGACCCGAAACCCTCGGCGTCGGGGGATCCCTCGAAAGCGAAAACCGACAAGAATGTCGGTCGCCGGAAACCGGCTAAGAAGCGAAGGTCCACGGGTGTCCTGCTCAAGAGCCAGTACCAGAAGGCCATGCATATTCTCAGCAAGATTGCCAAGAATAAGGAGGCCGGTACTGTCGACGAGCGAGATAAAAAAGACCTGGCTAAATACCAGGTGATTGTTGATGAATACAACAGCAAACGCCGGGCTAACGAGCAGAAGGCGAAGCCCATCGCTCTAAAACGCAACCTATCTCAAGACGAGGTCGAACAAGATAAGAAGCGGAGCAGAGTCGGCAAGAGCGCAGACGCCAAGCAACATCCGACGGAAATTGTAGAGCAACCGTCAGCAGGCGGGCCACGTACTGCGAAGCCCTTCAGCGATGTGGCCAGGAGTCACTTACGTGTGGCGCTGGCGGATGGCAATTCTGCTAGCGGCAAACTAACGCTGGAGGTGTGGACCAGTGTTGAGGCTAGGCTGTCGGGCATGGTCTATAAACATCTCCTGGAGACCGGAGGCAAACACCAGGGACTCACTCCCTACTTTGATTCATCTCAGGTGGTCCGTGGGTTCCCCGTAATAGCTTGCATGGACCAGTTCTCTAAGGACTTTCTCGTTTCGTGTGTCGCTAAGATCAGCGACGCCTGGGAGGGCGTTAAGCTCAAGATTATCCCTTACGACGAAATTCCCAGGAGACCGGTCGCTCGCATCTGGTTGCCGAAGATCCGCATGGAGAAGGACAATCTCGTCCATTTCCTGCGCCTTCACAACCCCGGGATTCCCATGGACGACTGGGTTGTTACAAAGAAGGAGGAACCTCAGATAAACAGCCAGCCCGTACTACTCCGCATAAACGAGGAGTGCCTGGAGGCACTGAAAAAGGCTGGTTATAAAGTGTGGTTCGGAGTCAGGAATGCCATAGTAAAAGTGTTCCACTCTGCAAAACCGGACGACGACCTTGACCCAATCGACGCCGCCAACGAGCTGTTGGAGGAGATGACGATCGACGGTCCGACGGGGGCTGACAAACCCCCCACGCAAGCAGATCATGCTGAGGGTAACGCAGATAAATCTGCAGCACTCGAAGTGCGCCTCGGCTAATCTGCTCGTCTTCCTCTTAGAGGAAGACATCGACATCGCATTAATACAGGAGCCCTGGGTCGGAAGCGACCGAACCATCAAAGGGCTCCAATGCAAATATTTTATTCTTTTTTATTCCACAGCACAGGAGACGAAGATCAGGCTAAACCTAGAGTATATATTCTTGCGAGGAAGAGTCTGCACGCTTTCCTGTGCCCGGACCTGAGTTCCAGTGACCTAGTTGTGGTCAAGCTGGAGCAGGTGGAGGCAGAGAACGTGTATATTTCCTCGGCGTACATGGCTCACGACCGATCAGCTCCGCCAGAGGAACTACAACATCTGGCGAACACCATAACAGCAAAGAAAGCCAACCTGCTGATAGGCTGCGACGCAAATGCAAGGCATACGCTTTGGGGCAGCTCCGAAATCAACGAAAGAGGTGAGTCATTCTTTGATTTTATTATTACTTCAAATCTATCGGTGTGTAACAGGCGCAGTACACCAACCTTTCATTTCCCCTGCTCGGAGAAATGTGACGGTTGGGAGGAGGTCCTTGATATCACCCTAATAACGGACAACGGGCTTATTAGGGTGTAGGACTGGAGAGTGTCTGACCAGAGATCCTTCTCTGACCACAGTTGGATACTCCTCAGTCTAGATCTCGCCGCAGAGGTCTTCAAGCCCTGTAGGGACCCCAGGAGGATCAACTGGAGAAAGTTTGGTCAGGTAATTAAGAACAAACTCTCCGGTGCGCAAATTGGTAGGATTGGCACGACTGACGAACTGGAGTCAAAGGTCGGGGCTCTGGAGAAGGCACTTGATACCGCCTTCAAAGTCTCGTGCCCTGCTAAGTACAGCAAAAAGACCCTGCCACCGTGGTGGAACGAAGATCTCTCTAGTTTCAGGAAGCTGACCAGAGAAATCTTCAACATCTGCTACAGGCAAAAATACTGGCAGCCATATAAGGACTGTCTAAAGAAGTACAAGTCAGCCATTAGGACCGTCAAGAGGCGGTCTTGGCTAGACTATTGTCAGAACATTGAAAGCACTAGTGAATCCGCGAGGCTCAGTAAGATTCTGTCCAAGGAACATAAGAGTCCATCCTTCCTTAAAAAGTCGGAAGGCTCCTGGACGGAATCTTCTAGCGGAACCTTGAAGCTGCTGGTGCAAACGGACTTTCCTTCCAACGAGGAGGACTGTGAGTCAGACCCTCGCTTGAAGGGTTTGCGGCAACCCCAGCTGTGCGAGACTATCAAATCGGTAATTACCGGGGATAGAATCGGCTGGGCTATAAATAGCTTCTCCGCATACAAATCTCCAGCTCTCCCAGATGGCATAATGCCAGTCATGCTACAGAAGCAGCAGGAAAGGGTTGTGCCGTGGCTTGTTGAGATTTACTAGAGCTGCATCACCGTAGGATACGTACCGCAGTCCTGGAGGCGCGCAAGGGTGGTTTTCATACCGAAAGCGGGCAGGCGCGGTCATGAGTCCGCGAAGGACTTTCGGCCGAGGATGGTTCTCTGGATGTACACCGCTGTAGTGCGTCCGATCCTGAGGTACGACTCTATTGAATGGTAGCAGGCTTTGAAGAAGAAATACAATAGAGCGAAGCTTAATAGGATTCAAAGAACCACGTGTGCAGGTACTACGGGGGCTCTGCAGTCCTGCCCGGCAGATGCTCTCAATGTACTCCTGCATCTCCTCCCCCTAGACTTCCACATCAAATATGTTGCAGCGTGCAGTGCCGTCAGACTACGTGAGTCCGGATGCTAGGCAGCGAAGTCCTACGGCCACAGCAAGATCCTAGACTATGTCACACGCAAGCTGAACTTCATGAGAAACTTTGCTGTGGACCTTCCAACTAGGGCAAAGTGGATGACCGGCGGCGTGTTGCAAGACTATGACACGGTATTCTTTACGGACGGATCAAAGATGGTCTATGGAGTCGGCGCGGGGGTTTTCTCGAATACACACGGTGTATCCAAGTCGTATGGTCTCCCAGGTTTCACCAGTGTATTCCAGGCGGAAGTACTGGCGATATTGGAAGTCTGTCGATGGCTGGAGCGTGATTCGAGCCCCAAGCGTAACATAGCCATTCTGACCGACAGCCAAGCGGCCATCAAGGCCTTGTACTCAACGACGTCATCTTGCCGGCTGGTGGGGCAGTGCAGAGACGCGCTCAACCATCTGGGCGGCACGCTCAAGGTCACTCTCGTCTGGGTTCCCGGGCATAGAAACATAGAGGGAAATGAGCGGGCTGACGGATTGGCCAGGCAAGGCTCTGCTCTTGGTAGTCTCTCGACGAATACAGTCGGTGTTCCGCTGGCGGCTATCGGCGGTGGAGTCTACTCGCACTGCCTAGCAGCCCCGGGCCTAAGATGGCGAAGGCTTACAAGCTGTGCCAAGTCAAGAAGAATTTGGCCCGCTTATAACATAGCCCGATCACGAGAGCTCCTGTGCCAGACGCGTGCAAATGCATTCAAGATTATGGCGGTCTGCAGGGGGCACTGGCCCATAGGGGACCATGCCGCTAGGCTCGGCTTACCCGACAACTCGCATTGCCGAAGCTGCGGAGAAGGAAGGGAAACCCTCATGCACTTTCTCTGCGGTTGCCCAGCTCTGGCTCGAGTCAGGCTGCGGACACTGGGTAAACCATTCTTTGGGGACCTCAGAGATTTCTAGCTGCAGGGTCGGAGAGCTCCTTTCCGAGCCGGCTGGACTCTGCTTCCCTGTTCCTATAACAACAGTCACGGTCTTAGGAGTTTATGGCATCAAAACGGCGCACCAATGCGCTAATTGGGCTCCTCGGAGCGGCCACTGATACCTACCTACCTACATACCCATATTTTGTTTTGTTTTTTCCCTAACAGCAGACAACAAACCTTTCGCGTTTTTGTCCAGAAGTCGATATAGATGTACAAAACTAATTTCCGCAATCAAACTCCCTCCCCCCCTCCTTCCCCACCCTCTCAGGTCTAAAACTTTCTCTCCATGGTCGACCAAGTCATCGACCGATCGTCCGGAAGACAGAGACAACAACGCTTAGTTGAAATGCATTTAACTGTGAGTTAGTATGGGAATGTACATAGCATTACAGTGCTAGAATAGCAGAAAATTTGAAATTGAATGATAGAAGTGATAAAAAATGTTATGTTCTCGGAAAAGTACAAAGCTGCGAACAATCAAATGATTTTTTCACTAACCCGGCTCAAAATAGTGACGAAACAAATATGGTTCTCAATAAGTGAAGCTGCCGAATACTACAAGGGAGCTGGGATCATAAGACCCGCTCAAGAAAGGCAGGTGAGGACCGCGAAACCACGGGTAGTAAATACACAGTATGGGAAAATCCTACTTTCCGAACGAAAAAGTCATTTCTCCTTAAAGAAAAAGGATAACTTGCTCATTAAGAAATTCCACAACAGATTTATTTTGAAAGCAATTATTTCTGATTTTCTAACCCCAATTGTCGTAGGCTGTCCTAGAGATTATTATACCGTGAAATTTATCCCGAATAGTATGGATTTATGTCTACATTTGTCAGCTTCAAAACTCCTCTGAATAAACCTCGTTCTCTTCGGCGTAGGAGTTTTCACGAAACTTTCAGGTTGTTATTTTGTTCTCAATTTAGGGGTCCGAAAGCTTCTACAGCAATGTTTTCCATATCATCCCACATGCAGGTTTATAATACCCACTTATCGAAGATTTATAAATATTAATCCTACAGTTCGGTTGGGTTCAATGAATCTACCAAAAAAACTTTGTGGACCCGTAATTGTAAATAAGGACCCTTGGAACTGAATTTGTCCATGTCCAAAGCATGATATTCCCTGTACGTATAGGTAGGGGGTTGCTAACCTGCCAATCAAAGTTTCTTTCTATTATAGTAACCTGCTAGGATAAATAGCAGTTAACTTGGGAATGGGACTATCAACTCCAAACTTTCAAAGAAAAGGATTCTTAGAATGTTCTTTGATGTCAATATCTGGGCGAAGCTACAGCTCTTCGAAATATTGAGAGAATCCCGAAACCTGGAAAATCCAATTGCTTCATTATTTTTCCTTCACAATAGTTGAACTACTTCAACCCTTATTATTACCCGATTTACTTCGCAATAGCATAGAGTTAAAAAAAAAACAATGCAAGGATGAAATTTCAGTACGACGCAAGCAAATAAAAACGACGTGACTCAATGTGAAAAAAAGCTTCTAAAGATCACGCCCTGAATTCCAAACAGGAGACTTCTAGCACTGAAAAATTATACTCTAAAAGGAGCCAGTACTCGATGCTATAACACCACACGTTGTCCTTAAATTATCCTCCATGCGCCTTTCCGCTTGGGAAAATCTTTTGGCGGATCCCAGCGGCTCTTTAGAGAATTTAGAAAACTCTGGGGCATATAATACACATAAAAGGATTACAAGGAAAAACTGATGCAACTTTTCCATTGAATTTAATTTGTGATATTAAATCATTGCGCCGCAAGAGCTTAATTATACAAGTAACTCACTTGTCCCGCGAGTCCACCATTTTTGTTGTTCTAATTAAATATTTCAAGCAATTATTTAAGTTGGATATTTTGCATTCACGTTCCGTTACAGGGAGTCAAGTCGATATTCAGGACACGTGCTGAGTGGAGTTTAAGTTCTCCCGAGTTGCAAATGGAAATTCGGGAAAATTTGTTGGGTTCGCTGATTGTGTTTATCTGAATTGAAGTAAATTTTACTTTAATGAGAAGAAATGGATGCAGAATTTGCCTGAAATTACTTAGAAGGATGCCGTGAAGTGCATAGAATATGTAGTGTTAACTGGTGTAGCAAGGAAAGGTGCAGGACCCAATGAGAGGGATTTTGGAAAAGGAGGTGCCCATCAGCAACAAGCAAAAGTAACACATGTACTGGCCAACAATAAAAATCAAAGAAATCGTTGCCATGAGGTGTACGCGAGCTCCGTGGGTGTGGAAGTATCCAGGGACACACGTTGGGAAGTCGAGGACCTTAGGTCAATGGTGACTACACTTGTGGACGCGGTCTCCAAACTGACGACGACTGTGAGTACTTTGTGTTTCGAAGGTAGATCTGGATTGCACGGTCGAGGTCTTCCTCCGCAAGGAAGGGCGTTCGGGTAATCACACCTCGGGTCCCTCATCGGCCCCGACATTTTGCTGGTATCACCGTAAATACGAAGTATAAGCGACTAAATGCTCCACCGCATGCAATTTCAGTACAAAAACTTAGCTCGCTGGATGCCTCGAAACGCAGTACCACGTCGCCTTACAATTTTCGACCCTCTGAGCAGACGTTGCTTTCTGGTCGACACGGGCACGAAGGTGTCGGATCTCCCGTACCTCGCCTAGGCACCTTAATACCGCAAAATTTGCTACTGGCTGCCGCGAACTCCTCTCCTATCTGCATTTATGGCTACAGGCAGGTGTACGTAAGCCTCGGATTGCGCCAAACTTTTTCGTGGTGATTCATTTTGGCTGACATTAGCACCCCTATTTTAGAAGCCAACTTCCTGTGCTACTATGGGTGGCTGCTGGAGCTGTACAATAAAGCCTTGATAGAACCGCAGCCTCCCTCCTTAAAGTCGTCAGGAAAGATCGCAACCTGCGTAAATGACATTCCTTCGATTGTTTTCGTGGACGTTGACTCCTCTAAAAGTACCACAACATCACTACTGAATGCAGTTTCTCCCAGACGGTTAAGCACGATGTGCAGAACCACATCAATACTACGAGCTCCCCGATCTTCTCAAAGGTGCGAAAGAGTTCAAGATTTTATGAAACATGGTGTTTGTAGACCTTTTAATAGCTGTTGGTCATCTCCATTCCATACGGTCCCCAAGTATGCGAATGAAGGCCTTGTGCAGATTACAAGCGTCGGCATATTCAGATAATCCTTGACCGATACCCTATTCCACTCATCCATGATTGTACTCATTCACAAATAAACTGCCGTGTTTTCACGACCTTGCACCTGGTCAAGGCGAATCACCAAAACCCCATTACATGGCTTTGGGAGCAAGTTCACCATGATAACATTTAGTTTGTGCAGCACAAACATTCTAGAGATTCATCCAATCTGTTCTATGCAATTTAAACTTCTGTTTCGTCTACGTGGATGATTTTTTTGTTGTGTCTTCTTCCGAATCTGAGCGTTTGGACCATCTCGAGTACATTTTTCAACGTCTCCTTCACGCCGAGCTCACTCGTTCTAAACGTTGAAAAATATAAATTCCTGTAAAAGCAGGTGAAATTTCTGGGCCACATGATCACTCCTGACGGAATTTAACCAGATCCAGACAAGATTCAAACGATAAAAAACTTTCCCCTGTTAACCTCGGTGAAAGCCACATCTGCGAAGGTTTTTAGA
Organism: Hermetia illucens; assembly: GCF_905115235.1. Taxonomy (NCBI): domain Eukaryota; kingdom Metazoa; phylum Arthropoda; class Insecta; order Diptera; family Stratiomyidae; genus Hermetia; species Hermetia illucens. The sequence goes on along the minus strand of NC_051853.1, from coordinate 12,579,616 downwards.
CATGGTAAACTTCTATCGTTGTTTTCTGCCCATGGCGGCTCATCTCGAAGCGATGTTCAATGCTTACCTGTCTAGGGCCCAAAACTAAGGACTACGATTCCGGCATTTTCTCGGCTAGAAGCACCCCTAGATGTGTTCGTCGGTGCGGTAGGCGCCACTGTGAGCTACTCGCCACGTACCTCTCTATTAAATAATTGCGTTTCTCCCTTGAGGGCAGGTCGTTCACTTTGTTCAGTTACCACAAACGCCTTACGTTCGCGCTTAAATGCGACGAAGCGTCTACTCGCCAATTTTGACAACTGAGTTTCGTCAGCTAGTTTACTTCTGATATCCAACACGAATCTTGGAGGTTATAGTTCCCGTTGCGGTCGATTATACGGCAATCGACGAGGCGCGAGAAGACAACGCCTAGTTTCAGAACCTAAGGACAAACTCCAAATACAAGTTCAAGAAGTTTCTGATTTTTGGCTTACTACACGAAACCTCATACAAGGGACCAAGGACACTTATTCCATCCTATTTTCGCAAGGAAGTATTCCACGCAGTACACGATCTTACGCACCCAGGCATCAGGACGACGAACCCGTTAGTCACCGGAAAATATTTCTGACTATCCATGAACGAGGACTTAAACTAGTGGGCCAGCCAGTGCACCGCGTTCCAAAAGTGTAAGATCAAAAAACATGTCAAAAGAAAGTGGGCGTATTCCCTCGGTCGATCAAGCGCCTTCACACCATCTACCTCGACATCATCGGCCCTTTCCGAGACCCGCACATATACAAGTATTGCCTCACAAACATCAACAGGTTTACGCGGTGGCCTGAAGCGATACCTCGGTCTGACATTACGGCACAATCATGTGCCAAGGCCCTCTGTCGAGAATGGATCCCTTGCTTTGGTGTACCACCCGTAATCATTACGGACTAGGGAATGCAATTTGAGTCTACCCTTTTCTCGGAGCTAGGCAAACTCCTTGGTTTCAAACGCCACAGGGCCACTATATATTACCAGCAGTACCATAGGATGCTAGAACGTTGGCACCGGAGACTAAAGGCCGCCTTAAGGATTCGCGACGATCTGTCCTAGTCGCTGTCCTTGCCTTTCGCCCTACTTGGCCATCGCACAACCCACTGAGAAGAATTAGTGGCCAGCCCCGCGGAGATGGTGTAACAAATTGATTTTTTGAGGGAAGATTCCAAAATTGTTCATTTTATATGTTTGACATGAATGAAAGTCGAGATGGGAGTTTGGAAATTGGTAGGAGTATATTGGAAAAGTTAGCGGCTGATAAAAACGTGCCCAAACGAAGAAATCCTACATATTCTATTCTGTTATTAAATGCACCCTCTTGTCAGATTGTCAGTAAATAAGATGATTGAAAGTGCGAATCTGTACAGAAATTGCCGGCTCAATTTGCGACTTTTTCTAAACGCGAATGGTCATTCGCGATTAACGCGGTTATCAAGTGGTAACTTCCGCAGAGCTCCTACAAATAAAGAGGCAGCCTCCATTTTCATGGCCCGAGGATGTCAAAGAAAGGAGGGAATCCGAAAGGGGTTTACGGTTTGAAGCAGCGGAAAGATTGATTGCGGTAAAAAAATGGGTCTCAAGTTTTATGGCTCCACGCGAGCGGTCAAGTCAATATTTTTCTCTTTTTAGTTTAGTTTCTAATGTGTTTTCCGATAAATTTACGAGATATTCTTCGTTGGTTTTCAGATTCCGCCACAGTCTTACGCTACACGGCTAAATGACCCCTGAGAGACTGAAGTATCCAAGAGGACACGGGGACGAGATCCTTCAGTAGAGATTCAGTTCCCAGGCGGACTTTTATAGTCACCTTCGCGAACTTTTGAGGTTTTTGCATTAGCTCTGCCTTGATTGGGTTTTATCACCTCTTCATTTTCTCTTTTCTACAGAATCGAGACCGAGGATCGTCTTCCTTGCTATTTTTGAAACGAACATATATCCATCGTATTGTCTTATTGCAACTGCGAACCGGTCATGTGAGTTGCGGTGTATGAATACACTTAATGAAGTCCCTACTTGTCACTCAAAGGGAAAATGATGTGGGCTAGCAATCTACAAATATCGAAACTACCTTGCTCCTGAAACGTCGAAAATAAGATGGTAACAATCTTTAGCTATCAAAGACGGGTTCAGATTCACTTCTGCAATGTGCTGACATCGGCCTCGGAAGGGATCATCATCTGATGTTCGCTTAGTTTGTTTGCGTGTCGTTACTGGGTCTACCCGAACGGGAATAGCGTGCTCTCCCCCGAGTTTCGTCGGTGAACGGGCCAGGGGAACATGTTGATTAAAGGTCAGAACCAGTAGTGAACAGTGCACACTTTACGAAAGAACAACAATCCCGCAATAATGTGCAATGTGACATATGTGGCTCCTAGGGAGTCAACGAAGACTGTTGGTGGATGGTGACAGTCACAGCCTTTACCAGGTAACTATTGACAAAAACGCTACCGATCTAGACGAGGGAGTCGAAAAACACCTCCCTCAATCTAAGGTGTTATACCCATTCGATAGTTTGCAGCCGGGGGTGGAAATCCAATCGACGTCCCCGAAGGAATAGAGGCCGAAAGAGCAGGACCGCACAGGGAGGTGGCCTGCTGGCCACAGAAGAGGAAAAGCTGAGCAATCTTGACTTATCTTCAAGGGCTGAAGAGGAGGTCAGTACCCCGACATCAGAACTAAAATAGCCCAGGTAAATCTCCACCATGCAAAAGCTGCATCTTGGAATAGTACTGGCGCAAAAACCTTGCATGTACCGGAGGCAGATTTGCAGCCTGCAAGGAAGAAGTATGCAGTTAATTTGGGATTTCTCTTGTAGAAAACGAAGAGCTTGGAACATTTTCAACTTAAGATACATATGTTTTTCAGAGTTTCTAACTGGAGGCCTCGTGTCTGACCAAATCTCACTGCAAGGCGGGGGAAGAACTCGAGGGGCAGTCTGGTATACCCGGGTCCCACCGGAATTAGTCGTTAGATTGGCGAAGTTCTGTAAGAGGAAGGCGATATCACTTCTTCTCAACTGCGATGCCAACGCCCACCATAAGGTCTAGGGAAGCAGACACATTAATCAAAGAGGTGAGTATCTTCTGTAGTTCATCCTCAGTAAAAAGTTATTAGTATTTCTAATACATAACGTAGAGAGCATTGCAATATTCCTGACCTGCACCTGGCAAGAGGTACTAAACATAACATAATATACAATTACATTAAAACTAACGTTCTAATGCGTAGTTCCCTACATCCATGTCGACGCGCTTGCCTAGTAGTACCGAAACTGTCCTGTATCAGCTGACGGATATAGTACGGGATGTCATTGAAACAAAGGAAATAGTGATGACTTGCAGGCCCATAGCAGGGGAAGAATGGTGATGCACCCCGAAAATACTGCATTGCATGTACATTGCAATTGTAAGGCCTATGGGGCGGTAATGTGGGCAGACAGAAATGAACTCAGCACAGCAGCCACGGAGTTACACAACCTTAAAAAACTGGCTTCCGTGTGTACCAGCGGATCAATGAAAACTTTCCCAACGACATCCTAAAAGGTCTTTCTAGGATTAACTCCTCTCCATCTGCACATACAGATGCTGACAAGGAGAAGGAGATCTTCAGAATGGTTGGAAGTGTCAGTGAAGGGAACTGCCTAAGTAGAACAAAAGATGATATCCTTCCTTGGCGGATCCCAAAATATTGATACCAAGACATAACATGACGATCTCTCACAACAGAGAAGTTTGAAGTTCGTTGGAGCAAGAGGGCAAACTGAGAGAGCGTGGCTGTCACATACGGCTTAAACCAGCAACTGATTATTTGGTACGTTGATGGATCCTTTACAATAGAGGGAACGGACGCCGGGATCATTGGTCTAAGGAAAACGCACTTTGAACCAATGGTTAAACACCCCAGCATATTTCAAGCGGATATATACGCCATAGACAGATGTGGCTCCTGCAACTTTGAAAGGACTATAGGGGACAGAACATTGATATTCTAACCGACAGCTACGCGGCAATACCTCCCCTTACCTCCTACTAGGTAAATTTCAAACTGATATATGAATGCGTTAACAAACTGAAAACGCCCGGCTCACTCAATAAAGTCTGGATACTCTGGGTTCCACGCCACATTGGGTTAGCAGGCAATGAGGAAACAGCCGAGTTGGCCAGGAAAACAGCTTTGAAAAATGAAGAGAAACGGCTGAAGGAACTTTGCTGGGCGAACTGACCATGAATGGAACAATCTAGGGTGGTCATGGGGGCATACGAACCCAAGCCCTCGAAAAATTGTTTAAACTTCACCAAGGGGATCCTCCAGATCATGGAGGTTGGAACACTCACTGATCACTGTAGACTAAACTATCATCTGAGGAAGCTTAGGATATCTACGGACACTGTCTGTAGATTCTGCAGGGAGAGTGATGAAACCTCTACATATGTCCTGGAACAGTGTGCGCCATTTTTGGCGCAGTGCCTTGACAATATTGCATTAGTAAAGGCGACACGAATTTTGAAACCAACGATGTGACCCTCTGAACCGCTTTGGTCATATGGATGACTAGAATTGAGGTCAACTGCAATAATTTCAATTTTGTGCTAGCTAGAAACGTCCTTCTTTAGTGTAGAATCATACGAAACTCATTAATACAGGAAATGCTTGGCAGACTCTTAAAGGAAGGCGATTGAGAGTTTTTCAGTTACATCTAGCACCTGCCTAACAAATGTCCACCAGCTATAAAATATTGATAAAATCATGCAGGTACCACCAACGACCAAAACTACCGGATAACTACTGGGGGTAACAAAGAATGAGTCAACGGGGAAGTGCTTCTGTTGAGCAGAATATTACAATAGGCGAGTATAATTTTGAATAGATGGAACAATTCGAAGGGACTCAGCTGAAATGGCTCTTGGCACGAAGTCTCATTTTAGATTATTGACTAGCATTGCAACCGAAGGCAACCGAGGAAATGCTCTAGGAGACCTTTTTTAGGGATTGGGGAGTTCTAAATCCACATCCCCTTGATGCCGGACCGGACCAAATGGAGAGCAACTTGCTCCTACTCTTGATGGTCCATGGATCCTTCTTTTCAGGTTTAACACCCAAGTTTGCAAAATGAAAAGAGGGAACAAGACGACTACGGTTTTATACCAGGGCAGAGGCAACTCTTCAGACGCTGCCTCACCTCTGCCATGGGAGTAGCGTGACCAAAGCGGCTCGCAGATGTTATACGCTCCCTTTTATAATTACCAAAAGACCATGTTTGGTCCGGTCCAGCATCAAGAGTATGGCGATTTAGGACTCCCCAATCCCTAAAAAAGTTGTCTAGCTCCGGCCAAGCTTTGGTCTGAACTGGAAGCGGATTTACGTTGATTATAATTCGTACCCTTGTCGTGTTTTGCCGCTTCGGTCTTGCTACTCCCAGGGCAGAGGTGAAGCAGCATCTGACGAGTTGCATGGTAGTTACAACTTAGATCCCGGGCAGAGCTCCTAGTTGGTTCGAGCATGGAGTCGCGCTGTGCAACTCGGGCATCGTACACCTTAGTTGCGGCAGAGGTGTTAGATAAACCTCGCATCCACACGTATGAAATCTGAGCCTATACTCATTATAACCAAATGCCGCTGTACTACTCAACAGGGCTCTGATTGTGATCTCGAAATCAATCCGTGTCCGAAGAGGGCCGTAGGACTATGTCTACATGGAAGGCACCTATTTTAACCCCCTGGATTTTAATGTGCAATACTTAGTTTCTACCTTGGCTCTTAAAATTCAACTCGCATCATTTTGAATACATTGCAACAAAGTATCTCACCTATGAGGTCGGAAAAGACATTTCCTTTTCCTCCTTAGAAAGATTCATGGCTCAATTTACAAATTCATCTCGGGAATGTACGATCTGATTAAAAATTCTAAACTTTCCTTGAACCTTGCATTAACCCTGTAGGAGTATTCGAGCATAAAAATTTCAGCACTATATGCATGAAGAATGGCTTAATATGAAATATGTAATACGCGGAATAAAAATACTGAAAAACCACATAAATGGCAGCAAACTGGTGGAAAACCATCTTAACAACCATCTCATTGTCCTCGTCCCTCTCATCCCACCCCCGCACTTAGTGTGCAGTTTGACAAAGAGCAATTTTCCAGCTCGTTTGGTAGAACGTCTTGAATTAACTTTTATTGCGCGAAGAATTTATCCAGTTTTGGTAATACACTTACACGACGAAACGGCTCTAAGTCGAAGCCCGCGAAAGCCACTTTAACTGCTGCAATCGTTGTCATGAAGAATGGTCCTGAGAGAAAAGTGGCGAAGGTACCAACGCGGATCCTTCCCAACCCGGGGAAAAAAGTACCGGGAACGAAAAAAAAAATTAAGGGAAGAAGTAGGTGCGGATAGAGTACAAAGATTGTTGGTGGCGGAAAGTACAAGGGAAAGTGTACAAATGGAAAAACACACTTAGTGAATCAAAAAGTACGCGAGAATAGATTACAATGGGATAAAGTGTTTAAGTAGGAAGCAATGAGATGTTTATTTTATTTCCGGGTAATTCACTCGAAAGTTTCTTTTGCCGGCTTTTTTGCAGAGGATTTTTAACGGTCTCCCCGTGCTGGGAATATGTAACGTAACGTGGAAGCGAAGTAAATGCGATATGGGAACGAATGAATTTCCCCATTTTTAAATACCTCGCGGTGAAGTTAAATTTTATGCCATTTCAGAATGTTTCAATTGCTTCTTACCAGGAAGGCCTGAAAAAAACTATTCAAAGTTTCAGTGGGTCACTATGTGCAACAGTCTCGATAACTAATTAATGGACTTTGATGAAACCAAAACCGGATTCTTACAAAAACCTAGCCTAAGAGGAGAGTAAGGAGGAAAATGTCCCAGGAATTTGAATGGCGGAAAAATCTCCTGAGAAGTTGGAGGTCGAGAGAACAAAAACTATCAAATCGTTCTTAACAATCAAATGACTATAAGGCAATACCTTTTCCTGCAAGATTTGAAGTATCCTCTGACATCCCCCCCCCCCCTGAAATCAAGACAACCACACTTTAATCGGGTGTAAATAAATCCACTATAAGCAAATATTGTGCGCAACAATAAGCAATTCGCAAAAAAAAATCAGCCTATCCTCTTAACCAATCCTTTGATCCTAATGACCTCCCCAACCCTGGCCAGATTGACTTATTTACCAGAAATTGCACAAATGACCAAGACGACATAATTCAAGCCACTCAATTCCCGGTCCATCTATTTATATACATATGGTTGCCATTTACCCCTTGAAAGGGTATGGTGCGTCAATCTACGAGTCAACGCTTGCGGTTACCAGAAATGCGGTTCAGCTCCCACCTCTACTTCCCGAGACTCTTGCGCCAAGTGTCCTTGGGAGACCCACTCGTTGGCCATCTTGAGAGAGTGGATTCCACTCCAGGGCGTAGCCCGCAATGGCAATGTCATCCCTTCTCAATATGTGACCTATTCACTGCTAATTCCGTCTTCCGATCACAGTGTGTACGAGCAGCTAGCCTGTGTGCGGCCAAGTTCTTAATTTGAGATAGTGTCAGGCTAGCGTACTACGATGACACGCCGCAACGAAGGCTTGGAACTTTTGGATAACAGGAGAGTTCACTTTCCCTGCGCAACTCCCATGTACACAGAAAGAACACTGGCTCAAAACAGTCTCAACTTCATTTTGATGTTGAGATAACTGCATTTCCAGATTTTAGACAGGGCAGTGAAAGCGGATTTAGTGGAGTTAATGCATGGGATAACATCATCATCATCAACGGCGCAATAACCGGTATCCGGTCTAGGCCTGCCTTAATAAGGAACTCCAGACATCCCGGTTTTGCGCCGAGGTCCACCAATTCGATATCCCTAAAAGCTGTCTGGCGTCCTGACCCACGCCATCGCTCCATCTTAGGCAGGGTCTGCCTCGTCTTCTTTTTCTACCATAGATATTGCCCTTATAGACTTTCCGGGTGGGATCATCCTCATCCATACGGATTAAGTGACCCGCCCACCGTAACCTATTGAGCCGGATTTTGTCCACAACCGAACGGTCATGGTATCGCTCATAGATTTCGTCATTGTGCAGGCTACGGAATCGTCCATCCTAATGTAGGGGGCCAAAAATTCTTCGGAGGATTCTTCTCTCGAACGCGGCCAAGAGTTCGCAATTTTTCTTGCTAAGAACCCAAGTTTCCGAGGAATACATGAGGACTGACAAGATCATAGTCTCGTACAGTAAGAGCTTTGACCCTATGGTGAGACGTTTCGAGCGGAACAGTTTTTGTAAGCTGAAATAGGCTCTGTTGGCTGACAACAACCGTGCGCGGATTTCATCATCGTAGTTGTTATCGGTTGTGATTTTCGACCCTAGATAGGAGAAATTGTCACCGGTCTCAAAGTTGTATTCTCCTATCCTTATTCTTCTTCGTGTTTGTGATTGACCAGGGCGGTTTGATGTTGTTGGTTGATTCGTCCTCGGTGCTGACGTTGCCACCATATATTTTGTCTTGCCTTCATTGATGTGCAGCCCAAGATCTCGCGCCAATCAGCGCCTGCTCGATCTGGATGAAGGCAGTTTGTACGTCTCGGGTGGTTCTTCCCATGATGTCGATATCGTCAGCATAGGCCAGTAGTTGGGTGGACTTGAAGAGCATCGTACCTCTTGCATTTACCTCGGCATCACGGATCACTTTCTCGAGGGCCAAGTTAAAGAGGACGCATGATAGCGCATCCCCTTGTCGTAGACCGTTGTTGATGTCGAATGGTCTTGAGAGTGATCCTGCTGCTTTTATCTGGCCTCGCACATTGGTCAGGGTCAGCCTAGTCAGTCTTATCAATTTCGTCGGGATACCGAATTCTCTCATGGCCGTGTACAGTTTTACCCTGGCTATGCTATCATAGACGGCTTTAAAGTCGATGAATAGATGGTGCAACTGTTGTCCATATCCCAACAGTTTTTCCATCGCTTGCCATAGAGAAAATCTGATCTGTTGCTGATTTGCCTGGAGTGAAGCCTCTTTGGTATGGGCCAATGATGTTCTGGGCGTATGGGGCTATCCGGCCTAGCAAGATAGTGGAGAATATCTTATAGATGGTACTCAACAACATAATACCTCTATAATTGCTGCACTGTGTGATATCTCCCTTTTTATGTATGAGACAGATAATACCTCGTTGCCAATCGTCAGGCATTGATTCGCTGTCCCATACCTTGAACACAAGTTGATGAACCACTTGGTGTAACTGGTCACCTCCATATTTAACCAATTCGGCTGTAATTCCATCGGCTCCTGGCGACTTATGATTTTTTAGCCGACGAATTGCACGGACTGTTTCTCCTAAACTTGGTGGTGGCAGTATTTGTCTGTCGTCTTCAGTTGGTGGGACCTCCAACTCGCCGATGTTCTGGTTGTTCAGTAGCTCATCAAAGTACTCAACCCATCGCTCTAATATGCCCATTCTGTCGGAAATCAGATTTCCCTCTTTGTCTCGGCAGGATGAGCATCGAGGTGTATAAGGCTTCATCCTGCAGACTTGTTGGTAAAACTTCCGCGCCTGGTGCGGTTGCTCTCTGTACTTTTCTAGTTCACAGACTTGTTGGTTCTCCCAGGCTTTCTTTTTCCGTCTTTCAAGTCGCTTCTCCGCTCGACGGAGTTCGTGATAAGTCTCTGCGCGTGCCCGCGTTCTTTGAGAATGCAACATTACTCGGTATGCGGCATTCTTCCGTTCCGTTGCTAGCTTACATTCATCGTCAAACCAGCCGTTCCGACTTCTTTTGCGGCTGGGGCCAAGTATATTTGTGGCCGTATCCATGATAACGTTCTTCAGGTGATTGTGAAGATCATTTGTTGATGCTTCATCTCCAGGTCCTCTGTTGACTGCGGTTATTGCGGCATCCATTTCCCTCTTATAGGTGTCGCGGAGGGTTGTGTTGTGGATGGCTTCAGTGTTCACTCTCACCTGATTGTCAGAGGGGATTCTAGGTGATATTGTTATTCGAGCTCGGAGCACCATGCCAACGAGATAGTGATCCGAGTCTATATTGCCCCCCCTATATGTTCTGACATTCATCAAGGCTGAGAGGTGGCGGCGTTCGATCAACACGTGGTCAATTTGGTTGAAAGTGGTCCCATCTGGAGAGGCCCACGTATGTTTGTGGACCGCTTTCCGCGCAAACCAGGTACTTCCAACAACCATTTCGTATGACCCTGCTAATTGAATAGTCCGCAATCCGTTATCATTTGTTTTATCGTGTAAGCTATGGGAGCCAACGTATCGCCTGAATACGGGCTCCTTCCCTACTTGGCTGTTAAAATCCCCAAGTATGATTTTGATATCATATCTGGGACAGGCTTCGAGGGTTCTTTCTACTGCCTCGTAGAAGATATCCTTCTCCGACTCTGCAGTCTCCTCTGTAGGGGCGTGAACGTTTATGAGGCTTATATTTCTAAACTTGCCTTGCAAGCGCAGAGTGCATAGCCGTTCGCTTATGCTTTCAAAGCCGATAACAGCAGGTTTCATTTTTTGGCTGACTAAGGAACCTACTCCGAGCACATGGTTTACTGGATGACCGCTATAATATATGGTGTAGTGGCTCTTCTCCAGGAAACCGGTCCCTGTCCATCGCATCTCTTGCAACGCTGTTATATCAGCCCTATATTGGGACAGGGTATCGGCTAGCTGCTCATCAGCTTCATCTCTGTACAAGGAGCGCACGTTCCATGAGAAAAGACGCAAATCGTTGTTCCTTTGTCGTTGCCGGGTCCGTCGTTTTAAAATCCGTCCTGTCCGAGGCTCCTGTTGTGGCTTCGTAACGAGTTGTTTTCCGTGTAGGGTTGTCAGCCCTACCCAACCCCCAATCTGGAGGACCAGTTGGTACAATTTGTCCCGTTTTTAGGCGCGGGAGACTCGCCTTCATCCTTCTCCGTCTGCAGCTTTTCGTCAAGAAAGAGCTCCCAGCGGTCACCACGTGGAGGTGGAGATAGGGTTTGGTAGTAGAGCTGTTGGTGTTGGTTCAGCAGGCATTTCCCAGGTTTTATGCTCCATCGTGGGTACCAATCCACGTTTCGCCCTGGGACCTATACTATCCTTTGACCACCACCATGGGATAACATCCAGTTCGGTATTGTCGTCGGAAGAAACCACCCTTTCTAGATATACACACTAATCGACGCTTTCGATGCTCTGCCCGTTAATATAGATAGGGAGAGGGCATAGACCCATCAGACGGAGATCCTTGATTTTGCTGGTATTTATCTTGAGTCCAACTCTACTAGCCTCTCTTTCCAAATTCAGAGCCATTTGGGTAAGGTCCCTAACTCGGTGAGAGAGGAAGCAGATGTCATCAGAATAGTGTTTGAGGCAAAATGTCATACTTCATTGAATTCCTCCACGTCCGCCGGATAAGGTAGCATGAACGTCACCGATAACATGAGGAAATAATATCGGTGACAGTGTGCAACCCTAACGGATTCCATTTTGAAACCTCAAAATCCTTCGAGATTCTACCTCGGTGCAGTATGTAATATTTTACACCATCACCTGTCGCTCCGATAATAGCTATCAGTTTCTCTGGAATTTTCCTCCTGCGTGAAGTACTCTAGATGCACCTCCTATTCATACTGGCGAAAGCTTTCCCGACGTCGCTGAAGAGCAGGTGCAGCGAAGATGTAAAGTCTGCGCACTATTCCAAAATGATCCGTAAGATGTTGATGAGGTCAATGCAGGAGGATCCGGAGCGGAAACGAGCCTGATCTGTCGATCAAGTTATTGAAATGGTCTTTAATGTGTTCCAGAATTATTTTAGCAGTTATCCTTGCAACGGCAGGAGGCAAGCAGATACCCTTCCAATTATCACAATAAGAGCCGCTCCCTTTCTTTGGAATCTACACGATTATCCACTTCTTTTACTCTCTGGGAAAGGTCTCGGATTCTAAAGATTTCTGTATGAGGGGTTTGCACTTTTGGCATGCGAAGCACTGTTTGGCCCATAAATTAATGTCCTTGTTCATGGACGGCCAGAAACATTTTGAAGTGAATAACCAATTTGTTGTCCGAATACCTGACTGCCCTAGATTTCCTTTCAGAAATCGGCCGGAATATATGGCCTTGTTCCCTTTTCTGAGGTCTCGCAGTATATAATGGATGTTGAGGCCAAGATAGGAGACTCCCTAAATGTGTGTTTGGAGTTGGTCCTCAAGCTCTGAAGAACTGCGTCGTCCTTCTGCACTTCGACGATTGCCGGGAAATCGACGGCGGTGGGGATTTTGACCTCTGCAACATGTGACAAAACGTCCGCAATTACGTAATCTTTTCCAGACATGAGTTGAACGCCCTTCCTTCAAGGGAATGTCGGAAATACTTAATTGCGATGTACGGGGCGAGTAATTCACGATCCTAGATGCTGTAGATCCGTTGAACGGTATTGAGTTGTTCGGAGAGGAAGTTAAGTTGACAAAACTTGATTAGTTTTATTATTTTTAGTTGTTCAAAATTAGTATATTTAACTTATAGTTTCAACAACATTTATATTTTGGTTATTACATTTTAACTTTTCATTTTATTTATTTATAACAAAACTTTCTAATTCTATTTTTCAACTCTCTTAACAAAATTTTCAATTGACATCAGGAATATTTTTTTAATTCGTTTTTAAACTCATGGCACACTTTACTCCGATCTTCCACTCACGTGGCGTGCTACGCAAAGTGGATAGATCCGCGCCATCTATTCGCTCGCACTCGCAACATTCGAAATAAATTTCAAATGCTGCGAATCCTGCCGCGCCACATCACTCCGCCCCCAGATGAAACCTAGGGGTTTCGGCGACTGATCCCCGAACTTCGTTCGCCGTTAATCCACAAAGCGGACACGACGTTGCTTCGGGGCGCACGCGGGTTTCAGCCTGGACAAAGAGACCGCCTTTTTGTGACCACAGATCTCGAGCTGGAAGAAATGTTCTCCCCGCTCGAGAACGCGGTACGGGCCCTCATATGGAGGCTGCAGCGGCTTCCGGACGGCATCCGTCCTGATCAGCACGTGCGTGCAAGTGTCCAGCTCCTTGGGCGAACAGGCAGGTATGGACGAGTGTCGAGAGGGTGGTGGCGCTTTGATGCGTCGGAGATTGTCCCTCAGCAGACGCACCAACCCCGACTCCGTGAGACCCGATCTCTTGTCGAAGACCGGATCGCTTGGGAGTCTCGGGTTCTCCCCGTATACCAGCTCCGCGGGGCTGGCAGCAAATTCCTCTCGGCGGGTTGTACGAAGGCCGAGTAGGACGAGAGGCAAGACTTGAGTCCAGGACGGGTCGTCGCGTGCCATAATGGCGGCTTTCAGCGTCCGGTGCCAACGTTCTAGCATGCCATTGGATTGCGGGTGGTATGCAGTAGTCCGCTGGCGTTTAAAACCAAGGAGTTTGCCTAACTCGGAGAAAAGGGTGGACTCAAATTGCATTCCCTGGTCAGTGATGACCACTGCAGGGACGCCAAAGCGAGGTATCCACTCTCGACAGAGGGCTTCAGCACATGATTGCGCCGTAATGTCTTTCAGAGGTATTGCCTCAGGCCACCGCGTGAACCTGTCGATGATTGTGAGGCAATACTTATAACCGTGCGAGTCTCGCAAAGGCCCTATTATGTCGAGGTGTATGGTGTGGAAACGCTTGGTAGTGCGGGGGAATGAGCCCACTTCTTTCCTTACATGCCTGGAGACTTTACACTTTTGGCATGCGATGCACTCTCTGGCCCAGGAATTGATATCCTTGTTCATGGAGGGCCAGAAGTATTTTCCGGTGACTAACCGGTTTGTTGTCCTGATGCCGGGGTGCGCCAAGTCGTGAACTGCGTGGAACACTTCCTTGCGATATGTGGCCGGAATGTATGGCCGAGGTCCCTTTTCCGAGTCTTCGCAGCAGAGCGAGAGGTTTGAGCCGAAGATGGGCAACTCCCGAAATTTGTATTTGGGGTTGGACATGAGGCTCTGAAGTGCTGCGTCATCCACTTGCGCCTTGGCAATAGCCGAGAAATCGAGTGAGGCGGGGATGTTAACTTCGGAGACACGAGACAAAGCGTCAGCAACAATGTTGTCCTTCCCGGACACGTGCTGGATGTCTGACGTGAACTGGCTTATGAAGCTCAGGTGTCTAAGCTGACGAGGGGACGCTTTGTCGGGCTTCTGTTTCAAAGCGAACGTGAGAGGCTTATGGTCCGTGAACACTGTGAACGGCCGGCCTTCTAGGGAGAAACGGAAGTATTTGATGGACAGGTATGCAGCGAGCAGTTCGCGATCGTAGGTGCTGTAGTTCCGTTGAGCGGGATTCAACTGCTTCGAGAAGAAGCTCAACGGCTGCCAAACTTGGTCCATCTTTTGGTGAAGGGCAGCACCTACTGCGATGTCAGAGGCATCAACAAAAACGGCTAGGGGTGCATCTTGCAGAGGAAATGCCAAGAGTGTAGCGTCGGCCAGTTGTTGACGGGATTTGTCAAACGCGCGGATAGCCTCTTCAGACCACACGATCTCTCGTGTGTCCTTAGTTTTGGGGCCAGACAAGTACGCGTTCAAAATGGACTGGAGATGGGCGGCCTTGGGCAGGAAACGACGGTAGAAGTTTAGCATGCCCAAGAACCTCCTCAACTCCCTCACTGTCTTTGGACGCGGGAAGCTTGTTATCGCTTGCACCTTGTCTGGGTCGGGCTGTATTCCTTCAGGGGAAATGAAATGGCCGAGGAATCTCACCTGTTGTTGAAGGAATTTGCATTTCTCAACGTTTAGGACTAAACCGGCCTCAAGGAGACGTTGAAAAATGCACTCGAGATGGGCTAAGTGCTCAGACTCAGTGGAAGAAGCGACCAAAACATCATCCAAATATACGAAACAGAATTCGAGGTTTCGCAGGACAGAGTGAATGAACCTTTGAAAGGTTTGCGCCGCATTGCACAATCCGAAAGTCATCCGGGTGAACTCGAAGAGTCCAAAGGGTGTGCATATTGCCGTCTTTGGAATGTCTTCAGGAGCTACTGGGATTTGGTGATAAGCCTTGGTTAAGTCCAAGGTCGAAAAGATGCGGCAATTCGCGAGGTGATGCGCAAAGTCGTGGATGAGTGGAATTGGATATCGGTCAGGAACAGTCTGTGCATTTAGCCTTCTGTAATCCCCACATGGGCGCCATTCGCCGTTTGGCTTAGGGACCATATGCAGTGGGGAAGACCAACAGCTGTTTGAGGGCCTGCAGATACCCTGTTGAACGAGTTGTTCAAACTCTTTCCGTGCAATTGCCAGTTTCTGAGATGGTAGAGGACGCACCTTCGAGATGATCGGGGAACCAGTAGTGATAATGTGGTGCTGCACATTGTGCTTCACTGGTTTGGAGAGACCACAGTTGGTAGTAATCTGGCTGAACTTTTGGAGAAGTGCCCGAACACGAGAGTCGGTAATGTCTTCTAAAAGAACGGAAAGATTATTGCCTGGGTGAGATACCATATGTCCCGACGAATTAAGGTTGGTCGTGGAATCTATAAGAGACTTGTTTTGCAAGTCCACCAGCAATCCATAGTGACACAGGAAGTCTGCGCCTAGTATGGGGAAGCTGACATCCGCCAGAATGAAACGCCACGAAAACGTCCTACGCAAGCCAAGACTCACGTCCACTTGCCTATACCCGTACGTGTTTATGCGGGAGGAATTTGCTGCCGCAAGTTTGAGCGGTTGAGGGAAAAGTTGATGTTGCCGAGGTACGGGAAGAACCGAAACCTCCGCACCAGTATCGATGAGGTAGCTGCGCCCGCTGAGGGGGTCGAAAATAGTTAGGCGACGTGGCGCTGCGTTCTGGGTGGCCGTCGCCAAGACCCCCCGCGGACCTAGTTTTTTGCGGTAGGAGAGAATCTACACGGTAGCGTACATCTTGTCGCTTTATCCCCGAATCTGCGGTGGTACCAGCAAATCCCTTGGTCCGTGGACTGTCTTGACGACCTGCTACCTGATCGCCCTTTTCGGATGGCAGACCGTGAGCGTGCTCGCGATCTGGCGCCCGAACGCTGAGCGTCCAACGTCGCCCGCATCTCGGCCATGCTGGCTGTTAACGCAGCAATCTCGCGCCTCAATTCACCCACCTCATCCGACGGTGGTTGAACGGCCGCCAAGGTTGGGCGTACGTACACCTCCTGGACCTGGTCGGCCGTCGCTGCCAGTTCCTCCAAGGAACCGGAGACGCAAGCGAGGATCGCCTGGGTGCCCTCCGGGAGCCGACGCAGCCAGAGCGACTTGATGAGGTCGTCGCCGATCTTGCTCCCACCCAATTGCCTCATTTCACGAAGCAATTGGCTGGGAGTTCGATCACCCAACGTTAAACCCGCCAGCAAGTGGTCTAATTTTGCCGACTCGCTTGCCGACAGGCGCTTGATCAACTCGCTCTTGAGCTGCACGTACGATGTCGACTTCACCACGTCGGACACCAGAAGTATGGACTCTTCGTCCAGGCCGACCACCGCGTAGTTGAAGCGGGTCGCGTCCGATGTGATGCCGGACATTTGGAATTGTGCTTCCAAATGCACGAACCACAGCTCGGGGTTCCGCCGCCAAAACGGAGGAACGCGTACGGCGAGGGCGGTCACTTGTGGGTCCGATGGGCCTGGCGCGTCTTTATTGTCAAACGACATTTTTCTTAAGTACGAGATGTAGACGCGGTGAGTTTATACTGAATCACGGTGAACTTTACACCGACACGGCAGGCCGCACCCACAAATGCACGCACGAAACGAGAAAAACAACGACCGAAGCGGACGCTCTCCAGCGCAGACCAAAAATACCACCAATGAAAATGGAGATCTCGCGATGCTAAACACCTCTTCGCCGTCTCTTGCAGCGATTTCAAACTTTTATTATTATTTTTTTTTAAAACTTCTAATGTATTGAACAATAATAAATTACAATAATGCTTCGCTGCTGCGGCCTCTTTGTTGAAGACGGCGTTGATGTGAAGGCGGCGGCGGTGGTGGCGGCTTCTGCTGCAGCGACGGTGGCGGGGTCTTCGGTGTCTGCCTGATAGCGGTGATGCTGGTTGCGGCGACTGTGGACGGCAGCGGTGGCGGCGACGGGGACAGCCGTTTGCTGCTGTTGTTGATCGTTGTGACAATGATGACTAGTCCGGTGCGTGAAAGGTGTTGTGCAGGAGGGCGTGCGTACGGGAAGTCGCGTGAAAATCTACTTCTGGAGAGGGTCCGACGTGTGTCGTACAGTACACTGTGTAGAGAAGGTTTTCTCGCGTTTTTTCTTGCCTCTGCTCCGACTCGGGATGTGGAGATGCGACACGTTTTCGTGATGTTTACAACGGCACTCCACACTCAACTGTAGATGCGAACGCGTGAAAATCACTTGCCGTACGGTCTACTGATGTTCTTGATAGACTTCTCGGTGTTTGGAAGTTCTATTTCTGCCGTGTTGCTCGGACGAATTTTGTCGTCAATGGAACTTCACTAATGGCGGCGATGGCGGATAATTTGTCGTTTTTTAAGTATCGGGGTCACCAATTAAGTTGACAAAACTTGATTAGTTTTATTATTTTTAGTTGTTCAAAATTAGTATATTTAACTTATAGTTTCAACAACATTTATATTTTGGTTATTACATTTTAACTTTTCATTTTATTTATTTATAACAAAACTTTCTAATTCTATTTTTCAACTCTCTTAACAAAATTTTCAATTGACATCAGGAATATTTTTTTAATTCGCTTTTAAACTCATGGCACACTTTACTCCGATCTTCCACTCACGTGGCGTGCTACGCAAAGTGGATAGATCCGCGCCATCTATTCGCTCGCACTCGCAACATTCGAAATAAATTTCAAATGCTGCGAATCCTGCCGCGCCACAGAAGCTCAACGGATTTGATTCACTTTTTGGTGCTCTTCACCTGCACCTACGCCAATGACTGAGGTATCAACGAATACAGCTAAGGGTACATCTTGCTGAAGGAATGCCAGAAGTGTAGCCAGAAGTGTAGTATCCACCAGTTTGGTGGTCTTAAACGTCTGTACTGTCTCTAAGAATGACACAATCAAACGGGAGTCTTTTTGTTTTCAGCGCAAACAAGAAGGCGTTGAGAATCGATTGCTGATGGACGGCTATGAGGAAGAAACGGCGATAGGAGTTTAACATGCCCAAGGGCCTTCTCAGATCCTTAACAGTTTTCGGAAGCGAGGACCTTGAAATCGTGTGCTCATTGCTGCCTTCGAAAACTAAAGGGATTTGATGGTATACCTCGACTAGGTCGAAGGTCGAGAAAATAGGGCAGTTTGCGATAGTTGTGGATGGGTGGGATGGGGTAACAGTCTAGAATCGTTTGAACATCTAGACGTCTTTAGTCATACAAATTCTCCATTCACCATTGGATTTAGGGATCATGTGAGGTGGCAAAGACCAACAACGGTTTGAAGGTCTTCAAATACCTTGCTTAAGAAGTTCTTCGAACTATTTGCGACACACTTTAGAGTAAAATTGAGAGCCAGTAGTGTTGATGTGGTGCCGAATATCATGCTTAACGTCGACAACGTCTTCAAAACTGATAGAGGGAGTGCTGGGTGAACAGGATGTGATCGCCTGAGAGATCCTGATGACCTAAGGGAAGTTCTGGGATCAATGCGGGACCTATGATAACTATCCACTAGTAAATCATAGTGGCACTGGAAATTCGCGCCTAAGACGAGAATGCTAATGTTCGCGATTATGAAGCGCCAAGAAAACGTTCGTCAACGTCGAGGTGGTGCTGCATTTCGGGTAGCAGTCGCTAGAACTCCAGGCAAGTCTCATTTATTTGTTAAGGAATTGCAAGGGGTGGTACATTTTTTAATCTTTTCAGCAAACCTACGATGCCATGCCCCGGTACTTGCCGAAGGTCCCGGCGACCTACTATCGATCGCCCATTTCAGGAGGTGAATCTAGACTTTGATCTAGTTCTACTTCCTGAACACAAAGCGCCGACGGACTCTGCCAATTCAGAAATGGTGGTTGTTAATGCTGCCACCATCTGCTGCAGCTGACCCACTTGGCACTTCACCAAGAATGGATCGCCCGTAGACGTCATGAATTTTGTCCGCGATGACAGCTAACGTATCCAGAGACCCCGAATCACCCAAGAGGAAAAACGCGCAAGTGGAATGAGCGGATTTCAAGAGCCCAAGAAGCGAAAGAGCGGAGGAGAGGGAAAACGGTCTTATAATATTTGTTAAATAGAAAAAGATAGGGCCGATTTTTGCGGCTTGACGAGGTCTTGACGGTCTAAGGAGCATGCCTTACGATGGCGTCAAAAACATGACAACACCGGATTCGCGTCTGCTACCACTCAGTTTTCCAGAGTAGAAGAGCACATTACAATCAGTGTGGGAAGAGGCAGAGAAGCGCTCTCCAGAGTCCCACCATTTTACATTTTCATTTACATGTCCAACTTATATCATTGGAATTCTCGCTCGGGTTGGAGAAAGCGAGCATTCTGAGGACCCTCGCTGCCGTTGTCGAGGAGTATGCGCACATTCCAGAAACCAATCATAGTTCGTTTTCGATAGCGAAAAGCCCTCAGCGTAAGGTCAGTCCCTATCGGAGGCGTTGTTGACATTTCAGTAGCAATAAAATTTCAGAATTTGCAGGTTGCCAGCCTACAACAGACCTAACGAAAGGGGAGTAAAAAGGGGGAGATTCCTCTGGGCCCGGAGTTTTCTCGGGGCCCGAAATAAAAAGTTCAAGCAGAAAAAGGGATAATATAATTTATAATTCATAATTTTCACCCCAGACAAACAGGGAAGACTTTGAGTGTATTTTTACTCCCCAACTCAGAGGGTCTGGAAATACAATTTAAACTTTATTTCCCTTAACAACCCAAATGGAAGCTAGAAGCAAGGATTTTTTTAAATGAAATGTCTTAATGTTAATTACAAAACAATCTGCCCATCCTGGCCACCACTGTTCACCTTGCAATGAACCTCTGTGTACTCCCAAAAGTAATTATTGTTGCAAAACATATCATTGAATTGAAACTGTCTTCCTCCCGTATTTTTACTTCACAACAATCACTGCGACTACACTTAGCAACAGCATCCTCCCATCATATTGTGGCTGGCATGAAAGATGTATTGTTCATTGCATCTGGACCACACTTCTATTCTTCTCAAATACTTCGGGGAGTCCTTTCTGAAATGAAGACTTGAATATTGTCTGAACTTGTGCTTTGTTCGATTCACACCATTTCAGCGGACAATTATTCAGTTGTTCCCTTTCTGATGCGATGTGTTATTCTTTCCATTATTTTTCAGCGGTGGTTGATAAATTAAAAAGTGGAAGAGTCCTGATTTTTATGCACGGGAAGACGGAACCGTATTGCAGTTCGAGATATTACCAGAGACAAGGAAGGGATGTAAACAGCAGGGTGATATGGAAATTCGAGGGATAGTAATTTTTTTTCTTAAAATTCGGCAATGGTTGGTGATGTTGGCACGGGGCCTTCTTATATTTATTTGGGTCTACCGTCCCAGGCGTTCCAATTATGCACCCCCACACTATCCTGCCAATCACTTCATGTTCGGTGTGATAATTCGATTTTGACCAATTTTTAATTCCCTTAACTTTTGATCAATAATTGAAGCGAAAAACAGATTCCATAAGGAAATTTTGCTGAACCATGTCATCCTCCCTACAGTGTCCTTTCTTTCTTATCCCTTAAACCAGAACCATGTAACCGAATTCGAATGTCCCTATACAAATATATCAGCGCGAATTCTCTAAATGAAACTGTGATTTTATGTAGAGAACGTTCCGTCCTAAAATTTCAATTTGCAGCCCATTCATCAGAATAATTGAACAGCCCTGACAGGATATGCGTTTAACATCCCGGGGCATTAATGTCGTCTACAACAGTGCGTATATACTTAACCCCCTCACCCTCGAATCTGGCTAAGCTGTATGAATGTATTTTGTATCAGTTGGCAGGGGAGTCCTTGCGATTCCCTCGACCCCTTAGGCTTGAATCAAGGCACAATGTCTATTGTCTTAAGTGCTCTGATATGGGCTATACTATCAAAATTTAATGCTGCCATGAGCTTTGAAATTGGTTTACGGGAGATCCTTTTAAAGGGCTTGTGAATTTTACGAGTTCCATAAATTCAGTAGATGTGAACGGAAATATTTGTGAACAATGCCTAACGGAGAATTAAAATTACCGGGAATGTAAGTAGTTTCTAATTTATGAACATGTAATGGATCACATCAGGAAAGACGCTTGGCAAGGATATCTGCGTAACAGTCGTAATTATATCGAAGCAATTTAATAATCTGAAGGCCCAATTATGATGAATATTCCGCTTTCAAGGGTTAAGTGGGGGCAGTTCTTGATTCCAGCACCACCCACATCTTGAGCAATCAGGCTTGCTTCATTCGAAAATACAAATTGTTCAGGAAACCTGAGATAAGGGCTAAAAAGCTGAATGACAACCCTTTCAAACAGGAACCAGTCAGATTTGACCTTACTTCCTGCAGTGACTTTCCGAATGTAGAAATCCAATACTTGCCTGTTTCGTATTTCCCAGCTTATTCAATCCAATCCCCCAACCGATCCCACTCCAGTTCTCCTGACAACGAGCCTCTCACTAAACTTACTGACATTGTCAACCCACCTAAAGTTTCTTCTAGATTTTTCCTTTCACCATCAGTTTCGAACAAAGAAAAAGTGCGGAATTATTCCCAACTCCCTTTTATCGACTCTACATTTCCCATCATACATCGAAGCCCAATGGGAGTGGACAGACAGGACCAAGCTACGATTCTTGCCATTTCTGAACCACGTCGACACATACCTCCCAGTTTATAGCCCCGGCTAGCCACCAGTCAGCCTGGGGTTAAACTAACATGAGCGGCGATGACGACGATATCCAAGTATAGGACGGACTTAGAATTTGGCGAACACTTGTAACTTAGCAGAGTGGCATCTTGTGGAAACGACTTTCAGGTTAATGTTGGAGGTACCTCCATCCCGATGATAACTTAGGCAGGGCTACGAGCACGTTCAAAGCTATGACACTAGTAATTTTGCAGTGGAAGCGCAGTTAAGATTGCCGCCTGACTAGCACCTGATCCCGGCTGCGTGACCTCCCTTTTTTTTTGTTGAGGAGAGGGAAATCTTCAAAACGACACTGGTCGACACACCAGCGTGTGGGATTTTTACCCACTAAAACCACCCCCGACTCCCTCCCTGCCACGCGGAACCACCATAAGGTATTACATCACGGGGCGGAGTCAGCTCACTCTAGCTTTGTCACCTTTCTTCTATACGCGGCGCACGTGACCGCGTTTTTCTCCTCTCCTCTGTTTTTCGCAGTTTATTTTGGATAGACGCGATCATGGAGTTTACCGCATCCCAATTCTCTTGATGTGCTAGCATTTTCGGCACCAGATTTTCTGGTACCAGCACCTCTCCTAGAGTCTCCTCTAGATTCCTCCTTTCTTCCACAAATCTCGGACAGTGGAAGAATACATGGTCTGGGTCCTCTGGGACTCCATTGCAATTTGGACAATCGAGTGAGGTCTCCAATTTAAACCTGTGAAGGTATTGGAGATATCCTCCGTGCCCCGTGAGAAACTGGGTGAGATTATAATTAATCTCACCGTGTCGTCTCTCCAACCGCTCCTTGATGGCAGGAATGGGCCTGTGCGTCCACTGGCCCTTTCCCGAGCGTTACCACCGCCCTTGTCATCTATTTATGGATATCTCCCTTTCAGTCTTCTTCGTCCGCGATGAGGAAGAGGTTGGCTTTGCATTGTATATGTTCGCCATCTCATCTGCCAAGATGTCAGCGGCATCATTCCAGAGATGACGAATGCTGCATCATCTGAGACAGTCCTGAAGGCAGAGCATACCCTCAGGGCTGTTCTCCTGTAGACTGAACTCAGTTTGGTAGCGTTCCCTAACATCCACAACGCCTCCCTCCAAACTGGGGTTGCATAGAGCATGATCGAGGTCACCACGCTGGCTATAAGCAACCTAGAGGTATGCCGTGGCCCTCCAATGTTCGGCATCATCCTTGCCAGGGCCATACTTGCAGTGGATGATTTGTCGCAAACATACCGAACATGCTGATTATAGCTAAGCTTCCTGTCTATCACCACTCCCAAGTATTTGATGGTCGGCTTGGAAGTGATGATATGATTCCCGATTCTAATACAGGCGTAATTTCTCTTCCGGCGCTTAGTGATGAGGACCGCTTCCGTTTTTTCCTCCGCAAGTGTCAGCCAACTTTTAAGAGCACCGATTGCCTCACTTGAGTATAACTCAGCATCTTCGAGATGCTTTGCGACAACAACCAATGTTATGTCGTCAGCGTAACCCACCACTGTGGCTTCCCCCGGAAGGGGAAGATTAAATACATCGTTGTACATGATGTTCCACAATAGTGGGCCCAATACGGAGCCCTGCGGGACACCCACGGAAACAACGTACTCCTGGGGTCCGTCATCGGTGTCATACCAGAGCTTCCTTTCAGTTAAATAACTATCGACGATAGCAGCGAAATAGGCGGGAATACCAACCTTCGCTAAAGATTTCCGTATTAGATTCCAATTGGCCGAATTGAATGCATTTTTCACATCCAGGGTTACTACCACGCAATATTTGCTGATACTACCCTTTCCGTGAATTGCATCTTCGGCCAAGCCAGTAACCAATTTGATGGCATCAATGGTTGATCTGGCTTTACGGAACCCATACTGCCGATCCGAAAGGCCGCCTTGACTCTCAACAACCGGGAGTAATCTATTATATATTACCCGCTCTAGCATTTTCCCCACCGTGTCCAGGAGACATCTGGGTCGATATGAGGATGGTTCACCTAGAGGTTTACCTGGTTTAGGCGGAAGTACCAACTTCTGCCGCTTCCAAGCCGCCGGAAATATTCCTTCGGCCATGCACGCTTCAAACAGCTCAGCGAACATGTCCGGCCTGAATTTCACGGCAAGCTTAAGGGCCTTATTCGGTACTCCGTCCAGGCCCGGCGCTTTATTGTCTCCTATTCTACCGCAGATATCCAACAGTTTGTCTCTGGTGACTGGCGGAATTGCCGCTACATTCAGAGGTGGTTAGAATATGTCGGTGCTCTCCTCTTGCTGGGGGAATAACCCCTGGATGATTTTTAGCAAGAGGGTGGGGCACGTGATCTGCGGAGATGAACGGCCTCTGAATCGTCCCATCACGATTCTGTAGGCATTCCCCCACGGGTTTATGTTCGCTTCTGAGCAGAGCTCCTTAAAGCACTCCCTCTTGCTTCGCTGAATGGCGAGCTTGAGGTTTTTGCGGGCTGCCTTATAGGCGTGCTCTTTTTGTCCCTGTTCGACTCTACCTACCGCTCTCTGAGCCACTCTTCTGGCTCGGTGGCAGGCTGATCGAAGGCCGGTCAGTTCATCATTCCACCAGTAGTTTGGTCTTCTACTGGGGAAAGAACACCTTCTAGGCATGGACGCGTCACATGCTTTGGCAATGCATTGAGCCAGATGGACCGCTCTTTCCGTAGAGGTGCCTGCTTTATCAGGCTGATCTAACCACACCTTCATGAGGGTCTCCTCATCCAAAGATTTTGCAGACCAACCTGAAATCTTTCTCGGTTTCGGGCATGATAGCTCTTTGGCCTGTGGCTTGACACTTGTCTCAAAGAAGATTGTCTGGTGATCGCTGTGGGTGTAGCGTTCATTGACGGACCAGGACATACCACGCGCCAGCGAAGGGCTGAAAAAGGTCCGGTCTACAACCGAGCCTGACCCCCCTTTCTGGAAGCTGTTTACAGCACCTTCGTTGGCCAAAACTATGTCCATCTGCGCATCTCTCTTCTAATAAACTGCGCCCCCTAGCAATTGATTCCCTACTACCCAACTCTAGGGCCCAAGCATTGAAATCACCAGCAATCACCTTTGGACTACGTCCCCTCGCGTCGAGAACAAGATTATCAAGCATTTGCTCGAATTCAGACAGTGTCAAACTTGGCGGGGCGTAGCAGCTGTATACATATACACCACTTATTTTCGCCCACACGAAGCCACTGCCTGCCTGACTTGCAGTACATTGTATGGCCTGTCGACCGCAAGCCCATATCACCGCTCCACCAGTGGAATCTTTGACCCATATGCCACCGTGACGGTGTCTATACGGTTCGCTTATCATGGCGATTTCCATCTCAGATTCGAACGTGGCCTGCTCAAGGAAATCCTGAGCGACCCTGCAATGATTGAGGTTTATTTGGATAAATCTCATTTTCTCATTGCAGTGAGCGCCTTCCTAAATTCGGGACATTTACCACTTCCGGCAATATGCCGGTTATCCTGTCCCTCTTTTACTTCGCACAATAGGCATTTGGGGTCCCTATTGCACTCTCTGGCAATATGGCCTTTCTCCCCACACCTTCTGCATCGATCGGATCGATCAATGCTGCTGGTGCATGCCTTCGCGAAGTGCGTGACCTCCCTGTTGCACATCCTAGCAAAGATAGCGCCTTACAGCTGGGGCCCCCAATGCAATGGCAACATCAACAAAAACAGCTGCAACAATTACGACAATATAACCAGCAATAGCGGAAATTTTTAGAAGGAGCAGGAATATATTACGCTCATCGCTCCTGGTAGCTAAAACGAGGGTTTTACTGTAAATCCCTGTGTGAAGTTAAGACGGTTACCTACTGAACAAGTAGAATGAGCCACTACCTCAACGGAGAAAGCAACTTGTATCAAAAAAGAGAGTGACACTGTGGAGGGCCAGAGTTCTGCCAACAAGAAGGGGAGATGTCATCGAGTTTCAGATCGAAAAAAGGATCGAAAGGATAGCAAGTTTTCAGCTGCGTGACACCCCTTTGTCGGGAAAAAAAGTAACAAACTCCCCAACCAGAAAAAAATGCAAGTCACCTCCCCAGAAAGAATGGACCTAATCCGAAGGAGGTGGAGGAAGAAAAGCTACTCAAAAAATGCGGAATTGTCCTAAGGCAAATGAAGACTACCATCATCATCCATTGAAACATCCTAATGGATGTCAAAAATTGCATAGTCGATATGGAGGAATTCCTGGACCTTATTATATATCAGCCCAACTCCTGAAAGACAACCAAAGAGGAGCCCAAGAACACATTGCTAGTGCAACCCCCATTATCACAAAACGCGGTGCTCTTAGCCCGCTAGAGGGAGAATAAAGAATCGATAAATGGAGGCGCCGGGAGAACAACGTGGATCTGTCACCAAGGACTCAATAAGAAAAATTCTGCGAGGTGGTAACCAAATGGATCAAGCGGTGTCGGAAATCATAGAAAATTCACCAACAACAACGTAGGCTGCATAGCAGCGATAATAACTCCATTAAAGCAAAGTCAAGGTCAACTAAGACGGCAACAATGAAAGACTAAGAGCAAAGCATTGTCAGAGGCCATTCTCATTAAGCCGAATGACGGGAGGTCTTTCGCGGAGGTTCTTCATGAAGTCCGCAACAACCCCATACCAGAAGATGTTCGGTTAGACGCTAAATCTATCCGCTGGCCTCGAACCGGTGATATAATTGTCGAGCTTGGGTCAAAAACTGACAAGAAGAGTACTTTTTGCGAGACAGTCCAGAGAATTCCAGGCACGAAATGCAGTGGTTTCCAGCCTAGAACCTATGTGCTCCCCTGAAATAAGGGATCCGGATTGTCTCACTAATAGGGAAAAGGTGGAGGAGGCGATAAAAAGGAATTACTCGCATGTGGACAACCTTAAGGTGGGAGTTACGTCTGTCAACTTCAGAGGACAAAAATTGACCATTGTCACTGTCGCTGAGAAGACAGCGAGCCAACTTCTCATTTGCAGGAAAATAAAGATCGGATGGATTATTTACGGAATAAGAGAAAGAGCAATTTCAACACGCAGTTTTAAATGCTGGACCTACGGACACCTAGAAGACAGAATTGAAGCACTTTGTGTTACAAGGGTGGTGTACCCAGGCAGAAAGCGAAGACTTGCGAAACGGAAAAATATAGTGTTCTTTGCAAAGTCTGCTGAAAGAAGATGTGGTTCACGTTCCCGGTTCCGGTTAGTACTAGGTCTTCAAAGTTGCAGAAAGTGCCAAACCAACCACCATGACACATCCTGTAAGCGGATATTGATAAGGATTCAACTACTCACAACCTGAAGGGGCAGATGGTGCAGGAAAAAAGAACTGGCTTGTTGCTCCTCACCGAGCAGTGCCGAGATAAGAGTTCGCCATCGTGGTATGCTGATATATCTGACAGTGCCACCTTCTGGGTGAGAGATACGGTTATCTTGCTAGTGCGGGGCCGGAATGTCGAGGAAAGGACTTTGTTTAGGTTCGCTGGGTGAAAATGAGTGACATCATGAAAGAAGCGTTGGGAAAGATGTGTCTATGGGCTGCAAAATGCGGACTCGGCATAAACAAAACAAAACTGAGCTGATGCTATTCACCATCGAAACAAGAGTACCCGAATTCAACCTGCTCCGGCTGAGTGAACAAAGGTTGGTTCTTTTCTCCAAAATGAAGTATCTGGGTGTAATCTTGGATCCGAAGCTAAATAACATTCAAAGAACCGCGTACGCAAATGCTACCGGGTCTCTGCAGTCCTGCTCGGCAGATGCTCTCAATGCGCTCCTCCACATCCTCCCCTAGAATACTACGTTAAATACACTGTAGCGCCCAGTGCCTCCAGACTACGTGAGCCCAGATAGTGCATAGTAAAGCCTCACGGCCATAGTAACATTCGAGACGAAGTACCTTGAAATTTGAGTATTCCCCACAAATTATGCCACACCCAAACTGAACTTGTCGAGAAACTTTGCTGGGGACTTTCCAACCAGGGCAAAGTGGAAGACCGGCGGCGTGTTGCAAGGTTATGACTCAGTATTCTTTACCGATGCATCAAAGATGGCCGGTGGAGTCGGCGCGGGGGTTTTCTCGTATACACACAGTGTATCCAAGTCGTATGGTCTCCCAGGTTTCGCCAAGGTATTCCAAGCGGAAGTGAGAGGGATACTGACACGCTCCTCTGGTTTCCTCGTCATAGGGGGAATGAGCAGACTGACGTACTGGCAAGACAGCACTCGGCTCTTGACAGTCCTTTGGCGGGTTAAGTCTGTGTCCCACTGGCGACTGTCAAGGGTGGAATCTATTCGCACTGTTAAGCAGCCGAGGACCTCAGATGGCGAAGGCTCAGCATCTGTGCCAAGTCAAGAAGGATTTGGACCGCCTGTAACAAAATAAAAAAGGGACCATGGCGCCAGACTCGGCATAACCTGTAATGAAGCTGAACGCTTCAGGTATTAAAGATTTTGTGTATTGCTTTCATAACACATTTGAGGGGCCATTCTTCCCACTTGTACCTAACTCATAACGTTTATGCATTTAGCTTGTCAGGCCATTCACTTTAGTATGATACTGACTGAGAACGGGTCGGTGAAGTAGGAATGACGAATAAAGTTGGATCCCCGCGCTCCTACCCTTTATAACCAATGTCAAAGTTAATACCGACTTCGCAAAGTACTATTTGAGACCTTTTATTAGGTATCAAATAAAAGGCGAAAACATGTTTACACCACCCTTATTGCCCCCAGCAATAAGGGGCTACTGACGTCATCTAGTGGCCCCTGAATGAGACGTCGATTCCACCATTCACCAGGGACGAGCTGTTGGAGATCTGCAGTCGAAAGTGAGACATCAAAGCTCGAGGTCTGGACGGTATACCGAATAAAGGCATAGGATATGTTTACGGGGTTGTTCGAAGCGTGCATGTCCGAGGGTGTCTTTCCTGCACCATGGAAGTGACAGAAGCAGGTGCTACTGTCTAAAGCTGGCAAACCTCCATAGGAATTGTTCTCCTATAGACTCATTTCTATTCTGGACAATATGGCGCAAATGTTTGAGCCAGTAATTTATAATAGATAAATCACGGTCGTCGAAAGCCAAGAAGGCCTCTCCGATCGACAGTATGGGTTCCGTAAAGACAGGTCAACCAGTGACGCCATCAAAATGGTTACCGGCTTGGCTGAAAATGCAATTCACGGAAGGGGTTGTACTAGTAAATATTACGTGGTGGTGACCCTGGAAGTGAGGAATGCATTTAACTCGGCCAAATGGAACCTTATACGAAAGTTTCTAACAACAATTGGTATTCCCATCTACTTTGCTGCCAGTGTCGTTAGCTACTTGCAAGAGTGGACGCTCTGGTGGAATGATGGACCCAAAGGGCACGTTGTCTCTGCGGGTGTCCTACAGGGCTCTGTACCGTGGGGTACGCCGACCACATTGCACTGGGTTTAGTTGCAAAGCAAACCGAAGATGCGGAGTTGTAATCAAGCGAAGCAATCAACACTTAGTTAGAGAGTACCGGACAGGCAGTAGCGGAGGAAATGACCAAAGCGGTCCTCATCACAAAGCGTCACGACTTTGGAGTTAGCCAAGGCGCACCATCAAATCCGATATTCCGAAAATGCAATATGCACACCCTTCGGACTCCTCAAGTTTTGATCTGTGCAATGTAGTGCAAACTTTTCAGATGTTCATTGACTCTGGCCTGCGAAACCTTCACTTTTGTTTCATGTACTTGAGTCTGAGCATTTGGAACATCCCGAATGCATTTTTCAACGTCTTCTTGAGACCGGTCTTGTGATTAACTTTGAAAAGTGCAAATTCTTCAACAGCAAGTAAAGTTTTTAAGCCACAGGATTTCCCATGAGGGAATCCAACCGAAGGTACAGCCCATAATAGACTTTCCATAACCTAAAATGGTCAAAGATCTGCGGAAGTTTTTGGGCATATTAAACTTCTAGCACCATTTCTTGCCCAAAGGAGCACCATATCAAGCGATCCTCAATGCCTACTTGTCTGGACCCAAGACTTAAGACTCACGTGTGTTTGCGTGGTCTACAGAGCCCGTCCTGGCACCTGAGCTAGCCAAACGGCCCCTTGCTGACGCTACACTCCTATCATTTCCTCAAACAGATGCACCGTCGTTGTCGTGAATGGATGGCACGCTTTGGAGTTCTGGGCGAAGTCGTTTCTGACCAGGGAATGCAGTTGGAGTCTATCCTGCTCTCGGGGTTGGGTAGACTCTTAGGCAGGATGGGTTGTTTGCCGACTAAGGGAACATATCTCTTTAAAAAGGTGCTTCAAATGTCTAATGTTTGGACACTTCGCGAAGGCATGCACTACCGGCATCGATCGGTCCGATCGATGTCGAAGGTGTGGGGAAAAAGGACATATTGCCAAGGAGTGCAATAGAGACCCCAAATGCATTCTGTGCGAAGAAAAGGAGGGAAGGGATAACCGGCATATTGTCGGAAGTGGTAAATGCCCAGAATTTAGGAAGGCGTTAACTGCAGTGAAAAAATGAGGTTAATACAAATAAACCTTAATCATTGCAGGGTCGCACAAGATTTGCTTGCGCAGACCACTTACGAATCCGCGATGGAGGTTGCTATCATTAGTGAACCGTACAGAAATCTTGACGGTGGTGTATGGGTCACAGATGCGACTGGTGGAGCGGCGATATGGGCGTGCGGTCGTCAAGCCATACAATATAGTATGCGTCGGGCGGCTAGTGGCTTTGTGTGGGCGAAAATAAGCGGTATATTCGTATACAGCTGCTACGCTCCACCGAGCCTCACACTTCCTGAGTTTGAAGAATTGTTAGATGATCTTGTTCATGACGCAAGGGGACGAGGTCCAAAGGTGATAGCCGGTGACTTTAATGCGTGGGCTATCGAGTGGGGCAGCAAAGAGACTAACGCAAGGGGGCGGTGCTTATTAGAAGCATTTGCCCAGTTAGATGTAGTTCTGGCCAACGAAGGCGATGTAAACACTTATCGGAAAGGGGGAACTGGTTCAATTGTAGATCCGACTTTTGTCAGCCCTGCGCTGGCACGTGGCATGTCCTGGCAAGTTAGCAAGGACTTCACGTACAGCGACCACCAGGCGATCACCTTTGAACTATGGACCGAGCCACAAGGCAGGAGACCAGCACCCCGGAAGCCGAAATCCAGAGGAACACCAGGATGGTCTGCCAAAGCGATGGATGAGCCAACATTCATGGAAGTGTGGCTAGACCTGCCTAGCAAAGCCGGCACGTCCACGGATAGAGCTCTCCATGTTACACAAAGCGTCTCCAAGGCATGTGACGCGTCGATGCCTAGGAGATGCTCATTCTACACTAGAAGACCCAATTATTGGTGGAATAGTGAACTTGCCAGTCTTCGATCGATTTGCCACAGAGCCAGACGAACGGCTCAGAGGGCAATAGGTAGGATCGATCAAAGGCAAAAGGAGTATGCCTATAGGGAAGCCCGCAAGAACCTCAAGCTCGCCATCCAGCGGAGTAAGAGGGAATGTTTCAAGGAGCTCTGTTTAGAAGCGGACATAAATCCGTGGGGTAGCGCCTATAAAATCGTGACAGGGCGATTCAGAGGCCGATCATCACCGCAGATCACGTGCCCTATGCTCTTGTTGAAAATAATCCAGGGGTTATTTCCCCAGCAAGAGCGGGGTACTAACACTTTCCAGCGTCCCCTGAATGTGACGCCGTTTCCACCAGTCACCAGGGACGAGCTGCTGGAGATCTGCAGTTGAATTGGCGACAGCAAAGCCCCGGGTCTGGACGGCATACCGAATAAGGCGCTCAAACTTGCCATCAAATGTAGACCGGATATGTTCGCGGAGCTGTTCGAAGCGTGCATGTCCGAGGGTATCTTTCCAGCGACGTGGAAGCGGCAGAAGCTGGTGTTGCTGCCTAAGGCTGGCAAACCGCCAGGGGAACCGTCCTCCTATAGACCCATATGTCTTCTAGACACTATGGGGAAAATGTTGGAGCGGGTTATTTATAATAGACTACTCCCAGTCGTCGAGAGCCAAGGCGGCCTTTCAGATAGGCAGTATGGGATCCGCAAAGCCAGATCAACCATTGATGCCATCAAAATGGTTACTGGCTTGGTCGAAAATGCAATTCACGCAAGGGGTTCTACCAGCAAATATTGTGTGGTGGTCACCCTGGATGTGAGGAATGCATTTAACTCGGTCAATTGGAACCTTATACGAAAGTCTCTGGCGACGATTGGTGTTCCCACCTACCTTGCCACTATCATAGATAGCTATTTGCACGAGCGAACATTGTGGTATAATACTGATGATGGACCCAAGGAGTACATTGTCTCCGCGGGTGTCCCACAGGGCTCTGTACTGGGCCCACTACTGTGGAACATCATGTATAATGATGTGCTTAACCTTCCGGTTCCGGAGGAGGCCACGGTGGTGGGTTACGCCGATGACATAGCACTGGTTGTGGTCGCAAAGCATCTCGAGGATGCTGAGTTGTACTCAAGCGAAGCAATCAGTGCTGTTAAAGCTTGGCTGGAAAGTGCTGGACTGGCACTCGCGGAGGAAAAGACGGAAGCGGTCCTCATCACTAAGCGCCGCAAAAGAAATTACGCCTGCGTCAGAATCGGGGATCGTATCATCACTTCCAAGCCGGCCATCAAACACTTGGGGGTGATGATAGACGAAAAACTCAATTTTAAGCAGCACATAGAGCATACTTGTAAAAAAGCATCCACCACGAGTATGGCTCTCGCAAGGATGATGCCGAACGTAGGAGGACCGCGGCATACTTGCAGGCTGCTCATAGCCAAGGTGGTGAGTTCTATCATGCTGTATGCAGTCCCAGTTTGGGGAAACGCGCTGCAGGTTTTAGGAAATGCATATAAACTGAGTAGGGTTTACAGAAGAACAGCCTTAAGGGTGTGTTCTGCCTTCAGGACCGTCTCAGACGATGCAGCGTTCATCATCTCGGGAATGATGCCAATTGACATCCTGGCAACCGAAATGATGAACATTTATAACACCAGGTCCATCTCTCCCTTATCGCAGGTGAAAAAAGCCGAAAGAGAGAGATCCATAAGCAGGTGGCAATAGCGATGGAACCAGTCAGAAAAAGGTCGTTGGACTTACAGGTTGATCCCTTCCATCAGGGAGTGGCTGGAGAGAAAGCATGGGGAGATCAATTATAATCTCACCCAGTTTCTCACCGGCCATGGAGGATACCGTCAATACCTGTACAGGTTTAAATTGGACACCTCGCCTAATTGTCCAAACTGCGACGGGGTCCCGGAGGACCCAGCGCACGTATTCTTCCAATGTCCTAGGTTCGTGGAAGAAAGGAGGAACCTAGAGGAAACTCTAGGTGAAGTGCTATCACCGGAAAATTTTGTCCGGAGAATGGTAGCTTGCCAGGAAGACTGGGATGCGATCAATTTCATGATCGCAGTGACCCAGGAGAAACTGCGAAAAGCAGAAGAAGTGAGGAAGGCGCGGTTACGGACCCCGCGGGAAGACGGAAGGAGACCTAGCTAAAGTAAGCTAACTCCGCCCCGTGATGTAATACCTAAAGGTGGTTCCAGGGGGGGGGGGGGGGAGTCGGGGGTGGTTTTAGTGGGTAAAAATCCCACACGCTGGTGTGTCCAGACCAGTGTCTTTTGAAGATTTCCACCTCCTCAAAAAAAAAAAAAAAGACTCTTAGGCAAATTTTATTTCTTAATCCCGAATAGTGAGTTTTTTATTTCTCATATGCCAGTATTTCGAGGACCAGTTGTCCTCTTCCTCAGTGAGTTTTTGTCTGAGCTGCTTGTGGTCCAGCTTGTCCTTAAATACCTAAATTCATTCCTTAATTGCTAGTTAATGCTATTACCTAATTAAACTAAAAAGCCAGCTGGTAATGTTTCCTAAATCATCATCGGCATAGGATAGGCCGTTATATTGGCACACGATGGCTCCTCGTGGTAGCAAGTCCTGCCTTGCGTTTTACTCCACTTACGTGAAGAGTTTGTCGTCAGCTCCGCCGAGTTAGTAAACGGGGAGAATTTGACACTCACCAGCGATCCTATGTTCGACACCAGGTCAGCCCTTTCAACCACTGATCTTTTGCATCTGCTCTGGGACACCCTGGCAAGATTAAAATCACCCCCGCCAATCCGTCATTCGTCAACGAGGGCTAACACCCCCCAGGGACCTGGAAGTCTGCACACACGTCTTGGTTCGCGTGGATGCTTCCCGGAAGCCCTTACGACCATCATATGAGGGTCCATATGAAGTGTTGAACAGAGAGAACCACTTCTTTAGGTTCGACTTCGGCAACAGGCCAAAGAACGTCTCCAGATTAAAGCTTTTTGTCTCCGGGGCTGAGGTTTCGGGGAAAAGAGGTGCACGAGGCATAGGATTCGATCTGCTCCCCTAAAGTTGATGGGCCAGGAGTCGGGTTTATAGCTGAAACCCAATATCAGCTGGGGGTGGGGTGGTGTGGAGGCGCTGGCTGATTAACGAGGATTCGTCCGAGCTCCGCACCAGAATGATGTAATTCACCGCGAAGTGAAACTCACTCGCTGGTAGGCGTAAGAGAAACTTCTGAGAGACAAAATTAAACAAGGTCGTGCGTTTCATTAGTGGCTTTCCTTCTGCGCGCCTTTCCTTTCCATTTTCTTGAAAATTAAGGCAATGAAGCCACGGGTAAACCGAGCGTATTCGGAGTTGCTGCACTCTTCCTTCTGGCTGACTGCGCCAGTGTAGTGTAGTGTAGGCTTTCCATTTAGTACTGAACACGTCCGCGGAAAAACATGAATTTTGGGTAGACCCCCGCGGCTGGGCCATGATTTGATTGCCCAGACTAGCAGGCGGGCTTGGAGTCGGTAACTTCTTACCACTTAGGGAGTAAATTCCTAAGCTTCGTTAGTCACTAGACACTTTTAGGGGGGTAGGGAACCACTAAAATCTACCCTATTACGTCAAAATGAGGTCTCAGAAGAGGCACTCGATAACGAGAGCCAGTTCACCGCAAAGCTTGTTTTACTCTTCCTCAAAATTTGTTTTATTTGTTGCTCGCAGCTTCCTTTTTACCACTATATCACTCATGCTACTCATTTTGACAAAAACTACCATAAATGCGACTTACTCGCAAGTTGAATCCCCTCTCTCTACTCAACCTCAAGGCTCTATATATGACCATGTGTAATATATTCGCCTCCTTGAAGGCTGGCTCCATATTCACTTAATTCAATGAATCCACACACGCCATTGAGGCTTCCCGACCGAATGAAAAAATATAAATCAACAGCCTCTCAGGAATCAATAAATCCCAATTACAGGACTCACCTAATATCCTATCAGACCAATCAACATCCGCTATCGATATGTATCAATTAGTCAGATGACTAGTGGACGAAATCTGATCCTTGGTAAACATCACACAGCAAAGTATCGGATGGTGTCTAGTTGGAGCGTATGTAGCCAATTCCGCACGTCCCGGAGTATATCGTCAAAATATGTGTCTTTCTAATATCCTTGTCAATTGATTCCTTCAGCCTGGGATATTGAGTTCAGCTTCTTTATTTGCCACGGGACAGGGACGGACGTTGCGCTCAGTGCTGCATTGTTTATTTTAATTTCGAAGGGGATCTGCTGCAGAAAGGACGAAACTGCATAGGGTTGCAGACACAAACAAATCCTTCTGAATTCCTTGCCCTGGGAATATTTGAGAATTTAATAAGGAAAATTGTCTTGAGCAGATCCTTTTCGAGTATCGCGTTATACCTTAAAAAGTAAGTTGAATCGATACAGTGAAATGCTGAATTGATTGGTCAAGTGTTTTTCAGTTTTTCGCGAGAATTAGACATGGTTCGAAAAAGGATATCTGAAGGAGTTATGGAGGAGGTGCGTTTGCAGATAAGATGGACAGAAGTCGTTATCCTGTTGCATTCAAAGTTTTCTACAAGGAAAACAAAAAAGGTACCCAAATGGATTGCAGTTTCCTTCGCCAATATGAAGCCGGGGACATAACGACTCTGAAGTTTTCCCAGTGTCGTGATTTTCAGGACTTCTTCTACAACCTGTCCTCGAAATACTGCTTGCTTCCAATGTACCTCTGCCGGAATTATGTACATGCACATCGGCAAAAGACCGACTGATTCGACTATGCGAAGAAGTCGATAGAGGATTACGTGAAGCTAGCTAGGGAGTATCGCTAGCTATGGTTTGGCCAATTGAAAGGATTTTATTGTCATTTTAATTTCCATGTCAGAAACACTCGAAATCGAATTCGAAGGAACGGAATAAGGAGCAGAAAAAATCTATGTTTAAGTCGCGAAATAGCATTTTTCTGTCGTTTCGTTTTTAAAGGCGTTCATATGACTGCAATTTCAATTCGACCCAACAACGACCCGGCAAAATAGACGAGAATAAGAGATACGAAATCGATGTCAACGTCTGAGAAACTTTAGGTTTGTTGTGTGCATAAAGAATCTGAGATATAGTCGCTCCTGAGTCCTGGGACCTGATTTAGAAATATCATTTATATGGAGGAAATTAAAGTTCATTCCACTTACTTTCTGCACGTTTGTTTGGAAGACATATTAAGGCAAAGCAGGATTATGGGCAGAGAGTTCAGGATTATAGCGTTGGCTCCGTTAATACAAAATAGTTGGCTACCACCATCTGATGGACATATGCCCCATTCTGCAAGAAGCAAGGCTGGGGCAAAAAACAGTTTCATACGCTACAATTTTTCTTCATTGTCAGGTTGACCTCCAGGCTTCGATGAAGGAAATCCAACCCAAAGTATTATGACCATTACATGGACTGAATAGTCACAGGAATTAAAATATAGTCGTGAGCAGTAAGAAGTAGGTACCGCGTGGCTCTCAGTGTTTCAACTAGCCTTTTTCGCCAAAGAAGGCTCTGTCGAGATCGCCTTCTTTCCCCAGCAAAACAGTCTAGATTTATATTATTCCCTGTGTGGAGTTGCCATATCTCCCATCAGGCGCATCCTTCGTGCGGATAAGGGAATATTCGGCGAATGTGTCATGGCCATGCACATGCACGCATCCGGAGATGTGCGTGTATGGGCATGTTTATGCGCAGGCCGGGTAGGTGGGAAGTAAACGCCCACCCGTGGATAAAAAATGGCTATGGGAAGGATACCCAGAAATAAAACCAAACATGGAGGAGCAGAAGAAGAATGAAGTTACGGTGCAGGGCTTCGGAAACCTAGTGCCGGCGGTTTTTGGGAATGAGCAAGCGGGCTCCCGGCCGTCGATATCCAACGACCGCAGTGCCTCAGTAGTGGCAACCTTGGCTACTGTGGCATCTAGTGTTACAAGCGTACGGGAGGAACTTGAACTGGCTCCAGTGATGGATCCGTTCAGAAGGAGCTCGATTTTTCGCAGATCCCCTCCCACACGGGCACAAGCCCCCACGATCGCTACCCCCAGTGGGAAGCGTATAGCGGGAGTCTTCGATGAGGAAGAATCACTGACGCCGATTCACCCGAGCGATGTTTTGGGCAATGATCAGTCTGGAGCTGCCTTTACTGCCCTCGGTAAGAAGATCATGAAGCTGTGTGAGTTTATAAAGGAGCCCAGGAACATTCACCAAAATATAAGGGCCATGATAAGAGGCATCCGCTTGACGTACGACAAGGCCCAGGATGAACGAGCAGGGAAGTCGCCGATTGGAAAAGTCAACCAGGCAACTTAAGTAACGACGATTCAAAACACAAAGGAGGAGAAACCGGGGAAGAGGCTCCGCGAGAAGCTGAATGAGTCAACAGGCCAGCAAACCCCGAAAAGAAAAAAGGACTCAACTCCGAAAAAGGCGGAGTTCATGAAAAGTACGTCTGAAGCTGCCAGTGAAAATACTGCAGTGGCTACCTCGACAAAAGGGATCGAACCTTCAAAGGCGGATGCGGAATCTTGGAGGAAGGTAGAACCGCGGAAAAAAAATTATCGGAGGAAGATTAGACCGGAGATGATTTTCATTTCTAAACGGGGCGAAGGGTCATACGCCGACATTCTCAGGAAAGTGGAGGCAGACCCCGAACTTACCAATTTGGGAGACAACGTCAGCCGTATTAGACGGTCGCAGAAGGTAGATCTTATGTTGGAACTTAAGAAATCCAAGGATGTAACCGCGGACAAATTCTTAAGCCAAATCGGGAAAAGTTTAGGGCAGGAAGCCGACATAAGAGCTAGCAGGCCAGAGATCACATAATCTGCAAAGATATAGATGAAATCATGACGAAGGAGGAGGTTCGCGAAGCGTTGAAGAAACAGTTCGATCTTGCCGGACTACAAGAGTCAGTGGTGAAAACGCTAAGGAAAGCCTATGGGGGAACACAAACCGTCATCATCAGCCTACCAGTTGAGAACGCACTCAAACTGTTAGCAGCAGGGAGAGTGGGAATAGGCTGGGTTATGTGCCGCCTTAGGGAACAGGTGGCGTTAAGACGGTGCTTTAGATGCCTTGGCTTTGGTCACATTGAGAAGGCATGCACTAACCCAAATGACAGGTCAAAGCAATGCAGGAGATGCGGAGTGGAAGGCCATATCAGCAAGGACTGCGGAGCTGACCCAAATTGTCTACTATGCAAAGGAAAGGAGGCTGTGGACCATCGGCACATTGAGGGCAGCAGCAGTTGCCCGAAATACAGGAGAGCCCTTAGCACAAATCGCAGATGAAGTTGATACAAATCAACCTTGTTGATACAAATCAACCTCAACCACTGCGAGGGGGCGCAGGATCTACTCGCGCAAACCATCCGCGAGAAAAACATCGGTGTGGCCATACTAAGTGAACCATACCGAAACCGCGGTGGTAGCGTTTGGGTCAAAGATCAAACGGGCCAAGCAGCTCGGTGGATTTGTGGAGAACAAGCCTTCCAGGGAATAATGGAGCACCCGGAGGAGGGCTTCATCAGAGCGAAGGTGAAGGGTATCCACATCTACAGCTGCTATACTCCACCCAGCGCAACAATCGTCGAGTATGAGCGGATGCTTGCTACTCTTGTTTTGGATGCAAGAGGACGTTGGCGATCATAATATGAGGCGATTTCAATGCGTGGGCTCTTGAATGGGGCGGGCGGATAACTAATGTCAGGCGACGTGTTTTCCTCGAAGCATTCGCGGAGCTGGACGTGATACTGGCGAATGTTGGGTCTTCGTTCACTTTCCGGGGAAGTGGCCTGGGGTCTATAGTGGACCTGACATACGTGAGTGCCACTTTAGCCAGTAGAATCGCTTGGCATGTCAGTGAGGATCATACCCACAGCGACCACCAGGCAATCTGCATTGAGATCAAGGGCGGATCGAACTCGAAAAAGAGTTGTCACAGAATGCCGGGTGGTATGCTTGGCTGGACAGTGAAAGCTTTCGAAGGGGACACGTTTTCCGCGCTGCCCAAATCCGACATATCCCTGAATGGTACGGCTGGAGAGAAAGCCACCCAGATCACTCGATGGGTGACGGAAGCATGCGATGCTACTATGCCCAGAAGGCGATTGCTCCCCAGTAGGCAACCCAACTACTGGTAGAACAACGAAATCGCAAGTTTGCGAGCCGCATGTTTTCGGGCAAGGAGGTTTTGCTAGAGGCTCAAGGGAAAACCCGCTGGCGACGGTTGAGAGGAGGCACACAAGCAGTTGCGTGGCCACCTAAAGGAAGCCATTCGGAGGAGCAAAAGGAACTGCTTCAAACAGCTGTGCGACCATGCCGACATAAACCCTTGGGGCGAGGCTTACAGAGTGGTGATGAAAAGGCTGTGGAAATCACCCCAGGTGACCTGTCCGCGTCTCCTGAAACAGATTGTTACCACTCTGTTCCCTCACCACGAAAATAGGGGAAGGAAAATCTTTGTCCTGCTAAATGACGGCATAACACCGCCTGTAACTGTGGAAGAGCTGCGGGAAATATGTGGTAGGTTCGGTGACAACAAGGCCCCAGGTTTGGATGGCATTCCCAACCGAGCTTTGAAACTGGCAGTGAAGACTAGGCCCGACCTTTTCGCCAACACCTTCGAGGCGTGCCTAAAAGAAGGAATATTCGCTGCTCAGTGGAAAAAGCAAAAGTTGGTGTTGCTTCCGAAGCCTGGCAAGCCACCTGGAAACCCAGCGTCGTATCGTCCTATCTGCCTGTTGGATACAATGGGGAAGATGATGGAGAGAGTCATCTACAACAGACTCCTGCCCATCGTCGAAGCCAGCAATGGTTTGTCGGAACGCCAGTTTGGTTTCCGACGCGCCCGGTGGACGCAATTGGCATGGTGGTAAACCTGGCAAAAGGTGCACTGATTTCTGGCGCCTGCTGTGCCGTCGTGACGTTGGATGTCAAAAACGCATTCAACTCGACCAACTGGAATAGAATTAAACGGGCGTTGGCTGACATAAGTGTTCCCGGATACTTAGCGAATTTGGTGGAAAACTACCTCTCAGAGAGGACTCTCTGGTACGGAATATCATGTATAATGGGGTGCTTGCTC
The DNA here is from genome assembly GCF_905115235.1 of Hermetia illucens. Lineage (NCBI taxonomy): Eukaryota > Metazoa > Arthropoda > Insecta > Diptera > Stratiomyidae > Hermetia > Hermetia illucens. Next base: position 12,539,243 of record NC_051853.1, on the reverse strand, counting down.
TTCCCGTCCCAGAGGGGACTACGATTGTCAGCTTTGCTGATGACCTAGCTGCGGTTGTTGCAGCAAAACACCCAGAAGATGTGGAGGTTTGCGCAAGGGAAACAGTGAGAGCGGTAAAGTCCTGGCTAGAAAAGGCCGGGCTGACCTTGGCGAACGCGAAAACGGAAGCGGTCTTAATAACGAACCGCAGGAAAAATAACACTGTGAAAGTGGAGGTCGGTGGAGATACGGTCGTATCAAAGCCGGCTATCAAATACCTGGGGGTAATAATTGACACCAAATTGAGTTTTAGGGAACACCTAGAGTATGCATGCCAAAAGGCAGCCAGTGCCACCACGGCACTTGCAAAAATGTTGTCAAATATTGGTGGATCGAAACATTGCCGGAGGTTGGTGCTAGCCGGAGTGGTGCGCTCCATCCTGCTCTACTCGTCGCCTGTGTGGGCAGAGGCGCTTACAAACTCTCAGAGACGGAAGCAGGTGAACTCGGTCTACCGGCGGATGGCTTTGAGGGTTTGCAGTGATTTTAGAACCACATCAGATGAGGCAGTATTGGTGGTGGCAGGCATGATCCCGGTTGACATTCTGGCCAAAGAAATGAGTGTCCTGTACAATGCAAGACATATGGAGGGGCATGCACAGCGTAAAAATGCGGCAAGGTCAGAGTCGCTTGATCTCTGGCAACGCAGATGGGACGAGTCTGCGAAAGGTCGGTGGACGCACAGGCTCATTCTCAACATTAGGGTGTGGCTTCAGCGAAAACATGGGGAAACCAACTACTACATTACCCAGTTCCTCACGGGACACGGTGGTTGCTACAGGCAATATCTGCACCGCTTTGGGTTGGATGATTCTCCGAACTGTCCCAGATGCGATGGCATACCGGAGGATCCAGAGCATGTGATGTTTCACTGCCCACGATTTGCGATGGAGAGAAGGAGCTTAAACCAGGTGCTGGGCAGGAGCGGAACTCCGGAGAGTTTGGTTACTGAGATGCTGGAGTCCGAGGAGAAGTGGCTTGCGGTTGGCTCCGCAATCATCCAAATGCAGGAGGAGTTGCTGAAGGAACAAAGAAGGAGGAAAGCTGCAAATAGGAGAAGGATGAGTGCCTAAGAGCAAACCTACCTCGCGAAGTAATACCTCAATGGCGGTCCCGCGGGGCTGGAGCTGGAGACACCGGGGGTGGTTTTTAGTGGGTGTAAATCCCACACGCGCCCGCTGTAGTTCTGCCGTTCGAGCGGCGGAGCTGCGGCGGACGTGTCTTTCTAAGATTTTCCACCCCCGTGTACGCACAAAAACAAAAAAAAGAGAAGTATTATCGACATATTCAATCGGAATCCAATTCAATGGCAGCCAGTCCTTAATTGACGAATCTAATGTTAAGAGTGTCCGTAAGTGGATACATAAGTCAAAGTCATTGGAAACATTGAGGGCCCAAATTGCTGGGGTGGAAACCTATTGTATTTAAACGGAAGTATTAGACGTACGTCCTGCATGGTGGTTTCAAAGAACCTCAAAGTTATTTCAGTTAATGTGCTAGGTACCAAGCAACACCCACTTTCAACTAGCCTCGGCAAAAGCCGAGATCGACTTATTTTCCCCAGTAAAACAAAGGCCATGACAGCGATCTATGAAGTAACTAAAAACTTGCAAAACAAAAAAATCAACAGCACTTTGATCATGACGCTCCAATCCTGAGCGAAAGAACAACACTGCGATAGAAAACCTGAGACTAGACACAAATTCGCAACTTATTCAAGTTGGAACCCGCCCTATCGACGCCACCTGCTCAGGCGAAAGTCTCCAGCTAAGCATCTGCCTTCGGACATCAAGCAGCCTCCAGGCAAACAGCCTTTGGGCAGAACAATTCCTCCGAGGAAAAAGCCTTCAGGCAAACCACCTATGGGTAAACCGCCCTTGGGCAATACACATCCTCCGGTTTGTGCCAATATTAAAGGGAAAGAATGGTCCGGGACATCTGGGGTTCAAGGCAAACCAAAGCAGCACCGGTCTTCTGACGATGGCTCTTCGGCTCAAATGGCTGCAAAGAAGGCTCCTTCAACGATGTGTGGGAGGGTGCGCGACTGACGCGGAGGAGAGTTTCCGAGTTACCATCGTTTAAAAAGTGTTTTCTCTGGCTTGCAGAAGAGAAGCGTAATAGAACTGAGGTCCTGCAACTACTTAGAGTCGAGAAGAACCTCAACGTTTCGAGAACAAACGAGATACCGGTTCTACCACGGGCCACGGGACCATCACATTACAAGTGTAGGTTCCCAAAGCCATTAAAGGGGACGCCCACCCTACGGCATCTTCATCTGAACCATAGATGAGGTGCTATATTTCTCAGATAGATTTGCAGCAATTGCAGATTGTCCAACTAAATGAGGACATAATCGCTCCAAAAACTGTGGAGAAGCTGCGGGAATTATGTGGTAGAATCAGTAAAAACAAACCCCCAGGTTTTGATAGCATCCTCAACCGAACTTTGAAACTGGCAGTGAAGACTGGGTCCGACCTTTTCGACAGCACCTGGAGGTGATAATTGACACCGAATTGGGCCTTAGGGGACACCTACAATATGTATGCCAAAAGGCAGCCAGTGCCACCGGGGCACCTACAAAAATGTTTCCGAATATTAGTGCGCTGAAACACTGTCAGAAGTTGTTTCTAACCTGTGTGGTAAGTTCCTTCCTACTTTACTCGTCACCTGTGTGGCCAGAGGCGCTTGCAAACTGTCAGAAGCGGAAGCAGGTGAACTCGGTTTACCGGCTGATGACTTTAAGGGTTTGAAGTGCCTTTAAAACCACATCATTTGAGGCAGTATTGGTGGTGGCGGGCATGATCCCTGTCGACATTCTGGCGAAAGAAGTGTGAGTGTGCTGTATCATGCAAGACGTATGGAGGGGCACGCAGATCGTAGAAATGCTGCAACGTAGGCGGGACGATTCTACGAAGGCTCGGTGGACGCACAAGCTTATTCCCAACATTAGGGTGCGGCTTAAACGGAAACATGGGAAAACCAACCACCAGATTACTCAGTCCCTCCTCTCTGCACCGCTTTGGGTTGGATGATTCTCCGAATTGACCTAGATGCGGTGGCATACCGGAGGATCCAAAGCATATGATGTTTCACTGTCGAAGATTTGCAGTGGAGAGGAGGAGCCTAAACCAAATGTTGGGCAGGAACGTGAGCCCGGAGAACTTAGTTGCGTAGATGCTGAGATCCGAGGAGAACTGGCTTACGGTTTACTCTGCAATCGTGCAAATACAGGAGGAGTTGCTGAAGAAGAAAAGAACGAGGAAAGCCGAAAGGTGGAGCAGCACGAGTGCCTACCGCGTAAAGTAGTGCCTAAATGGTGGTCCCGTGGGGCTGGGGCTGAAGAGGGTGGTTTTCTTTCTAAGGTTTTCCACCTCCGTGTACGAAAAAAAAATGATAAAGGCCGGGATAACACAGTCTGGTCTGGGAAGTATCTACTTGACCAGGGCTAGTATCATCTCTCCGGTGTCCCAGTTGATAGTGACGGATAAAGTTCTGTGCCGACTACTAGGTGATATTAAAGTCAGAGATGTTTTCGTTCCTCATCAGTGAGAATGTGGAGAGCGAATTAGGAAAAATCTGCTCATGAACTACAAGATCGGGGCTTATACTTAATCCAAGGAATGCAAGCAAATGAAGCTGACACTAGTTGCTGCCATGGCTTGATACTCAGATTCTACCTCCCACGGCTAAACAGATGAAGATGATGAAAAGAACAGGAATATGCTACTGGGATTCTGTAATCCTGTGCGTCACCTCCTTTAATTAACCTGTATCGTGCAGTACTCTCAGACTGGGACTTCTAGTCATACCAGAGTGGTCCAGCGATGTATTACGGAGTTACAACACAATATGAGTCGGGACAGGAATATTAATCTGGTCTTCCAGGATACACCAGTGTATTCCCCGGATAGGTATTCGTGATATTGGAGACAATCGATAGGCTAAGACGTGACCGAAGTTCCAAGCTTAATTTAGTCATTCTGGCTGACAGTTAAGCCACCGGCCAAGCAATGTATTCAGTGGCGGCATCCCCTAATTGATGGCATAGTGCAAAGAGCCGGCTTCAAGATCACAGGAGCATAGAGCGGAATACGCAAGCTCATGGACTGAGAAGACGATGTTTTACTCTTGAAAATCCTTCAACGGTCCCAGTTTGCGTCCTGCTGGTTCTAGTGAGCGACAGTTTTGACATTCAGAGATGTGGAAAGAAATCAAGAGAGGCGGCGTTCGGGGAGGTTCGAAAAGAAGAGATCGAGAATGCTGCCCAAGGAGTTTACGGTGGTATTGAAATTCAAGGCAGAGCAAGTGTTCATAAAGAAAGAAAGCAGAAGGGAAGAATGAGAGAAGTTCTTGGAAAGAATTGGGCGGCTAGGGTGATTAGGCCAGTTGAGCATGAGGAGGTTCAAATCTTCGCAACGAAAGAAAAGGAGGGAAGGGAATCTGACAGTAAGGAGTTCAGACCAACTGTCAAACAATTCTTCATACAGGTGAGAAGGGCAAGCACCGGGGACATATACACAAGATACAATGAACGGGAGGAATTTGGGCGGGGAGACACCAAGAGCAACACAATCAAAAGGAAAGCCAGAGGAGGAGAAGACGAGTTCGGCGGAGAGGGTATCTTTTATTGCAATTAGGATCCCACCGCCGGTGGACTTACGAGATACATCCCGGTCCCTGTCACGGCGGAAAGTGAAGTACACTTCGTGGAGCTGGGAGTTTGATATGGCATCGTCCCGCCAGGCTTGGGAGATACAGATGGCATGGTATTGCTGAGCCAGCGCAGATGAATTGAAGGCTCCCAGCTTGGTTCTTAAGCCCCTATCATTCTGATAAAATAAACATACAGTAAACATGGATCCAGTTATATAGTTCGGCGAGGCAGGCGGGTTGCCCTGAAATTTACCCGCGAATTGGAGCGCTTGTATGGCTTCATGAATACATCTTCAGGCCAGAAAGAAGGGTTGCAGAGGACGTAAACTTCGTGTGGATAAATCACGTTGAAAGATGCAATCACCCGGTCAGTGTTGTGACCCAGGACAGTGGAGAAAGTAAGCCAACGTTGCTCTTTATATACTCCAGAACATCGTCCGTAGAAGTTGCGAACGCTAGCTTGGAAATATATAGCTGTTTAGGTGAAGACGTCACCTTTAGTTTAGGGCCACTGGTATGAGTGGATGAAGTGCCAGGATATATGGCAGCGGCGGGAAGTGGAGTTTCGTTGGCGACAGGAACGATGTCGAAAAGTGAGGCAGCTGTGTTCCGATTCGTGACTTGCTGAGGAGGCTGGGGATATTGTCCCACTGTGGGCGAGATGGAACGAGACAGGATCGGAGGCTCGGTGGACCGTAACTCGTCTCATAGGGGCCGCTGGATCAGGGATATAGAGCCAATGGAAGTAACCCTGATGTAGGAAGGCGTTGCAGACGAAATCAACTCAGACTTAGAGGCCTGGTGCATAGTCTCCTGAGAAAATGAAAAGATGATATGCCAGCGCACTTCAAGTGGGAGATGATCCAATCACCAATCGTAAAATAATTATTCTGACCAACAGTCAACCCGCCAACAAGGTCTTGTGCTTAGTGATGACATCTCTCTACCTGGCGAGACAAAGTAAAGACACAGCAGTCGGGGCGACACATCAAAATCACCCTCCTCTGGTTTGCCGATCATTGGCAATCTGCCAGGGATTACTTGGCCAGCTTTTGTTTTCGATAATTCCCAGGAGCACTCCGTCTGACGCACTAATTGACAGGCTTTAGCTCCAAATAGCGAGGGTTCACCACCTGTCACCGACCTCCGTAACTAGAGCTGTTAGGCTAGACTCCCGCAAAAGTGTTCAGGGTCGCGGCAGTTTTCACGAGGCACTGGTCTACACGGAGCCCTCAAACATTTCCTTTAGGATTGTCCAGTACAAATTAGAGCCAGTCTATGGACTCTAGACAAACAATTATTTGACGTGGTAGTAAGTTGCTCTCCATTTCGTCCGGTCCAATATCATATGGATGTGGACTTAGGATCCCCCACATCTATTTGACGATCTCAAAAAATCTCTCTATTGAGGCGTGGAGAACTGCTATGCTTCATGAAAGCCACTGGCTTGCTCTATAGGTCAGGGCTGGCAAGATTCTATTCCCGTTGTTTGTGACATCAAAATGGCTAGCGGAAGTGGGTACTCATGCCTATCATAACCAAAAATTTTGACTATTGGTAAAGTCAATAACGACTGGTGTTTGCCCCCTCGCGGTTCCCCTATAGTTTTCATTCTTTCCAGCCTACAAAACGAATCATCGAAGAATTTATCCGGTAAGGGATAAAGTTCCATGTCCACTCAAAAGTCACACATTGCCAACTCCTGTTCCATTTGGTCAGTCATATCCAAGACTCTATTTTTTACCCAGGAAATGTTTTTAGGGTTTCAACTCAGTGAAGAGGGTACTGTTCTAATTTCTTATTACTAACCTACACGCCCCTCATCTGGTGAGAAGATTCCTTTATTTAATAGCCTTGCCCCTTTACAATGCGGAAGGATACAGACCCATATGGGGGTTCTTAAAAATACGTTTTGTCCTCTAAATAAAAGTCTCTCCTTAATAAGGAAGCTCTTCTGCTGCTGAAATATCTTCCATGTTTAACTTGGTTCCCAAAACCTACCATCATGATCCTAGCTTGTAGGTAGTACCTCGTGAGAGAAAAGAGGGGACGGCCAACGTCTGGATCTAATCGTGGTTTTAATCAATGAGGTGCATGAAAGTCCTGGAGGTTTAACTGAGTACCTGCCGTGTAGGCATAATCCCACGGTCCTCTTTGGACACGGATTGACTTTGGGACCACAATTAGAGCCCCGCCATGTAAGCACAGCGGTCGTGGTTTATACTGAATGCAGGCTCAGCATTCATACCAGTGGATGCCGAGGAGTTCTGCCCGCAATGTAGGCATAACCACAACCACCATGAAACTCCCACTAGGGGGCCAACTGCAAATAACCCCGCCCGAGAACACATCCTCCAGGAATTCTCCTGGGGCATATGCTCTCAGAGGGCCGTCGCGGTTCCCATGGTACCAGATAACCTGCGGTGAGGCCACTTCAGATGAGACCTTGCAGACTCGGGTGTGATCGCCCTCCTCGAGTACGTGATCAATGAGGCGCATGCAAAAGTTGTCAGCACCGCTATATTTTCCAAATTCAAACGGATTTTCCTCTGCTGAGATATTTTGAAATATTATCTTGCCCAGCCAACCTGTTGACCAACAATTGGATAATTTATTACATCAGAATAACAATTCACTTCGGTGAGTCCTCCATTCATAACAATGTGCAACACTAATTAAGCACATGAAGTACGACTAAATGTAAATAACTGTGGGGCGAATTTATCGGGATTAAACATTTACCGGTGTTTTGTATATCCTGATTTGACCAAATAGAAATTGCATTGGAATTCATGTTCCCTGGGGCTGTCTGCAAACAGGAGACCCTTCAGGCGAAACTTTGTCCTTACAACTTTGGAGCGTAGAGAATCGCTTGTGCTTGACCATCCAAAACGAGTCCTTTAATTGCCTTTCCTTCGCCCGAGTATTTGTTCAATTCACTGTACAGTTGACCAGTGATAAGCTGGAATTGGTCGAGTCTTCTTCCGCCGTACGTACATCCTCACTTGGACAAATTTTGCGGTATTTCGGGCACGTTACATATGCATAATGGTTTCGGGCTTTATTGTTCCAATATTGCATGCATGCGAGTAACAGTTTGTGAGGAAAATTTGAGGGAGGGTTTGCGGACATTCGATTTTTAGGAACCAAGTTGAAGGACCACAAAAGAAGTTAACAGAAGCGAACTTGACTAAGCTTCACTGGGGGAAGGATCAAGTCGCGACTTCCGTGGGGTTGACGCATCAATAGGTGCAACAGTCGTCCTGGTCCTTAACAAACTAAGCCACTCCTCCAAAAACTCTTGGAATGTCCTGTTTCCAGTAGGGCCTTTATCTACGCACTTATTATTTCTGAACGCTCCTTGAGCTCATGGGCATCGATGATCCTTCCGCATGGCTGCAACTATGAATGTACTATTGATGAGGTCGATGATGGAATTAAACGACCAGTAATTCCGGCTGAAATTTATTAAAACAATTATTGATGAACATTTTGTGACAATTTGGTCGTTTGTTTGCTGATTGTATTTCCCGTTTGGATAGACAATTGCACACTTTTGTGTTCGTGTTCAGCAAATTTTCAAATTGAGTTTGTAAATGAATGCAACAGAAAGTGTTCACCCTGGTGCATTCGAGCAGTTGATTTTGCAGTCGCCATTGTGGAAATTGCATGCATTCACTCGGTACTTAGCGAGTTGTTATGCGAGTGTGAATTTAAAGTTGGCACTAAATGTTGTTTGTCAACAAATGTGATAATTTCAGAGCGTGACAGACACACATTTCAGGACTCTCGGAGAGATATATGCACAGAAATATTTGCTGGAATTTTAAGGGTGCAAGCGTTGCCTTCAGTTGAGAGGTGAATTCATGAAAAAGGGAGGTTAGAAATGAATGTGATGAACAGCTAAAGCTACTTCCCCGAGTGGATCTTCATGTCAACTAGGGAAGTTGGGCAGTTGCTACCGGTATGTATGTATATCGGTATTTTATTGAGGCCTGGGAGCTCCCCCCAGACACCACCTTGTCATAATGGGGAGCCTGTAGTAGTCTACTACTACACTAAGGGTGTCCAAAACATGAATATGGAAACGAAGGATTTCAACTCTCCAAGTTGAAAGAAGTCACAGACTTCGAATCCACCCCCAACCAAGAGCAATCATATCGCGCCCGAGGCGCGGATTTTGGAGGCCTCGCCACATTCATACTTCCTAAAGATAAATCTGTAGAAAGCATGCTTTCCGACTCAGACCCTACCCGCAAACGGAAGAGAAAAGTTCAGCGGAAGGGAACTTCGGCAACTTAGGAGGAGGGACTACAGGCTGAATCCTGCCTGTCAGAACCTTCTCCTTCACCCTTACCGGGAAGAGCGAAGGAAATGGATGCTGGAGACGTGGGCGCTACTGTTTTAACGACAGGATGTGGAAATGGATCCAAGCGGCCCGGATACCGTAAACCTGGAAAGGCTCCAAGCCGGCGGTAGAAGGAGGCACTACGAAGGAAGATCAACCACCTTGGAAATGAAGACATGGACGTGGCTGTACCACTAGGTACGGTGAAGTCCATGAAAATCGGACTCAAGGAAGCGGAATCTTCGACGGAAGGTGAGGATAAACTGGTAACCCCGGTGAAATCCACAATCGATGCACCGGATTTTCTGTTACCGGTAATGCGCGCAATAAGCGTAAGTCCAACACATTTGTTGTAGCCAACGCTTCATTGTGCTACACACCAGGGCTTACATCCACGCGTCCCGCGGGGATTATGAACCGTGTTCCGGGAAGTGATCAAATCAGCGAGAGAGACCTCAATGAAGCAATGAAGCTCCCTCCTCTGGGAATACGAACACGAAGGCAGGCAGGAAGAGGACGTATGCGCAAGCAGCAGCCTCAGTTCTGACTGGTGCCGTGGAAGTTTTCTCGAAAGATGGTAAAATATCAGAGGGACAATTTACCATCCTCCGGGGATGCCTCTGGAAAGAAATGCTGGAGACTGGAAAGAAGTCAAGATTAAACAATCAAGGTTTTCGCTATGGGCTTCTGCATTTGGAATGCACTGACGAGGCTGTCTTAAAGTGGCTTTAAGTTCTGGCGGTTGACCCAAGTTCACTATTGGGAACACTAAGTTTGCAAGACAGAACATGTCGTACGTTGGTTACCGGGCCTCGAAGGAAAGCAGAGGGCATCATCCACATGCTGGGTGAACAGAATCCGGACCCATCCCATCCCATATTTTGGACACCGAAGTTCATGAATGCCAGGAACGACAAATCTACAAACGTGGAGGGTTTCAACTTGGTATTCGAACCGGACCAAAAGAGTCTGAATGTGCTCAGAGGAAGTCACCATATGGTGCTCCATTTTTTCCTTGATAAATTGAAATACGACCATCTCAGGAAACTGTAGAGCATCATCTCCATTTTGAGAGCGAAGAACAATGATACAACTAACACAATATAAAGCAAATTGCAGCATCTTCGGTGCGAGTGGAGGATAGTGCATACAGTGGCGGAACCCCCGTATGGTGGTTCGCACTGGTGAAGGGACTACCTAGCAACTTCTCCTACATCTTTCAAGGAACAGGCGGAAGAAAGGGAGGCCAGAGATGTGAACGGAACTGACTTGATGCCAGTTCGAGTGATCGAATCTATGCAAACCGGACACCGCAAACTAGTTAAGGTGCTAATTGGAAAAGAGACGAATGGTCTGCGGGACGAGATGAGATTTTTCATGGATGAGGACATGGGAAATGCTGTACCTCCAAGTGGGGAAAAATCGAACACGAGGGGATTGAGTCTCTGGCGGCACGATGCGGGGGCAATCGTGCCATACGCGAATCGCGGCATGTGCTTCTAACTATTTTCCACCACACAATAGACTAAGTTTATGTCGAAAAACATAAAGATGGCTCAAATTAACCTGCAGCATGCCAAAACCTACCCCTATCTGTTGTGTGCAGCGAGGCTAACAAACCTGAAGGACTGCCCCCATGGATTCGATTTAATAGAATCTGTGGCATTGAATCAGTAAAGGGGGCTAGGATCTTCTGCGATGAAAGACCCATAAGACCGAGAGCTTGTGTCCTGATGCCAAAACGGTTAGAGGCAACCATGCTGAGACAATTCTGGTCCCAGGACTTAGTTACGCTCATCGTACAACATCAGACAAATGGCGAGAGGAAAAACATCATACTTGCCTCCGCTTATTTACGTTATGATTCTTTGCATCCTCCACCGACGCAATAACTAAGGGATCTGGTATCGTATGAAGAATCAAGTCGTCTCGAACTCTTAATAGGTTGCGATGCAAACGCTCAACACATTTATTGGGGCAGTAGCAAATGCAATCCAAGAGGAGAGAAGCTATTTGATTTCATCACTTCAGCTGGTCTTGTGACTGCAAGCGTAGGGTGCGCCCCTACGTTCCTGGGACCGAGAAGAAGCGAAGTAATTGACCTAACAATCTGTACCCCAAAATTGTTAGAGTTTATTACACACTGGCGAGTGCTAGACGAGGTCTCACTCTCAGATCACCGATATCTAAAATTCAATCTGACTATTGCGGGCGAACAGTCTGCAGTACAAAGACCCTAGGAAAACGGATTGGGCAAAGTTCAATGAACTTCTGGGCAATAAAGTACAGCTCTCTAGGCGACGAAGAACTCCTTTGGCGATTGAAGATGAATTGGAAACTCTAAACTGCAACCTTTTAGAGTGCTATGAAGAGACTTGTCCTATTTCCCGAGGCCAAAGCGGTAAAACGGTTCCTTGGTGGAACCGGAAACTGCAAAAGCTCATGAAATCAACCAGGCAACTTCTTAACTGTGCTTGCAAAATAATAAGAACGAAGTCTAGTTGAATTTGAGAAACTCACAGCGTGAATATTAGAGGCTCGTGAGGTGCTCGAAACGAGACTCCTTTAGAGCGTACTGTGGGGAACTGGAAGGCGAAAGAGAGACTTCCGGACTGTGCAGAGTCCTTAAAAGAGGTGAGTCGTCCAAATTGGAATCTCTTATAAAACCCGACGATACTTTCACGAGCTCCAGACTAGATTCAGTACAGACCCTCCTGGAAGTACAGTACCCGGGAGAACGGGTAAGAGAAGTGGTAGTGGGAGAGTTGACGGTTCTTGCAACACCTTCAAAACACAAGTGCTGCAAGTTGAACTTGAACACTGCGAAAGCGGTTGTTACCACTTTTTGGAACTACAGTGTGCCGCCCCTTCCCCCCCTAGAGTTCATCAACAGAGCTCTCAGCTGTTTACTTGTGTCGATCCGCTCGCTCGTTCGCGCTCAGTCAGGTCTTATAACATTGTTTTCATTTTTAGCATTCACGCTAAATATAAAGACACTTCCCTGGGCGATTACCTACCTTCTCGTGGTGAGGAAGCTCAGTAAGGAAGATCCTCTAGGAACCGAGAGGTGACACCTGAATTCAAGCGGTAATCAAAACCTCAAGAAAAGGTGTGACTACTGTGCCGGGGACTGAATAGTCACAGGGGTTAAGTTGTGCCCGCTAACGGTGAACTCTGGGTATCAGGCGGTTCCCAGTTTCAACTGGCCTAGTCAAGGCAAAAAGAGGCTCTGCCGAGATCGACTAACTATCCCCAATAAAACTGAGGCTACCAGCCAATTATGAGAAAACACAGAAAAAAAACAAAAACAAAAAACCTTTAAAAAACTACAATTAAATCTGGACCCTGACGATCCAACCCCGAGTGAAAGGGCAATCCTAAGCTCATCCATGGAAAACCTGAGTCTAGACTCAGATTCTCCACTTACTCAGATAGGAACCAATCTAATTGGGACCCAGTCCTTAACGGACGAACCGAAGTAGGTCCCTTCTGTCAACACCTTTGACCCCTGACTCTAATCGGCGCCACCTGCTAAGGCTAAAGTCTGGCCATGGGTAAGTATCTGCCTACGAACAGAAAACAGCCTTCGGGCAAACCGCCTCCGGGCAAACCGCCTTTGGGCAAGTCACAACCCACGGGCTGTGCCAAGGATGAGGGGAAAGGAACTTCCGGGGCACCTGCGACTAAGGGAGGACCGAAGCGGAACGGTCCTCGGACGTCGCAATTTTTCGACACAAAAGGCAACAAAGAGGGCTCGGCCGGAAACGACTAGGGCTTCATTTGCAGCCAAGGCTATCGAAGCCAAAGGATGGGTCTTGTATGACGACTCTAATTGCTCCAGTTACGATACTGAGCAGTACGAACAGCTTAGGACGAAACTCCTCCTAGCTGTAAGAACTGCATCCTCGCACGGCATTAAGCTTTGTTTTGGGTCGTGCAGAATAACCTCATCACCTCCACGTGGATTCTGCTAGGCAACAAAACAGGAAAGACAGCCGATAGGCCGGGAACTTTTCTCATTATCGACATTTCCGAACCAGATGTTAAAAAGGTTCGGGAACAATCGGGCTGCCGGCTCTACTATGGACTAGGGACCGTCACGTTACAAGTATCGGTTCCTAAACCCATTGAGGAAAGTGTGTAGCCCTCGACATCTTCATCTGAAGCGTAAATGAGGTGCAGCTTTTTCCAAACGTAAAGCGGCGAATGCACTGAGGTAGTTAGGGGCCTAAACTTCCAACATGCTGATCAGTTGTATGTCAACGGAAGTGTTCAATCCTGCTCCGGCATGGTAGTCTCAAAAGACTTCCAGGCTAATTTGGTTAACAGCCTATGTGATGGCGGCACCACATCAACTAAACTAACCATAACAAATCAACAGGTAGAGAAAGAGATACTACGGTGCTCTGCATATTTCTCTTACGACGCAGAAGAAGTTCCCATTGGAACTTTCATCAGAGCTATCCAACATACTAAAAGTAGAGGCATAAGGGTAATAGCAAGATGTGATGTCAACTCTCAACACATATGCTGGGGAGGTTCCAATATGAATGCAAGAGGATCGAGACTACTGGAGTATCTAGTAGGAACCGATTTGCAGATCCTTAATTTGAGTAATGAACCCACTTTTTTCAACGTGGCCAGGCGAGAAGTCATAGACATCACGGTGGCATCCCCTGACATCGCGGATCTAGTCGGAAAGTGGAGAGTGTCCAACGATATCACACTCTCGGGTCACAAACGCATTAATTTCGTAATGAGCATGGATCCACACACTCCATTTTGGAATTTGCGGAAGACAGATTGGACGACATATAAAATAGGGCTGAACGTCCCAGTCACGACCCCTTGAAAGCGTATCAAATCCATTGCTGGAATTGAGAAGACAATCCAGATGATCACAACTAGCTTGAGTGAAGCTTTCGAAGAAAGCTGTCCGCTCATAATGCCAAAGAAGGGCAAAACACCATGGTGGACTTAGGATTTGGCAAAACAGAGGAGAACGACAAGGATGCCCCTCAATGGTGGTCGATCAGTGTAACGTCCTTTCTACTAAAAGGACTAGAAAGACTAGTAGATCGATTTATAAGGGATACACACATTCCTAAGTGACCACGCCTACCGGAAAGGCAAATCCACGGAGACAACATCATTCGAAACTGGTCCGACAGTCAGGCGGCATTATCAGCACTAAACAGCAACGATATATCAAGCCAGTTGGTGTGGAGTTGTCCACAGGTGTTGCGGAAACTTGGCCAACTGAACGAACATTCCGATGTGGATGCCGGGGCACTCACACGTCGCTGGTACTGAGGAGGCTGACAGACTGGCTCGCCAAGGGTCTGGATCCAGAATAGAGTGGAGAAATTTGAGCCCTTGCCGGCAGGCGCGAATGGTTGTAATAGAACCTGAGGTCGCCAGAGTGGCATTTTTGTTGTCTGTTAAGAAGTATGACATAAAAAACGTAGTAGAGCTTATATCGTGACACTGCTCCTTAAACTACCATATGGCAAAGATTGGGGTGGTGGTTTCGGCTATGTGCAGCCAATGTCAGGAGGAAGAGGAAACGGCTCTGCACTTTTCATGCAGCTGCCCGGCCTCCTCAGATCAAAGACACCATGGTAAGGTTTTTTTTAATGACGAATCTGCTCACCCTCTGCCTCTGGGCAATGTTCTAAGATTCTCTGAAGCCTGCGAACGCCGTAGGTGGGAGGCGATTGAGTAGTCCATCTACGGGGATAGTATAATAGGCCTAACAATGGCCTGAGTGCTCGGAGCTCCGGCTCCCCCCAGTTAACTAAACTAAACTGACATTCACGCCAGATATAAAGACACATTTGATAGCGATCCAGTATTCATCAATATTCTTAGCCAGGTTGCTTAGAGTTTGTGTTTGTACAGCAAAAAGGTTTTCCCACTGCTGAATAACGACTGGACCGCGGGGATAAGCCATGGGGAATTTAGGTTGTAGGCACTCTGTTCTTCTGCTGGTAAACGCAACCGCGACACAAAAAAGAAGGTAAGTGACCATCAGTTCATGGTTTCTTTCGTGGTAGATGTTAGCTCCCGTTCTAGAAGGCCTTTCAAGGACCATGATGCTAAATTGACTGGGGTTAAAAACTTTTTTGAAAATTTTTGGTTAAACATATTTGCATCTATTATTTACATTAAGTGTTTTCTTTGTATATAAGCGATTGACCTATATTTCCACCAAATCATACATACATTTCCCTCAAAGCTTGATTCATTTTAATTTGCTCTCATTGAAAATTTATCGTGCAAACGACCTAGAATTTATCAATTACGTTGAGCTGTAATTTTACAAACCACATATAATTTGGCTTGGCTTTTCCGAAAAACTCCATCGTATGAGCGCAATAAAAAGTGAAATTATTTTATGTCCAGTGAAAATGAAAATTCAAATTACATAGTAGAACTGCAAGGATTTATGGTTCCAATGAGTGATCCACAGATTACATTAACACAAAAAGGGTTGATTTTTTGGCTGACGCTTGTATTTTCCTGGATTTTCCGCCAAATGAAAATAACTGAAAATCGGACAAATTGTACATCCAAAAAGTTTTATAATTTCGAGCCAGCGCATTGGAGTATTTTCATGTTTAAGGATAATAACATGTAGTGGAATCGGTGATATCACTGTTCTCATTACAAATTTTTTTGCATAGGGTCAATGGGTCATTGCGTCGTAAATTTTTATGCAGCAAACTTTAATGTTGAAATTGCTGAACAGATTCTTACTGACGCTGAGTGCAATTTTATTTAATAGTTTAATCAATTTAATTGGTAAATCTTTAAAAAAATCACAGTAAATTTTGTTGTATCTCCTTATGGTCCAGCATTAAGTTGATGCGGACTTAGTACCCCACTATTCTCAAAAAAATATTATATTTGTAGTTTCGAGATAAGCAATTGCATTTGAGGTTTGAGGAAGTCCTAAGTCTGCATCCAGTTGACAGCGGGCCGGGCCAATTGGGAAGAAACTTTCTACCACGTTGTTGGTCCACGAACCCCTGCTTTTGAGCAACATATGCAAATTTTTAAACGAAGGTCGAGCTTAATTTGCGGGTCTAGGATGGACTTAAGGGGGGCTCACTGTAAATTTTAAAAATTTAGTAATATCCTATTGTCAACTTTATTTTGACACCTAAATATCATGTGCACGGACCACGATATCTTTATTTTTTTCTGGTTTGTAGTTTCAGAGAATGGGTCCTTGAAATAATTACCTATTTCAGATCCCCACACTCCTCCCATTTGCAACCAATGCCAAAGCTAATATCTGCTCCTGCACGTGCTAACAGAGATCTTTAATCTGACACCCCACATGACAATATTTATCGAAAAAAAAATTTGCACCCAGCTTTTACGTGTGTGGAACCCCCTTAAGTTCAACGTGCTGCCCGGCCGCTTTCGCATATATACCCGCGCACTCCTCAGCGCACCAAAACCAACCTAGTCCTGCGAAAACGTCTTCAATATGCGCTATTGGGTGCTGATCGGACCGAGCAACCGCATCAAAGTGACACAAGACTGCCAGATGAAATCAGCTCGATGAAAGACCGTTTGACGAACAACAATGGTCCACCTTGATCAGATACTCGAACTTTAACTTCACCGCAACTAATTTCATGAAGGTAAGTCGACGAGCTCTTTCAATCACTGATGGACCGGCTGCTAAAGTATTATACGGCATCAAAAGGTTGTGGGCCTGCGACTCAAGCAGTTTAACGCTGAAAATTGTTTGAGCACTTTATTATAGCGTAGTTTGTCCAAAGAGCCTGACAATTTTTGGCATTCTACTAGTCAATCGTAATCTTTTTGAGAATTCACCGGTCTTCCACAAAACCAAATTGGCGGATAAAGTCGGCACCTATGATAGGCCAGGACACGTCTTTTTTGTTTTTGGGAGTAAGGTAGGTGAATGCATTTACGCACAGAGTTTTGGACTCCCGCAACAGCACGCTGTCGGACTACCAACTAAATTCCTCCCCGTCATCAGAAAACTAGCCTGGAGCCGTTTGACACATTACTTCGAGCTACCCCTCTCACTCTCCCAGTTTTGGGAGGCTTCAGGTCAGGAAATTCCTTTCACCAACGGGAGGAAAGGGGAGGAAGGGAATTGTCAGTTCAGGGAACTCCTTACCGTCCGATCCCTCCGCCGGTCGAGTTCAACCTTCTTCGCAATAAGAACAGTCCGAACATAATGCGCAACACGATTCCAGCTGCAAGCGCTCTTCAGCGTCTCTCTAACAATGTTGTCTGGAAAGAGCTCCTCTGTGTCTGCATAAAGCTGCCCACGTCCGCCTGCTCAAGAGTGCGTCCAGCAACAAGTGCGGCAACGTCGTCTGCATAACCGACCAGGCGCGACTCTTCGGGCATATCGAATCTCAGCAGACTATCTTAAGAAGCGTTTCAGAAGTCCGGCCCCCGAAGTGATTTCCACCCTCCTTTGGCCCTCTAGCGCCTTATGGAGCAGGTTACGGTCTGTTAGATAGCCCCCAATTTCCGCAAGAGATAGCTTGGCACGTGAAATGAGTTTTCCAGTGTGGCTAGCATATCTGTCCATCTTACGAAATTGAAGGCATTTCTGACATCAAGGGTTATGAGGAGCACTATCCGTCGAGATCAACGTCTGTGTGCCTCGGCTCGATGAGCTGCATCTACGACCTCGATAATAGCATCCACTGTCCATCCCTGTTCTGAACCCGAACTGCCTGGATAAGTCTCCAGCAGCGTGGATCGCTTAAGCTCCTCGAGCACTTTTCCGGCCCTATCAACCATACACAGCGGTCCGTGCGCAGACGGGAGCTCCGGGTCTTCTTTTCCTTTGCTGATTAGCGCCAGTTTCGCTAATTTCAGCGACAAGGAAAAATGCCCTCTTGCAGGCAAGCATTTAACGCTACAAGCATCAATTCTGGCCGCTGGCGGAACACCAGTTCGTAACCTTCCGCCTTTGTAACCTTCGAGCTCTCTCATTGTGAAAAGGGGGTAATTTCGCGCTATTTACATCAACCCATACAGGCTGTCTGGGGAACAATGCCCTCACAAAGCAGTCCATCTGGTCGGTACTTAGTATGCAGGGCCTCCACAGAGCCCCGATTTTCTGGGCGACAAGCTTATAGCCAAGTCCCCACGGGTCCTCATTCACCTCGTTAACAAGGTTCTGCCAGCCGCAGCTTTGATTTTATTTATCGCGCTGCGGAGTATCCTTTTTGCTTTGCTCGTTGGCGTGCTTATAACACTCCCTCCGTAGGTCAGTAATTTTTGTCGTCCACTGATGGCGTCAGAGATTCCGTTGCAAAAGTGATGTCAATTATGCTTCCTTCACAGCCTGGGCGCCGAAACGTTGGCGTGGATCCGGTGTTTAAAACTACGAGCCCAGTTCTCGCCACCATTTCCAGAATCCGTTTTCCTCTTGAGTCTAGCTGAGGCATGCCCCATTCAAGGGCCCAAGCACTAAAATCACCTACAACCAGGATTTGCCCCTCCGTGTCTGATACGGCGTTCTACAGAGCATCAAGCCGGCGTCAAAATTCCGGTATCGTCTCATTCGGCATCAGATTAACGCTAAAAAACGTTATCCCTAGGCAGCTTAGGCAAAAACACGAAGTCGAACTTCGTCCCGAACTCAGATGGCAGCGGTACCCGATAAGTCGAGATGCGATGAGGCCTGGGTGCTGTTTTGGTATTGCTCGCTGAATAGCACTAGATCAGCGTTTATCTCCGGAGCGAACTGGTGAGCAGTTTCACTCCGGTACATATTAATTCGGAAAATGCGGATCATGCCATTGGCGCCCTAGCCCTTTCCAGTTTCTCTGTAAAAATTTGACACTGCGCCGAATCCGCAGTGTGTGCAACGTTCTCCCCAGACGCGACAAGGACCTTACAGAGACCAGAATTTACGCTTTCATTGAAGGTCTTCGTTTGATGACCCACTTGGCCACATCTCCGGTATGCTGTCCTCCTGTTCGGTCCCTTGCAAGCTGTTGACGTGTGTCCATAGTCCAGACACCTGCAGCACTTGATGGGGATTATCCTCATTCTTACCCTGCATGCATCCATCCAGTATTGATTTTCCATCGCATATTGCTCGGGGACCTATACTACGGTGAGTTTTTGGCCTCGAGCATTTACAGACGTGATACCTATCCGGGCATTGATTACCTCTGGACATTCATGGTTTATGCCATGCTCCACTTCGACTTTTTTTGTGGGGCAGTCAAGATCTCGGATTTGTAAAGAGCACATAGGCTCTAGGCTAGAAACAAGAGCCTTGTCCCCCAATAACTCCTTGACCGTTTGACAGAACGTACTATTGCTAGTCATCTTTGGCCCCAGTTCGACGAGGATTCGCCACCCTTCGTTTCCCATATGCTGTCTTCGGGATTCATCCTATAGTGGATTTCACTAAGGACTTCTGCAAATGGCTTGCCTTCCGTCGGCTTAATGTACAGAACCGAGGGTCTATTCGTGCTCCGGTTTCTCGTCTGATCTGCTCCTGGCTTTTGTTTTGCAGCCTACTTGTTTTTGGACAGACGGGTCTCTGGCGACGTAGTCAATTGTTTCCTTTTATCCTTCTTCGCCTTCTTTTTTGGGCCCTGGAAACTACTTCGATAAAGTCTCCTTGAGGCACGTCGTCCTCCGCTTTAACCCCCTACTGCTTTGCAGTAGACTATATGCGGTCCGCTTTGCGCTAGTAGTGGTCTCACCAGGGAGTGCGGCTGTTTCTACTTCCAATCATCTTCTGCTGCTCTCCATGTTCGCCTGTAGAAGGAGATGCGGTCCAATAGGTCTTCCAGTTCTTCCAGCTGGTTTTTGATGCCTTTGCTGACGTTCCTATGGAGGAACGTTGCCGACTGCATACTCTTCACCACTGCTGCGCCGGTCGAGGGGTGTGTCAGCCCTCGCTGCCTTTTTCGCTGATAGCTGCGGTGAACGACGCACTTTTGTACTACGCCCAAACGCATTCAGCTCTTCCACCTTCCCTGCTATTTCGTCGATTTTGTTTTTTTTTTTTTTTTGGTTTAGACTTATTCTCCATAGAATTCACCAGCGCATCGTGTGCAAGGGGGTCAGGAACAGGTGTACACCTCGAGGACATGGCCCATACAGTTCCCTGAGGCCTGACCTTCGCTTAGCTGATCCCGGAATTCACGGACGGATCAGCGCTCGCTCGTGGCAACGCGGTCTACTAACATCGGTTTAGTGCAAACGACCCGACCAGGGTCCCGAAGGGGCTGGCTCCTGATACACGCCACAACTACCTTGGCAAACCATTCGAGAGTCGAATGTCGAATGTCGATGTCGCGATTATTTGCGAGCCGTACAGAAACTACGGCGGTGCGACTTGGGCGGTGGATGCATCTGGCAACGCCACAATCTGGGCGTGCGGAAGACAGGCCATTCAGGAAGTCATGGCCCCCACGGCAGCCGGTTTTATAAGGGCGAAGGTCAACTGTGTCCATATTTACAGCTGCTACGCTCCTCCTAGTGCAACCTTAGCACAATATGAGGAGATGTTAGACAGTCTGGTGTTGGACACTAGAGACCGCAGCCCTAAAATCATTGCGGGCGATTTCAACGCGTGGGCCCTGGAGTGGGGAAGCCGATCGACGAACACCAGAGGTCAAATTCTGTTGGAGTCATTTGCGGAGCTGGACATCGTGCTGGCCAACGTTGGATCCGTGCCCACCTTTCGAGGAAGAGGGTCGGGTTCGATCGTTGACCTGACATTTGTTAGCACTTCACTGGTGAAGGAGATGGCTTGGCAAGTGAGTGAGCACTACACCCACAGTGACCACCAGGCCGTCTTCCCCTGCATTGGGAACCGGGGAACCAGTCAACGACGCTTTGGAGGTGGAAAGGCTAAGGCGGTTAGCAGGTCTATCGGAGCTTTCGACGAGGAGACATTCCTGCCGCATTAGAGGGAGCTCATGATCCGGATGGAACAGCGGTGGAAAGGGTCACACAGCTGTCTCAGCGTATAACCGAAGCATGCGACACTACAATGCCACGACGACGTTTGCACCTTGGCAAGAGGCCAAACTACTGGTGGAACACGGAGATCGCTGCCTTGAGATCCTCTTGTCTCCGAGCGAGGAGACTTTCCCACAGGACAAGGGGAAGGCCGGAGCACCAGGAGCGGAGGAGGAATACAGGGATCTGCGAACCAACCTTAAGAAGGCCATTCGGAGAAGCAAGCGGGAATGCTACCAGAAGCTCTGCATGGAGGCTAATACGAATCAGTGGGGTACAGCCTACCAAGTTGTAATGAAGAAGATCCGCGTGCGAAAATCACCTCAGGTGACATGAACACGGCTCTTGTTGCAAATAATTACAACTCCTTTCCCGCAGCAGGAGCAGGACGAAAGAGAACCCCAACTGGCAGCTCAGCAGGACGTCTTCTCGATCCCTGATGTTACCGAAGAGGAACTTTGGGAAATCTGCAGACGTATTGTCGACAGTAAGGCTCCAGGATTGGACGGAATTCCGAACAAGGCTCTGAAGGTGGCGGTCAAGGCCAGACCAAGGTGGTTCGCAAGCACATTCGAATCGTGCATGGCGGAAGGAGTGTTTCCCGCCCAGTGGAAGAGGCAGAAGCTGGTGTTGCTGCCGAAGCCCCGGAAACCACCCGGCGTGCCCTCTTCATATAGCCCTATTTGTCTCTTGGACACCATGGGGAAGATGTTGGAGAGGGTGATATACAACAGGCTGCTCCCGTTCATCGAGCTTGCGGGTAGTCTTTCGGAGCGGCAATATGGGTTTCGGCGAGCCCATTCGACGGTCGATGCAGTAGCAAAGGTCGTGTAATTGG